>NC_062967.1:20044294-20138032 GCF_023119035.1 Salvia hispanica | reverse complement strand
CAAAATTTTGAGGTAAACTTCGGGTCACGATCAGACGTAATCGTCACTGGGACTCCATGTAGTCGTACGATCTCGTGAATGTAGATTCGAGCTAGCCTATCCGATCCATGGGTTATGGGGATGGGTATGAAATGCGCACTCTTGGTAAGTCGATCTATGATCACCCAGATCGCGGTGTTCCCTTTTGAGGGTTTTCGGCAACGCAGTCATGAAGTCCATGGCGATGTGCTCCCATTTTCACTCGGGTATCTCAAGCGGTTGTAGCTTCCCGTACGGTCGTTGGTGTAAGGCTTTCACCTGTTGGCAGGCTAAGCAGCGCTCCACAAAAGCTGCGACGTCCTTCTTCATGCCGTTCCACCAAAAGGATTTCTTCAGATCCTGGTACATCTTTGTGCTCCCGGGGTGAGCAGTGTATGGGGTTTCATGGGCTTCGCTCATGATCTCGTTCCTAAGTTCCTCATCGTTCGGCACGCACAGTCTCCCTTCAAAGGTGAGAGCGTTGTCGGAAGCCTCGCTAAAACCTCCGGATTCACCGGTTCTTACTTCGACTCGAATCTCCTCCAATCTCACGTCTAGCCGTTGTGCTGCAACGATCCTCGTCCTTAGATCAGGTTCTATTACTAACGCGGCGATTCGGCCTTCTACGGTTTCAAGTGTTCTAACTACTTCTATCCGCAACTTACTCAATTCTCGTACTAAGCCTTCCTCTTCGGTTAGAAAAACAGCGAGTTGCGAATGGTCTCTACGGCTTAAAGCATCTGCCACTACGTTTGTCTTGCCGGGGTGGTAGTTGATGCCACGATCATAGTCCTTCACCAGCTCGAGCCATTTCCGTTGTCGCATGTTCAGGTCCTTTTGCTCGAAGAAGTACTTCAAACTCTTATGGTCCGTAAAGATTTCACATCTAACTCCGTAGAGATGGTGCCTCCAAATCTTTAGGGCATGCACTACTGCGGCTAACTCTAAATCGTGGGTGAGGTAGTTCAACTCGTGCGGTTTCAATTGTCGTGACGCGTAGGCGATCACCTTGTTGTTCTGCATCAACACGCATCCTAATCCGACCTTCGAGGCATCGGTGTAAACTATGTAGTTCACTCCAAGCTCTGGCACAGCTAACACTGGTGCGGTGGTCAGCTTTTCTTTCCTTAGCGTCTCCAGCGCGATTCGTAGGTGCTCCGCGTGCTCCTTCTCGTCCTTCGAGTAGACTAAGATGTCATCTATGAACACTAGGACGAACGTATCTAGGTACGGGTGGAAAACTCGGTTCATCAAGTCCATAAATACGGCTGGGGCGTTGGTCAGTCCAAACGGCATCACGACGAACTCATAGTGACCATATCTGGTACGGAATGCGGTCTTAGGTATATCCTCCTTTCGCCCTTTCAGCTGGTGGCATCCGGACTTTAGATCCATCTTAGAAAACACTTCAGCTGGTTGAACAGGTCGTCTATCCTCGGTAATGGGTACTTGTTCTTGAGGGTCAATTTGTTCAACTCTCTAGTCGACACACATTCTCATTGACCCGTCCTTCTTCTTAACGAAGAGCACCAGTGCACCCCATGGCAAAACACTGGGCCTAACGAAACCTAAATCCATGAGCTCTTGTAGTTGTATCTTGAGTTCCTCCAATTCCTTAGGCGCCATTCGGTACGGTGCCTTGGATACGGGTGCGGCTCCAGGTTCAAGGTCGATCGTAAATTCTAACTGCCTATCCGGCGGCGGTCCAGGTAACACCTCGGGAAAAAAAAAAAAAAAAAAAAAAAATCTCGTACGACAGCGACGTCTTCGATCCTTCTTTCCTCCTTTTTCTCTCCGTGGAGATAGACAAGGTAGGCGGGGCGTCCTTTCTTTATCATCGTGGTGGCTTGTAGCGCAGTGATTATAGCGGTTCGCCGGTTCATCGAGATTCTGTGGTATACGATGGGTTCCTTATTCGGGGCGTGTAGGGATATTTGCCTCTCGTCACAACGAATCGTCGCAATGTTCGCGGTCAACCAGTCCATTCCTAAGATTACGCCGATATCTCCAATCGCCATAACTCGCAGATCGTGAGCAACTATCCTAGGTTCTCCTAGTACGATTCCTACGTTCGAGAAAGTTCGGGAAATTTCTATAACACGACATTCGATTTCCTAGCTGCTCGATATAAGCAGTTCGTAAATGCGAAATATTTCTCGTCTCGTTCTATTGGTCATGTCTACACCTCTTGTTGGTGTATCATTTCAGCGCGTGTCTGTCTGTAGAACTTATTTCCCATGTGTATCTTAAAAGATTTAAGCTTTCGCCTTCCCTTGCCGTGTCGCATCAAGAACTCAGAGTATGTATTAAGAACTCAAATTTTAATCAAACAGTCTTAACTTGGATATGGGCCGATTTCAATTCGAAGAAGCACCACAAAATGTCTTTCATCGGAAAGGCTCCAAATTTTATCAAGGAAACAAGAATAACATCTCTAGCTTGACACTTTCAAATCTCATCATTGACAATTGGTTTGAAACTGAGTGAGGACATAACTCGTTCATTCTGAGAATTAAAAAGTTTAGAGGTATCAAGAAAACCCATAGAGCTTGAGAATTTAATTCTGATGAGAGCCCGAAGGAACATGGGATGGGTCATGAAAACAGGGTAGAACCTATTCTGATGTACTGGTAAAATTATGATTCTTCCTATAAGTAGGGTTCAAGGAATGATCACACAGTAGTATTGAAAGAAGGCAGTTGTGCAAGAAAGACATAGACTAGTTGCACAACACGATGGAAGGTACCTGGAGAAAAATAAAACGGACAAGTACATTCGCGCAATAAAGTGGAAAAGAGTGGGAACAGCTCATCGCAAGATAAGATGATAAAAAGGTGCGAATTCCCACATTCACGAAATAAGGTAGAAAAGAGCAGAAGTAGTTCATTGCGAGTTAAGATGATAGAAAGGTGCGAATTTCCATAAATCTCAAAAATGTGGTCTCAAAGGGGTCTCAGTACAACGAACGAAGAGGAGTAACGCAAATACGAAAGTAAAATGGTAAGGTGAATAAAAGCTTTAGAAATCTCAAATCCCATACCAGACTGCCCGATCAAAATTTGCAAAAATTTCGGACAGCGGTTATTGATCAAACATGTCAAGGCCTAAAACAATCTGTCGCGTCAGAATTTATAAATATAGACAAATGTCATGAAGTTGCACTAGCAATGGTTTAACGGGTTTGTTGAGGGCAACTCAAAATGATTGGAACCTTTCGGAACCGTTAAGGAAGAAGAGAACATGATAGTCTTAACTTGGAGCCGAAGAAAGAAAAATCATTGAGTGTGAAACAGTATATGTAGTGAAACCGAGCTAAAAAGAATTTCACTTCTGCCAAAAAGAGCTTACCACAAACATGGTTACAAAATAAAGGGGTGAACCAAAGTTCCAAGAAGAATATTCCATCCTTTGAAGAAAAACAGGTCTGGAGATGTGATCATACTGAAGGTCATAACTACAAACAACTTTAGGAATGAGGTTCAATGACGGAAGCTCATAAAATCGAATATCGTTCTATGAATTTGAAGAATACTACTCAAACATGAGGTCCAAAGTTATAAGGGCAAACACAAATTTCACGCCAAGTGAGTCATGACTCGATATAGGAAAAGAAATAATGGGTATCACTTGCAAATTGTGAGTCAAACGAGGTGTTTAAATAGATAAGGGTTCATGGTTATTCAAAACGTCCCGAAAAGAACTTAAGATCCAAGTAAGTACTGTTGATTTTAAAAAAAAATCGGTCATTCTAACTACGAAGGTCGCACTTCCTCGCACATCTCTCCCGAACCGGATCATGGTAACGTCGTTCTATGAAACCGTGGATTCCAAGTCGAGATTCGTCGTATCGTCGAAAATAACTAAATTTTGATGGTTGCCTCTTCAAAGTCTTCTTCTTGCCGTGTCACATAGTCTTTTCGATTGCCATTCTACACGTGGTCTTAATGTGTCATAAACGTCGTCGTATTTGTGTCGCGTCGCCACTTTGGCATGGTATGCAAGACTGCATAGTTTTATTAGATCTTGGTATGATCTCGCCATTGTAAGGGTACACCAAGGCTCGAAGTATACTTATTTTCGTTGGGTTCTATCACTCAGGAAAGTGACATGATATCAAAATAATGTATACTTATTTTTTTTATATCAAAATAATGTATTACAAATATCAACAATATGACATGAGAATATCAACACAAGTACAAGAAAATATCCACACAATTTTATTGATATTTTTACTTACACTATATTGAGATTTTGCATACATTATATTGAGATTTTTTTTTTGCATTGGTTGATAAAATCTGCTTATCAACATGTACGGAAATTGAAATATAATTGATCAAATTTCATCACCCGAACATCGTCGGAACATATGCAATGAGATCTCGTTGGAATTCAAATAAAATTATCTTTAATTTGATATAGTTTTTGCGAAATAATAATTTAAATCGAGAGAGTTACGTAAATTTAAAGTTTTGAGATGATTTTGACAAGAGGGAATTGACATTAATACCCTTTAAGTTTATTTAATAATTTTATTAATTTAAAATATAATTCATGTGTCATTATTTCAACCATTCGATCTACTAATCTAATGGCTAAGATTTGGTCTTAATTTGTGATTATTAATTAGTTAGCAATTGATCACTTTCCTATATATATATATATATATATATATATAGGTTTGTTTTAAAATGACACCGTGACATCGCTTATACAACAATATTATAAACGCTACACAGCAATATTACAAACACTACACAGCAATCTATAGATTGCTGTATAGTGTGTCGGATATTGCTGTTCAAAAAAAATTGATGTATAAAGACCAGCATATTGCTGCCCATCTTTTTCCAGAATTTTTTTTGCCACATGGCAGCTTATTATTCGTCCACGTGTACAAATGATTGGCTAGAAATGGTAGTATGGTGTTATTTTAAGGGGTGATGGCACCCTAACATGCCCATATATATATATATATATATATATATATATATATATATAGGGGTGCATTAAGGTCCTATTGCCCCCTTAGTGTCTATTTCCTTCTTAATATCAACCATTAGATTGATGAAATGGACAGACTAGATTAAAAGGAGATGATTGGTTCCGCGTTGCATTATTTGATATCCGTTGTGCATTATAGGGGTAGTATACCTGTAAACACACATCTAATTTCACACGTTTTAGAACTGCTGGTCCGCTAATTAAGCGGTATTTTTGGAGAAACTGATTCACATACCATTCCCACTCTCTCTCACTCCAGACGTCTCCCATCAAAATCTTCTCCCCAAATTTCAACCTCATTCAAAACCCTAGCAGCCGGAAAGCTCATTTCTCTCCGTCGATAAATCAACTGCACACGTCGTTTCATAGTTGAAACCTCACTCCCTTCGCGCGCGACCATCAAGTCGACAACAAGGTAGAGTTTAAATGCTTCAATTTTTCGTAATACCCACTCTTAATCGGTGATTATCACCACCAATTAACAACCTAATCGTTGATTCAATGTTTTCTCCCAAACAAGATCAAGTTTTCCGTACTTGTTTCGGTCGAGATTTTTGTAAATCGTAAAATCGTATTCATTGTTGTTAGGGTTCTGTCCATTATTGAAGTATGTAGTTAATGACTGGTTTACACTTGTGTGTTGGGCGATTTGGGAGAGAAAATTATATCCGATTTGATTTTTTGTTTGTCTCACAGATCTAGGATGACGAAACGAGGCAGGCCTTTCAAAAGCCAACCGACCCAGACTGCCGGTGAGCAATTTTGACAGCCTAATATGCCTGTAATTGAGTGAATGTTGTATTTATTCGTGCATTGTTTGATGCAATGTTTACATTATTGTAGGAATTGTTTGTTGTGCATTTTATTTTGTTTGAAGCTACATAAATCAGTTGGATAAAAAGCCTGTAAATGAGTGAATGTTGTTATCATTTGTGCATTATTTGCATTTATTTGTTTAGTATTGTAGGGGGCTGTTTTAACAAATTTTTGCATTATTTGCATTATTTGTATTATTTGTTCTGTACATTTATGGATTGGTATACATTCTGGTTTCTGGTTGGGTGACTGTTATATTATTTCGTGCATCATTTGACGGAATGTATACATTATTTTAATATGTTTTGTGCATAATGTTCTTGATGGAAGCTACATCCATCTGTTTGATATCCTCCCCATAAATGAGTGAATTTTGTATTCAGTTGTGCATTATTTGCTGCCATATGTACATTATAGTAGGGAGTGGTGTACAAAAGTTTTTTGGGGTTTTAATTTTCATTTGTGAATTATTTGCTGCTATATGTACATTAGTGTAGGGAGTGGTGTACATTATGATTTTAGATTTAATACGGATGCTTCTGATTTTAAATAGGTAAATGGTTGAGAGAATGTAATATTCATCAATGCATTATTTGATCAACTTTGCGCATTATACAGTTAGTGTTGTGCATTAATGCGATACATTACTGACTTTTGGACAGCATCGAAGCAGCCAAGGTTGGATATTGACGAAGCAGTGGATGATGTTCTTCCACTTGCAATTGCGCAAAAATTCAGGGAGATATTGGTTGTACATCAAAGGGCCGAGGCTAGTACCTCTCATGAAGATGCAGAGAAGAGGAAGCCGAGTAATGGATTTTATTTACTCAGTAATGGACGATTTGTGTCCTGTAATGTATATGTTTCTGAGACGTTTTTCTTCTGATTGTATGAGTAGTTTTAACTTATAAACATAATGTGAAAATATTTCAATGTAATGAATTTTATTTACTCAGCAATGGACGATTTGTGTCTTGTAATGTATATGTTTATGAGACGTTTTTGTTGTGATTTTATGAGTAGTTTTAACTGATAAACATAATGTACAAATATTTCAGTGTAATGGATTTTATTTACCCAATAATGGACGATTTTTGTCCTGTAGTAATGGACGATGTGTACATTATTCACTGATCTGTGCACATTATTAGATACTATTTGTATATTATTTACTGTATCAGATCTTAAACGCATTAAAAAATAAAATTTAATTCATGTTGTGGTGCTATAACCTAGCCCCATGGGTTGCTAAACCCAAGGGGAATGATTCAAACTCTCTGCCATTTGTGATGGTTCCGTTTGTGATTGGGTACTATAACCTAGCCCCATGGATTTCTAAACCCAAAGGGCATGGACACAATTTCCTTTCAACATTATTCTATTCAATCTATACATTACATTGATCCGTGCACATTATTAGATACTATTGGTACATAATTTACTGTACCAAATCTTAAACGCATTAAAAAATAAAATTTAATTCCTGTGGTGGTGCTATAGCCTAGCCCTATGGGTTGCTAAACGCAAGGGGGATGATTCAAACTCTCTGCCCTTTGGGATGGTTCCGTTTGTGAGTGGGTACTACAACCTAGCCCCATGGATTGCTAAACCCAATGGAGAATGGATTTAACTTCTGTCACATATTAAACCCATTGCAATGTACATTATTCAAAGCTTGCATATACATTATACAACTATAATCGTACATTAATACAATCTACATTATACATTTAATATAGTACATTACTTGTCGAAAATTTACAAGCTATAACTGATGAAAAGAAAACACGAAAATCTATAAGCAATAGATGATTTCATGAAAATAAAATGACAAATGATGCAAAATAAAACTAAATACAAGAACGAATCAATCATAAACTAATACAGAAAACCATAGATCTCAACCGTTGCGCGAAGAGATCGGAAATGCAATTGTGGATGAATTGGAAATCGGCGTCTTGAGTGAATCTCTCCACCACTCTACTCGCTCTCTCAATCCTCCACTCTTCAGGCGTCGTGAATGAATACTCCAACAATTTGGTTTTGTGACGAAAACCCTAAACACCAGACGTCTTCAATTGAAAAAAACGACAACAATTTCTTGAGAAAGTCTTCAATGGAGAAAAAACAATGAGGGAGAGAAGAAAAAAGAAGAAAAAATGATGAGAATAAAAAAGAAGAAAAGACGATGAGGGAGAGAAGAAAACAGAAGAAGAGCGTGTAATCTGTAGAAAAAAGAATCGTGATATTTGCTAGGGAGATAATCAAGGAACTTACCATAACTAATTGATTTGTGTATACCAACAAGGCCCTTTTCGATTTTTTTTTTAATATTTTAATTAAACACAAGTGGCCCTATTTTTGGCCATTAGATCTTTAAATTGTGGGGCTGAGATTGAGAAGGAAAAAGAACAATATATATAAAAAGGATATGAGTACATCCCTATATATATATGCATAGATAGATAGATCATGCTATTATCGTAAATTTTTTGTCATTGCTAGATTGTGGATTGTGGCTATATTATTGCTAGCATTTTAGTCCGTTGACATGTTTATTACCTGAGACAAGTGCTTTAAAAAACAATTACCACTAAAATTTGTCTTTACATGTAAACTAAAATGGAAACTGTTATAAAATGTGATGAAAAGAATACATTTTTTCCATGTAAAAGTAATGGAAAATTGGGATAAGCTTTAGTAGTATGATTTTTCTTCAATTTATGCAATTCTCCACTCTATAAAAGGTAGCTAATGTTATCATATTAAATATCAATCTCAAAATCTCAATCTCAAAATGGCTAAACAAGGCTCTATTCTTTCGATCCTTCTTCTTCTCTTCTTTGCTTCTCGTAAGTTTACACACTTTCATAATATCTTCTTAGCCTACTAATCTTTTGGATATGACATGTAAATTATTTCATATTTGAAATCAGTTAAAAACTACTCCTATTACCCTTTTGATTACTAGACTAGCTAGTTTGTTATCAAATGTTATTTTTCCATAAAACTCATTGCATATATTTACATTATGTCCAAAACAATTACCCTTTTGATTACTAGACTAGCTAGTTTGTTATCAAATGTTATTTTTCCATATAACTCATTGCATATATTTACATTATGTCCAAAAAAATATTCATTTCTTCTTGGTCATCTTGCCTTCCAAACAGGATTCACACTTTGAGAGCGGTTCCTTCTCAAGACCTATAATGAGATCTTGATCAACCATCGCATGAATCCTTCTCTCGTTGGCATGACCAAGTCTAAGGTGCCATAAGTACGTTTCGTTCATTGAAATTGAATGTTTTTTTCTTTTCTTAGAAACTTTCGATGTAGCATTGAGTTCTGATTTACGTTGATTAAACTGTGTAGAAGTGATTGTGTACAGGTTGTTTTCCATGGTACCACGATAGATATAAGAACCATCTTTCTTAATAACGCAATTGTCATTAAAAGAAATCTAATATCCATCAAAAGACAATTTAGGAACTGAAATTAAATTTCTTCTAAAAGAAGGTATCAACAAAACATTCTTCAAAATAAAAAATCTATTACTAGGAAAACGCAAATAAACGTCTCCCACTGCAACGGCCGCTACTTTAGTAGCGTCGCCCAGCTGGACTTCGATCTCACGATCATGTAACCATCTTGCCACCTGCATTAAGTCAGGATCAAAACATATATGAACACTTGCTCCAGTATCAATAACCCACGTATGAGTAGATGTCGAAGCCAAACATGACTCGACTACTAGAGCATGGTGCATACCTGTAGCCTTGCCCTTTTTAGGGCAGTCTGGCTTCCAATGACCTTTCTCTCCACACTTGAAGCATTTTCCAAGTAGGCTTCTTATCGGTCTTCTTCTTCTTCTTCTTCTTCTTCTTCTTCTTCTTCTTCTTTCTTCTTCTTCTTCTTCTTCTTCTTCTTCTTCTTCTTCTTCTTCTTTCCCTTAGCATTCTTAGCTACCACTGGGTTCGGTGCTTTTTTCTTTCCTGCGCGAGGCTTAGAGCAAGAGGAATTAGGCGCCAGACTCAGCATAGCTACTCTAGCTTGAACCATAAGGTCCTCCGCCGACTGAAGTTCAGTCAGCAGCTCAGCCAAAGTGTAATCCCGCTTGTTCATCTCAAAATTGAGCTTGAACTGCTGGAAGCTAGGTGGCTCATCATCTCGAGGACATGTTGCCTCACAGACGTGCCTTCCTTCGTAGTCTTCGTCATGATACTCCGAAAGGCTTGAGACTTAGCCGTTCAATTCTGAGTACCAAAAAGATTCGCAAGAATTTGCATAATTTCGGCGGCAGTTTCCATGCCAGAATGTTGTTGCTTGAGTACTGATGACATAGATGCCAACATATAGCACTTAGCCATCTCATTCGCCTTATGCCACCGTCTATGCGCATCTCGCAGTCCCTGCGCGGCATTAGCCGCCGGCACTGGAGGTCGTGGAGTAGTAAGCACAAACTTGTACTCTTCGGCTGTGAGAACGATATCCAAATTTTGTTTCCATTCTATGTAATTTTGGCCCTCGAGTTTGTTTTCTTTGAGAATTGCAGAAAGAGGATTAAAAGACATCTTGACGGATTTTATTGCACTACAAACAGAAAAATTTACTATTTGTCATAAACTTATGTAAGGAAATTGAGTAGATTAACCATAAAACCTTTCAAAATCTTACAACAGCAAAATTAATAAATTGTACTCTCCGAAGGAGGTTAATACGCATTAAAATTTTGACAAGTTTACTGGTCACAACACCGACGACTAGTCCAGAGACCACAAAATGGCATAGCCGCCTAATGTTGCCTAAGCACGACAATCAAATTTAGCATTATAGAATTTTATTTCTACAACACAATGCCATGACAATGTTCATGTGCTGATAACTAAATCAAACTATCTCATAAATTCTGATTGAACCCTGAAACTCGTAGTTCCTTAGGATTATCGTTCCCACAGAGCAGGTGCCGATAATATTAGGAACCACTTTCTAGTTCATTCTATTTATTATGTGAGAAGTCCGCCCTTATGAACTTACTGTTTCGTAGGATTATTGTCCCCACAGAGTGGGTGGCTATAATATTAGAAACTAGCTTCACAAAATTTGGCAGTCCAACCGATGGAGACCAAATATAAACTTGAAGTTCATAATTATTGCTTAGATATTTGGGTTATGGTTTTTCATTAATTATCCTTTAGCCTTAAGGCGGATTAAGACTAATTAAATTCTGTTGGTATTTAATTGACTGGATAATTAAATCTTTTATTATCTTTAGTATCTTAGTTTAGGAATTAATTAATCTAGATTTTAATTCTTATTCATGTCATACTATAAGATATATCTAAAATAAAGTACATTATTTAAATCTTAATTAGACATGAAAAATTAAATTTATATAATATCCATGTTCAAGATTAGGAAGAAAATAATTATATCATTTAATGTAATCTTACATATCTATCCTAATAAGGATTCTAGATATATATAATAATTAGGAAACTATTAAATTATTCTTATCTATATCATCTAGGATATAAAATATTCCATAGATATGGAAAATAATCAAAATATTCCTAAAATCTAGGAAAATCTTCCTAAAATATTTTATTTCATTAAATAATATTATTTTTAATGATATCTTTTAATTTAGGAATTAAATAATCATTAAAATAATCATTCATCGATATCTCGTTGTTCGAGGTTTGCACGAATCAACGCGATGAAGATACACCGGCGATACGCTCGCCGGAATGGCGAGTTCGCTCTCCAGCGTCGCCGGCAGCCCGCGTCCGAAGGCGCGCCGCTTCCTCTTCCCGTTCTCGCGGCAACATAACGCCGAGACTCTCCCTCCGGTGACGTCAAACCAGAAAGCGGCTACAACCGCGTTGCTCCGACGATCTCCCACAGCCCCGATGGTCTCGCGCGGTCCAACAGCCACCGCTCCCGGCGTGGCTGCTCTCGGTCGCGCGTCGCTAGGGATGAGCGACTAGGGTTAGTGTTTAGGGTTAGGGTTAGGGTTAGGGTTAGCTCCGGCGGAGAAGACAGTCATTGCTCTCGGACGAGCAGCGAGCTCCGCCTCCCTCCACCAGCGTCGGCGACCGGCGTGGCTGAGCGAGAACCTCCCGCGGTCTCTGTGGCGGCGCGAGTCGCGAGGCCCTCCAGGACCGGCGGTCACGCCGGCAGCGTGCATGAGCCCACGCTCGTCTGCACGTCGCCGGTTGATCACCTCCCAAGCTCCCACTTAATTCGACATCCCTCTTCCGATCGCATGTTGTGCGATTCGCCTGGCACAGGCGCCGACGAATCGGACATCTCGTGCGTTCGAAAATTCAAGTTCTATGATTCGAATGTTCTTGAGTTCATCATGCATAAAGATTAAACAATAAAACAAGAACATGCTTCGAAATCAAATAATACATGCATACATGAATTTCGCGAAATTTAAATCCAAATAATCAGAGCCGAAGACTGGCTCTGATACCAATTGAAGGAACTGGCAGTGGAAGCGTTTTGCGTTGCATTATCATAATTTAACAATTATTAATCGAGCAAATAAATCACATAATAATCAGATCTATTTAGCAGGTTATTTAGACAAAATCTATTCGTGTAATTCTCACACGTATCATGCTCATAACTTGAATTAATCATGATTTAAGAATATTGAAACCTTTATTCTCCTATTTATATTAAGTTCCTTTTAGGCCCAGACATGGATCTATAGAAGGTTTTGGATATGGGCTCATCCAATTTACTTTTTACTAATTAAATTGAACCCACAATTTAATATAAGCTTTAATTGGAATATTATGAGCAGCCACTACAGAAGTAATATTGAACTCTCCCCATCCAAATCCGAAATTATAAGTAATCCGGGTTTTCGTTTTAACTTTCATTTCCCGCGCTTAAGATAAAAATGTCCATTAATTAATTAATGTCTGCTATGGACTTAATTAATTAATTTCTTATTAATTCCAAGAGTGGACTTAGCATGAAACGCTTATTTATTATTCATAGAGTGATCAAACTCCAACTAGCTAGGTTCCGAATAATAAAACCTTGTTTCGCGCTCCTCTTGAGGACATTATCAAACGAGACTCACCTCGCGCACGATTCAATATAATAGCAATCCTAGCACCGCTAGATATTAATCACTACTACCCAATATATCAGGATTATTGGGTTACGAAAAACCCGCACCATTTGATAAGTCAAAGTAATGCATAATCAATACCGTATGCTCAATGCTAACCTATATTGATTAAGAAACAAATATTTATCAAGACCTCGCCTTTCAGTAGATAGCCCAAGGACAAGTCTTGCTGTTAGATCCGTTTAGTGCTATACCATACCAATGTCATCTTATTTCAGTAAGGCTTAGAAATATGCGGACTGACATTGCAACCTTTCACGATGGATAGTCTAATTCCATCTAGGTTGTGAAATTCTTCTTTTTCTTTGTTTAGGACTGACCGTGTTACCTTAAAGTGGACGCCGCCCACAACCGGTCTACTAAAACAAAGACTTAGACTTTGTTAAGTTAACTTATACATTTAAACATGCAATTAACATTCATTAAATGTAAAACATAACAACATTATGACAAAAATAATCTGTTTTATTACTTGGAAAATAAAATAAGAGTTTTACAGTATTCAATCACTCGAAACATGATTTCTAGTATACAAACTCTAACATGTATATCGTCGGAAATTTCAAATATGATGACATTAGAGTGTAGGTCTGCTGCAAGACAGTCGAGTAGGTCTACAGCTTTTAATAAATTGACTAAAATGCCCCTGAAGCCATTTGGACAATTTGGTCCGAAAAATGGCTACAAATATCCGATTTGTGATTATGTAAAAGGGTAGGGTTATGTAGAGGTATTTTTTTTCCTTAGGGGCCTGCAGTGTATCTTTTGGAAACGTTAGAGACTTTTGATGTAGTCCATTATCTTTCCATATATAACAAAATGGAAAGTTTTTCTAAAATTGGATTAAAATAAGATTTATTATTTTTTTCCATGATAAAATTAATGGAAAATAAGCTTTATTATTTTTCTTCAATTTATGCAATTCTCCATTCTATAAATGGGCATATCAAATATCAACCTCAAAATATACTCTCAATATGGCTAAACAATTCACAGTTTTCGCGCTCTTGATCCTTTCGTAGACAATTGTGTTAGGTAGCAAATATGAAGTCTTTTTTCAAACTTGATCCATCTTTCGTGGGCAATAAAAATTGGAAAATGATCTATTTTTCGTGGACGGAGAGAGTATTAAAATATTACTTTCGTGGACGGAGAGAGTATTAAAAGATCAAAGACTGTTTATATAGTTCAGTCAACTATTTTAATTATAAAGGAAAGACTTTTACTCGTAGAGTCATAGTTAAAAACTATGTAAATTTACAATAACTCTTTATTGGAGCTTACAAATAGAGGTCAATGGATACCATATAAAAAGTATCATATCGTTATCATACATTGCCACTATATTGCTAACATATTTGATAGATTGACAGGTTTTTACTTTGAGATAAGTGCATTAAAAAAAAAAACCAAAATAGAACTCCATTGTCTTTCTAATTTCTATGTAAAAATAATAGAAATTTGTTATCAATGCAATTCAAATAAACATAATACTATTTTTTTCTTCAATTTATGCAAGTTTACACTATAAAAGGTAATGAACGTGTGAAGTTAGATATCAACCTAAAACCTCACTCTCAAAATAGCTAAACAATTCTCAACTCTCTCGATCCTTCTTCTTTGCCTCTTCTTTGCTTCTCGTAAGTTTACACACTTTCATAATCTATTCTTAGCCTACTAATCTTTTGGATAATAACATGTAAATTATTTCATTTTGGAAATCAGTTAAAAACTACTCCTATATCCTTTTGATTACTAGAATAGCTAGATTGTTATCAAATGTTATTTTTCCATCTCACTCATTGCATATATTTACATTCTGTCCAAAAAAAGAATCCATTTTTTTACATCTATATAATTTTATACTCCCTCCGTCCCACGTTAGTCGTATTTTATTTTGGGTTGTCTCAAGTTACTTGAGTCATATCTCTTTTTGACTAAAGACAGAACATCTAATCACACCTACTTTATTCTTTTTTTTTTACTTTATTCTCTCACCCTTCTCTTACTTTATTCACTTATTTAACTCACTAAACACAATTTTCTTAAATCCCGTGTCGAAAAGAAACGCCTTAAGTAACGTGGGACGGAGGGAGCTAGCTAGACACAAATATGACAATATGTCAAGATTACTATTTAAATATATTGATAAATTCTTTATCCCTGATTTATTAATTTAATTTGCAGAGGAGATAATAGTGACTCAAGCAGCTGAATGCTCAGCCAAAAGCTACTCCCTCCGTCCCAATAAATATGCAACATTTGGTTTCCGGCACAAGATTTTATGCAATGTGTTTTGTGAGTTAATGAAGAGAGAGTAAAGTAAGATAGAAGAAAAAGTAGAGAGATTGTTATTTTTATTTTAGGAAACGTTTCATTTTTATTGGGACAACCTAAAAAGGAAAACGTTTTATTTCTAATGGGAGAAATGGGATAGAAGGAGTATTTGTTTGAGGGGAATTGCTCAAGCTCTAACGCTGACTACTGCAATTCAGTTTGTAAGAAAGAGGGCTTCTTAGCTGGTTCATGCAGAAGCTCCATATGTATCTGCCAAAAAAATTGCTAAGAGCGGCGGCGGAAACTTATACTAACAATGTTGCATTTTGTTAGAATTGTAACTTTGATAAGAGGTTAATAATGTTGTATCATTTGATTACATGAAATTAAGAGGCTTTTAAGATTATACTACCTCCATTCCATCATAATTGATGTACTCCCTCCGTTTCTTCATAGTTGAGTCATTTTTCTATTTTGGGAAGTTTCTTCATAGTTGAGTCATTTCTATATATGGTAACTTTTTTCTCTTTCTTACTTTACTCTTTCTTACTTTATTCTCTCTACTTTATTCACTTTATACTTTATTCTCTCTACCTTTTCATCTCTCTTACTTTTTTATCTATTTATTTAACACACCCAACATTCATTTCTAAAACTCCGTACCAAAAAATTCCGCCTCAACTATGAAGAAACGGAGGGAGTATTTCTTTTCGTGACAAAAATTAAGAAAAAATTGTTTATTATGTTACATGAGGAGATAGTAAACTGAACTAAGAGTAAGAATAAAGTAAGAATACACATCGACCATGATTGTGGCAATGGCAATGTCGAAATAGTAACTTAATTTCGACATTTTAAGACACCATTTGTAAGTGTAAGTTTGAATTTTGAACAAAGAAAATGGAGAAGTAATCAGACTAGAGGTGTCAAAATGACCGGGTCTGATGTTTTGAATCTTGAGTCAGGCTAAGTCTACTCATATATATAAGGATCAAGCTTTTAGGATGATAACTATTTAAATCATAAATTTTGACCAATCCTATGAGGTTTGGAAACGAAATACTATTAATACGAAGTTTCAATTACTTAATTGTCGCATCCATGTATAAACCGACGTCCTTCGCCGATTATTAAAGAGTGAACTACAAAAATGGTACCTGATCTTTCACTTTCGCACAAAAATGGTACCTGGTTTTTTTTTTTTATCGTTTTTGGTACCCCATGACAAAAATAACCCTAGGTACCAAACATGTGATTTTTTTGTTATGGAGGATATTTTTGGAAATTTCAATTAAATAGAACCAAATTTGTGATTTTTTTCCTTCCTTTCTTATTTCTTTAGTTTATTCTTCTTTCTTTTTTCTTCATTTTCTTCTTTCTTTTTAGTATTTTATCTTCCTTTCTTCTTTTTTTTTTCTTAGTGTATGTTTCCTCGTTTTTCATTTTCTCTTCTTTTTGACCTTTCTTTTTAGTGTTTTATACATACATCTAATTGCATTCATAATATAAATCAATAACAAAACACCTAATTAAATTAATTATTTAAAGTAATTAAATCAATTGAATATTTTTAATTAAATTATTTATACTTATTTTAGGATTAAAACACCTAACTAAAAATATTCAACTCTTTATCATTATGAATACAATTCACAGTTTTAGATTTTAATTAGGACTCTATTGAATAGTTATTAATTTAATATAAAATAATACTTAATTATTATTTATTAATTATTACTAGTTTTTGCTATTATAACAATAATATTATTATAATAATTAAATATAATTATAACTATAATGATTAAATAAATTTAAATGATATTAAAAAATAAATTAATTATTAATTTATAACATCAAAATAATAATAATAATATTAATTAGAGTGAACTACGTAAATGGTACCTGATCTTTATTTTATATCGTTTTTCACTCTATTTCACTTTCACATCAAAATGTGATTTATAGGTACCAAAAATGATATAAAATAAAGAGCAGGTACCATTTACGTGCGAAAGTGAAAGATCAGGTACCATTTATGTAGTTTACTCTATTAATTAATAATAATAGTATAAAGAGTGAGAAGAATGAGAGAAGGTATTATAATATCACTTTTGGTACTAGTTTTGTCAATGCCCAAAATACCCTTTATGATATAAATGGAAAAATGAATTTGTTTAGAGGCTATTTTGGGGTGAAAATTGCATCAGATACCATAAATGGGATTAATAGGTACCAAAAACGATATAAAATAAAGATCAGGTACCATTTATGTGCGAAAATGAAAGATCATGTACCGTTTATGTAGTTCACTCATTATTAAAACAATGTTGTTTCGTTAAAATGAGAAAAGGAAATAAAGGGGAAAATATTTACCGAAATATCTCATTTTAGGTATCATGCGTTTTATATACAGATGTTACATTTGTCAACATGAAACTGTGATCTAGTATTCTGTTTTCAAATCTTTTATAATTTGAAAAAAATTCATGATCTAAATATCCCCATATTTTTAGACTTTGGGATGCTTTGTAAAAGCCCATCAAGCTAATTTATGTCTTAAGTTGGGCTGACCCGTTCATTTTTCTCTGACCTAAAAATAAATAGCTCCATACAAGAATCACGACATTATGCAAGGTACTTCATCCGTCGTAAGGTAAGCGAAACACTTCTTTTGGGCATAGAACTTTAAGAAATTTATATTTAAAGAATTAAAATGGAGGGAGTAAAGTATGAGAGAGAGAAAAAATCGAGAAGTAAATAGAAAATAAAGTAGGCGGATAATAAAGTACTCCGTTATAGACATGATTTTTTGCTAAGTTTAAAGTTTAAGGTTCGTGGAGAAAAGTAATATGACTCGCTTATTTTGGAACAAAGAAAGTAATATTTTATGCTAAGTTTAAAGTTTATGGTTCGTAGAGAAAAATAAAGATTAGAAAAGATTTGTGATATTTTGCGCCAATATCTTAAAAAGCTAATCACAAAAGTCTTTGTCGTGTTTATTATTTGAGACGAGTGAATTTAAAAAGAATAACCACAAGAGTCCATTATAAAATTGGATAAAATAAGATTTATTATTTTTTTCCATGAAAAAATGAATGGAAAATAAGCTTTATTATTTTTCTTCAATTTATGCAATTCTCCGTTCTATAAATGGGCATATCAAATATCAACCTCAAATTATACTCTCAATATGGCTAAACAATTCACAACTCTCGCGCTCTTTCTTCTTTGCCTTTTGGCTTCTCGTAAGTTGACACACTTTTACCATATCTTCTTAGCCCACATAATTTTGTGGATATGTTATTGCATATTGGTCAAGGTCTAATTTTTGCAATTATAAAATTTAATTAAGTATATTTTCAATTTATTCTAGTTTCACAGTCAAAATCAATTTTTTCGAAATTAGAAATTTTAGGTTTGTAATGTAAGGATTTAGTCTTTGTTTGGTTTGGTTTGTTCTTGGTTTTATAAGGATCGCGGGGTGTCTGTGGTAGCTGTTGTCCTCTACTTCTCTTTTATTGTGACTTTGATTCACTTGTACTTTTGAGCTTTTGACTTATCATCGAGTTATAATATGAGTATGTTTTATAATTAAAAAAAATTGTGAAGATTTAGTGGGGAAATCACCTATGGGGATCTATTTTTATTTAAATTGTAATTTTCACTATGTTCCATCGAACAATAATTATTCCACATTATCAGTCATAGCATCGGAAATCAATTAAAAAATATTATTCTTTTAACTAGAGTATTTTATTATCACATCTTGTTGTTCCATCTCGTTGATTACAACCTAGTGTGTACACTGTTATCATACCAAACATTATTTTTGTAACAATCTAACCGTTTTTTCATTTAGTGCCTTGTAACATGAGTGAAATTTAGTGGATAGAACATGTTGCCACGTAACGTGTCAAGCCAATCACAATCATAATAAGAGAGAATATATTTCTGCACTTGTGGCTGGCTGAACATATCACGTGACAAAATATATCTGTATTACTACTGAGCACACCTATTTAGATCAATTTTTTGATGGATTTAATCTTTACATATGTGTATAGTAACTAATTTCATTCGTAGAGGAGACAATGGTGAGTGGAGCACTTACATGCACAGGGATAAGCAAATTGTTTACTGGGACTTGCTCAGGACCTACCCTTGATGTGTACTGCTCCTCAAAGTGTAAGGAAGAGGCCTGTTTATTTGGTGCCTGCAACAGTGATCAAAAATGTCTCTGCACATATTTTTGCAATTAGAATTGTAACTTAGATTTTGTTGCCAATTTAGGCATCAGAGTTTATGTATTTTCATAATAGTAATGTCGAAATGGAAAACTTCATTTTGAATTTCCGACGTTTTCAATCACTCTTAGTAATTTTTACTTTAAATTTTGAACAAAGAAAACAGATATGTCAAATAATCAGGTTTCATCTTTTGAGTCACAAAACGATCAGGCTGGACCGCTGACTCACATATCTAAATCCTATAAGGGTTAGAAACGAAAAATTAAATATAGAGTTTCGATTCCTCAATTGTTGAATCCATGTACCGAACGACATCTTTTGGTGATGCTTAAAACAACGTTGTTTTATTAAATAAGAAAAGAAAAAGAAGGTGGAAAAATATTTATTTTGTTTAACTATATTGTTTCGAACTTTGATAAAATACAATGTCTTGTACACGGATAAGACAATGACAAAAATTGAAACCTCACAATTTTATTTTCCATTTTCAAATCTTGTATGGTTGATAATAATTTATTCAAATTTTATGATTTAAATAACTATTATCACTAAAATTATATGCGAAGCTATCTAGCGCAAACCCATTTTTCTATAGCCACAATAGGGGCGGCGCGGCGGCCGCCCTGATCGCGGCTAAGCTGCGGCTGTCTATTGTGGTGGAAGCGGCCGCCCCCGAGGCAGACGACTTTTGTGGGGCGGAAGGGCTTTCGCCCCGAAAGCGCCGAGGACGAGCCGGAGGAGAGAGAAAAGCGGCGGCCGCCACGGCTATCTATTGCACGGCGAAACCGCCGCGGCGGTCGACGATTTCCAATTTTTATTTTTTTTTTAAATTTCGAATTTTTAATTGTTTTTATTATAAATATTCCTCCCATTTTCATCTTCTCTCCACACACATCTTCACATCCATTTCACTTTCTATACAATTTTTCTATCTCTAAAAATTTGTGGATTTCCATTGCTATTTATGGATGATTTGTGGAATGAAGCATGGGATTCTTTGATTCAAGAGGTGCAGAGGGAAGCCGACGAGGAGGATGAGGCGGCGGAGGGATCGTGAGATTCGTCATCGTCGGACAATCCCACCAGACCATGTCGGAGCGGCTGAGCGGCTTATGGCAGACTACTTTAGCGCTAACCCTCGTTACCCAGCTGAGATTTTCCGTCGGCGTTTCAGAATGTCGCGACCGCTCTTCACCCATATAGCGACGACATTGGCGGACCGGTACGGTTGCTTCAACCTCCGGAGTGATTGCACTGGCAGGATCAGACTGTCTAATTTTCAGAAATGCACCTCTGCAATAAGGCAGCTTGCCTATGCCGGACCGACTGATATGTTCGACGAATACCAACAGATAGGTGAGACGACTAGTCTAGAGGTGTTCCGGCGGTTTTGTAAGGGCATGCGGGAAGTCTTTGGTCCGGAGTTCCTACGAAAGCCAAACTCTGATGAGTGCCAGAGACTGCTAGATATACACGGTGTGGTGCACAGTTTCCCAGGGATGATGGGCAGCATTGATTGCATACATTAGGAGTGGAAAAACTGCCCGGTGGCGTGGAAAGCCCAGTTCACTGCTAGTTTCAAAAGCAAACATCCTTCGATGATCCTGGAAGCCGTTGCTGACTACTGTTTGCGGATCTGGCATGCGTATTTCGGTGTTGCAGTTTCAAACAACGACATCAACGTTCTGCAGTCGTCGCCTCTCTTCAATGATGAGTGCCGGGGAGAGGGTCCAGAGATCAGTTTCGTAGCAAACGGCACGCAGTATCGCATGGGATACTATTTGGCAGATGGAATATACCCTCGTTGGCCCGTATTCGTCAAGACACTTCGCCAACCGGCTGGAGCGAGAAGACAATATTTTGCACGAAAACAAGAGGCCGCTAGAAAAGATGTTGAGCGAGTTTTTGGTGTGCTCCAAGCGGATGGGCCATTATACGCTGCCCGACACGAGTTTGGTACGAAGATGATGTCACGAATATTATGTTAGCATGTATCATATTGCACAATATGATAATCGAAGATGAAGGATTTGCTGCAGAACGTTGGGCACCGGAAGATGGTGCAAGTACAAGTCACGGCGTTGCCTCCGCGCCGATACAGATGGGTGTACCACGTAGTAATGAATATCTGATCCAATGTTTCGCTGATATACGCAGGAGCACAACACATGACCAACTCCAGGTCGATTTGATTGAAGAGGTCTGGGCACGTAGGGGAGGCGGCGTAGCGTGAAGAACATGTGTGATTTTCCGTAGATCAAATTTTCGTTGTAATTTTCCCCTTACTTTAATCCGACGAAAATTTAGTTTTCAATTTTAATTTGTTTTATTAGCCGTTTTTATCTAATTATTTTTAGTCCGATAATTTTAATTGTAATTGAATTAAAATATATAACAAATAAAATAAAGTGAAATGTGGCTAAAAAAAGTCTCCACTATTGCTGCGAAAACTTTTTTTTTGTGGCCGTGGACAAATAAAAAGTGGCTATGGACAAAAAACGTAAAAGTATCCAGTCAAAGTGTGTCCACCCTATTGTGGATGCTACCCCAATTTTAAAGTGACACAACTTTATTTGTTCAATTAATTTGAAAACAAACTACGAATCACTAATTTGCAATTCAATTTTTTATAGGTCGAACATTATGCAGTTATGCACTTACATCGTTATTCAACATTCCATTACAAACAAATGTTTAATTAGTTTGATCAATTATTAACTAAGTTAACTATTAAGCCAAACAGCAAATATCACACCTAATTTACTCATGGTCTGATAGGGATCTAGACTTTCATTTTAATAGAAACACCTATTCATACACACACCTTTAATTGAGTCTGCATTTTTATTAATTGATTTATCAGTTATTACAAAGAACTCAAATTAAGAAATTATTGATAAAAATATTCTTGATGCCAAAACATGAAATAGTAGTACATAAATAATATCAAAGTCCAAACTTGAGCAAGGAAAGCAAATCCCCTTTTTGGTTCTTCGGAAGAGGCGATGAGGACGTCGCACCAGAGAAGGTGCTAGGCAAAACGATGACTTCCTCCTTCGAAACAACGGGTAGAAGAGCTTCCACGAGCAGTGAACAAGGAAACTGATTCCGAGCTGCAAAAATGAGAGAACAAGGAATCCAAATCCCATCTTTGGCCCACCAGAAAGGGCCGCTGTGAGACCAATCGCCCTTGACGTTGTCTCGATAACAGAGAGAAGAGCAGGGCAGTGGGTGACGAAGGCGGCAAGGCTGATGGAGGCGGGGTAGTGGCGGCAAGGCAGCGAATGCTACGAGAAAGTGACGGATCCGGGGCGAGAGAGATAGGGGGAAAGGTGTGAAGACGAAAAAGAAGAGGAAGAAGAGAGACAAGTACAACAGGTAGAACAGCGCCGCGAGGGAGGAAGGCGCGACGGCATGGCGGTTGAGGTGGCGCGACAGGCGGGACGAGCGGCGAGGCTGTATGGAAGGAGAGCCGGAGAGGAAGAAGGATGGTGCTCTGACAGGGGAGATGATTTCCGCCGCCGATTAAGGAGGAGGGAGGGAGAGAGAAACTTGAGGGAGATGGAGGCGCCACATGTTGCATTATGGTTTTAGGATATTATAATTTATATTGTGGAGTAGGAATGTGTTAAAATGACAACCCATCTTAAAATAACACCATACCACCATTCCTAGCCAATCATTTGTACACGTGGACGAATAATCAGCTGCCATGTGGTAATCATAAAAAATTCGCAAGGGTAAATTTACGCAGACCGCAACATCCAATACTCTAGACTGCAAGGCGACGCGGCCTGCAATATCCAATACGCTAGACTGCAATATCCAATACGCTAGACTGCAATCTATAGATTGTTGTAGATTGCTGTCTAGCGTTTATACTATTGCAGTCTAGCATATATAATATTGCAGTCTAGCGTGGTGTCATAGTGTCATTTTAAGAGTGTTGTCATTTTAACGCACCCCTTGTAGAGTATATTGTTTGGAATTTTTGTTTAATATTTAGTGGGCTTTTAGTGTGTTGGATTTTGGAGAATAATTTAGATTTCAAATAGTAGTATTATAAAACTATGTAATCAATTTATAGTAGTACATCTTTCTATTAAATACAGTTTTTAATTTGAATTTTTAATTTCTTGGACTTTGTATAATATATATATATATATAGGGATGTGTTAATATGACAACCCTCTTTATTGTAACACCATACCACCATTTTAGGCCATTGTATCTGAAAATCGTGTGCTTGTCATGCTGTCACATGTAAAAACACGGAGGGGTAAAATAGGAAATTTCTAATTTTACGTTACCAGATTGCAGTGCTGTTCATTGAACATTGCAGTCTTACCACAACAATATTGCGCTTTACCACGACCGCAATATCTAATACTTGATACGCAATATCTAATACAGTAGACTGCAAAACCGTGTTTTTTCACGAAACTTAATCCTAGGCGTCCATAAATGAGATCTAACGGACTATATTGGTGGTATGGTGTTATCCTAACTATGGTGGCACCCTAGTGCACCCCTATATATATATATATATATATATATAGGGATGTATTCATATACTTGTCTCATCTTTTGTGCTTTTTCCTTTTTAATCTCCACCATCCAATATTAAGATCTAAGGGCCAAAATTAGGGCCTGATCTAATCAATTTTATTCATTAAAAAAAATATAAAAGGGCGTTTAAGGGAATTACATTAACGTCAGTTATGGTAAGTCCATGATTCTCTCCTTCACAAAATATTCTAGCGGTTTTATTCAATACATTACAGATTTCTTTCTTCTCTTTCACGATTAATCTCTCATCATTCTCCGTTGAACAAAATTCTGATTTAAAAAAAATCGAGTGAAAGTTGCATTTTGTAATTATCGTTTACAGAATTTTTTTTGGGAGAGTACCGGGCTTGGATGGACGAAGGGTGTTCTGCAACAATGGACGAAGCTCATGCTTCAACAATGGAAGAAGGTAAATTGCTTCATCCCTAAACCCATTCTCTGATTATTGTTCTCTGAATATTATCGTTGGGCTAGGATGTAGTAAGTAGGGATTAACGCAACCCTTTTCGATTTTCTGTATCTGTTAATTGGTACTAGAACCATAACTGACGTTAACAAGGAGCATGAGTTTATTTATGGCGTCGGCTAGGGTTTCGGATTAGGTCGGCAGGGATGTCTTTATTTGATAAAATTAATGTACAATGTTTAAGTTTATAATGTAAAGTATTAAATAAATAATGCTCGTTTTATTTTGCATGGGCTAGGGTTTAGAAACGAGGCGGCTAGAGTGTTGTTTTATTTCAATCTTAATGTACATTCATTAATGGATAATGTACAGTTGCGAATATATAATTCAAGTTTTATTTTGTCTTGGTTAGGGTTTAGACACGTGGCGGCTTGGGTGTTGTTTTATTAGATACAGATAATGTAGATTTAGTACTGTATAATTTAAATTCTTAGATAGATAATGCACGTTTTATAATTCATAATGTTTATGTTAGCTGAGATTTTGTTTTTGTGATTGTGTACAGTGGTTGTTGTACCTGACTGTTCGAAAGATTTGAAGCCTGTGGTTGGGCAGAAGTTCAAATCACTAGATTTTGGTTTCGCGTTCTAAGATTTTGTGATTGTTGTACAGCTGGAACTCCTACAACATCCGCCTCTGAGAAGAGGCGAATGATTGAACAATTTTATGGAATGGAAAGGCCGGAAGTCGTTGAGGTTCACCCTCCAGATCTGGTAAAGACGAAGGGGCACGCGAGCAGCTCCGCTAGTCGTCTGATTTCCAAGAGAGAAAAGGCTATCAAGGATGCTTCTGACGATGTAAGGCGTGCGATAAGTTGTGCCATCACGACTCTAGAAATTGTCCAATGCTTAAAGAGCTTGAAACGGAGAATGAGCTGCGTAAGGGAAAGAGAAAATGTTGATGTATTTTGATTATAACAACATTATTTGTTTTTGTTTTCCGTTTTATGTTCAGTATTGAGGTCGAAGCATTTCTCACTGTGAACAAGGTTTTGGAAATGATTGCTCATTATAAATTGGTTTTGTGCATTATTGTTATCTATATGTTACATTATTTGTATTTAGTACTTAATACCTTTTTCAGAATTATTACAGAAGACGGGCATTTTTGGAGAAACAATATTTACCTTTATGTGAATAACCGTGCATTACATACATAGTTTCATACATTATAAATGTAGATTTATTACATTATTGTGTTATACGCACAGGTATGTCACTGCATTAGTATCCCGGAAAAGTGCATTAAGAAGGAATTTATTTACATTATTTGTTTACTTACATGCATTGATTATCGAGCTTATTGTAAAACATTATTATATTCAATAGTTGTGTTCTACATTATTCCCTATATATTTTACATTATTAAGTTATTTGCATCCATTATAAGTTGTGTGCAAAAATTTAGTACCAAGATATCTAAAACACTCCAATCCACAAAGTCGATGTTCACCCTTCCAGCATGAGTTATCATAAAAAAACATCTAGTTCATATCCAAATTTAAAAACATCTAGTTCAATCGATCCCATAATTCTCGACCCATTTTTCAAAGCTGAATTTAGGCGGCCTATCCATCCAATGCTTCGTGGCTTGTGTTTGGTTGGTCCCAGTCTTCGAGTTATGTGGAGAAGTTAGCAGAGCTGTTGCAAACTTCATTCGCAACATTTCCAGGCTCTTCGTTCCTTTGGCAGTTAGTCCGCAGTCCCAATCTTTCTCCCTCTCTCCAAATAATGATGAAATCTAACCAAATAATGCAGTACTAATAATCAGATACAGATGTAATGATGAAATCTAACCAAATAATGCAGAAAATGAACTGAATAATGTAACAAAAATATATACCACTTCTAGCAACATTAAAACAGAGATGGAATATAGTTATAATGCAAAAAAACAGGAACAAAATGCACCAAAAATGTTAAATAATGTATGAATCTTGCCTACAAGCAACCTACTAATTCTTAATGCTCGCTAAGCAACAATGTAGAATTCCAACCTAATAAGCACTACAACTAAACACCTTCATCAATACTTTTGAAAACAAACCAAATAATGCAGAAAATGAACTGAATAATGTAACAAAAATGTAGAACACTTCTACCAACATTAAAACAGAGATGGAATAGAGTTGGAATGCAAAAAAACAGAAACAAAATGCACCAAAAATGTTAAATAATGTATGAAACTTGACTACAAGAAACCTACTAATTCTTAAAGCTCTCTAAGCAGCACTGTAGAACAACAATGTTGAAATCCAAACAAATAATGCAGAAAATGTACTGAATAATGTTAAAAAAATGGAAACCACTTCAAGTAACAACTACACTGCAATGTAAAAGAGTTGTAATGCAAACAAATAAGCATAAAATGCACAGCAAACATTAAATAATGCATCAAACAAAGGAAAAACACAGTATCGGTTTCGTAAAATGTCGCAGCATTCTCACATTCGGTCTGCGTGGGCTGGCTTTTGAAGGGGCGCCCTCTTTTCGACGTCGCAAAACTAACAGACACAACAACAACAACAGAAGCCGCTTTAGATACTACACCAGAACCACAAAAATTGAACATTTAAAGCAAAATCAACAATAATCGTCAAATTGAGGACGAATACAACCCAAAAACCTAACATCAAACCAAATTCAATTCAGAAACCAACAATACACTTCCAAATATTGATAACCCATCATCTAATGCTCACAATTTCACATTTTTCAAAGAAATCTCACTAAAAATCGAGACTTAATACTCGTACCGTATATGAAGAACGGAGATGAAAAGTCGACCGACGGTGCGCGCGCTCTTAAATCTGAACTTTGAGACTCGGAATCGTCGACCCACGTCGCTTTTCACAGTGAGAATCAAAGTCACGGCCGGTTCCAAGCTTTTTCAACGGCGGCGGCTATGGGTTTATCTCGCCCATATTCCTTGACTTTAAACATATCGCCAGAAATCCCTGGACTAAGGGTTTATCTCGAAAATGGTCCATTTTCACTGTTTTCAGTCAAAAATACCCTTTGGGGGTTTTTTTTGTGGGGGAGGGGGAGAGTTGGGAATTTGATCTTTTTACACTTTTAACATTTTAAAATTATCATTCTTCTTCCCTTTTGTCATCTTTCACTTTGTTTATTTATTTCAATATTAGATTTAATTTTACAAAATTAAATTTTAAATTTCAATTTTTAAATAACAATAAAGTTTTGAAATTATAAAATTATTAAATAATAAAAATTAAAGTCATAATCTGTCACGCCCGCATTTTCTGAGGATAGAAAACACGGTTGATCGCGACTAGAGGAGGGTTAAAGAAGCGGGAAAGAAAGGGAAAACAACGAAATACTTGACCATAGCTCAAAGTAAATGGGAATAGCTTGAATAAAAATAATTATGTAGCAAGTAATATTAAGTGTTCATCGAATGTGTCACTCAAACATGAAGTATTACGGAACAACTTACGAAAGAATCGAAGTAAATATAAAACGGATATTAAATAGAAAAAGAAATTGTATAACCAATGTCGTTACTAACACATCCCTAGAATCCTATGGGTTTAGTTACACATGATAGAATTGTTAGAGTTTGTGTACTAGAAATCACCTTTCGAGTGATTGAATACTGTTAAAACTCTTATTTTATTTTCCAAAGGAATAAACAGATTATTTTTGTCATAATGTTGTTATGTTTTACATTTAATGGATGTTTATTACATATTTAAATGTATAAGTAACTTAACAAAGTCTAAGTCTTTGTTTTAGTAGACCGGTTGTGGGCGTCGTTCACTTTAAGGTAACACGGTCAGTTCTGAACAAAGAAAAAGAAGAATTTCACAACTTAGATAGGCTTAGACTACCTATCGTGAAAGGTTGCAATGTCAGTCCTATTATTTCTAAGCCTTACTGAAATAAGATGACGTTGGTGTGGTATAGCACTGAATGGATCTAACAGCGAGACAGTCTTTATGCTATCTACTGAAAGACGAGGTCTCGTAAATTATTGTTTCTTAATCAATGTACATTAGCATTGAGCATACGGTATTGATTATGCACTACTTTGACTTACCAAATGGTGCGAGTTTTTCGCAACCCAATAAGCCTGGTATATTGGGTAGTGGTGATTAATATCTAGCGGTGCTAGGATTGCTATTATGTTGAATTGTGCGCGAGGTGAGTCTCGTTTGATAACATCCTCAAGAGGAGCTTGAAATAAGGTTTTATTATTCGGAACCTAGCCAGTTGGAGTTTGATTACTCTATGAATAATAAATAAGTTTTTCTTGCCGAGTCCACTCTTGGAATAAATAAGATATTAATTAATTAAGTCCATAGTATACTGGTGAGATCAGCCCACTCGTGGGAAAGGATTTCCGTTTTCTTTATTTAAGTCCTAGTATACTGGTGATATCAGCCCACCCTGATATCAGTTTACAGTCCGGGAACCAGACAGAAGATCCGTAGTTTTGTACTAAAGATCTTCACGTGGAGAAGGCGCTAGGCATCTTCGGTTCTTTGGAGAATCATCAAGGTATAATGGCTAAACCGTACAAAAGCATGTTTTAGGTTTTGATACATGTGATAATTATGCGAATAGAATTTTTCTAAATAATTAGCTAAATAGATCAAAATTATTATGTAATTGATTTATATGAGCACTTCCGCTGCCAAACCCCTTCAAATGGTATCAGAGCCAGTCTTTGGCTCTGATTATTTGGATTTAATTTTCACGAAATTCATGTATGCATGCGTTTTTGTTTTCAAAGCATGTTCTTGCTTTTAGTTGTTATTTTATTATGCATGATGAACTCAAGAACTATCGAAACAAAGAACTCAAATATTTGGAACGCACGAGACGTGCGATTCGTCGGTGCAAGCGCCGAGACTAATCGCGCTACATGCGATCCAATTAGGGTTGTCGTGCAAGTGGGAGCAAGGGAGGTGATCGGCCGGCGACACGCAGACGAGGGGGACTCGTGCGCGACGTTGATAAGACCGCCGGTCCCACGAAGCTTTGGATATCGCGCCGTGCGAGTGGGAGCGTTGGAGCGATCACGCGTCGACGTGAAAACGAGCGAGGGCTCGTCCGGATGGAAGTTGGAACCGAGGAAGACAAAAGGAGGCCCCATGGAGGACTCACCCCAATTTTAGATGGACTGACAATGATCAAAGTCAGCCACCCCCACTGCAGCTCACAAATTATGCACACCCTCCAGAGAGGCAGTCCAACTGGTTAGGGAGAAATCAAGAGGGGCAACTGCAACTGGGGTACAGGAATCAGGACCATACTAATTGGGGAAGTAGGAATCTAAACAATCCAGGGAGTTCCTATGTGCCACCGCACTAGAGGAATAACCAAGGAAATTACCAGAGTTCCCAGCCTAACCACCAAGGGAATCAAGGATCTGGCAACCAGAACAACAACCGCCAAGGGAATTAAGAGAACTATCGGCAGAACCAAGGTCAAGGATCAAATTCAAATCAATTCAACTCCAGATCACAAAGGAATTTGGATGACATGGTCCACGACCTAGTGAATTCACAGTAGTTCATGCAAAATAACTTGCACTTCAACAACGACGTGGTGCACAAACTGCAAGACGCTCAGTTGGAACACAAAGCAGCCATGGACATGATGGCGAAACAACTGTCCCAGATCGCAGTTTCTTTGAATGAGATGCGGGGAAATGAAGGAAAACTTCCTGCCACTGTCAAGCCACCCGATCGAGCAAACATTAGTCAAATCACTTTGAGATCCGGGCGGGGCTATGAAGGACCGACGTTGGACATCGACGAAGAAATACCCGCACAGGCAAGTAAGGGGAAGCAAAGTAAGTGTTTCAAGGGGATGGCCCTAGACCTAGAGAAGTTCCTGCTCAGGATGACCTCCAGAAGGGAGATTTACATAGATCCTTACCTCGAGCAGCTGATCCATTTTTCCTAGATGCAGAACCTGAGTTAGTAAGTAAGGAAGGAAGTAGGGAAGTTGGCGAAACCCCAGCTGGGAGTTCCACAAATGCGGTGAAACGAGCAAAGCCGTTTCCATACCGAGGGGAAGCCAAGAAAAAGAAGGATGATGCGGAGGACCTCATGGAATTTTTAGCAAGCTGGAAATCAACCTTCCTTTCTTGCAAGCCCTGAAGATGTCTTCCTTTAGTAAGTTCATCAAGGAATTCATAGCAGGAAAGAGTAAGCCAGACGGGAAGATTGTGATCGGGGAGAACGTGTCCGCTATGATACAAAAGAGAAGGATGCCTTCGAAATGCACGGACCTAGGTATGTTCACATTACCCATTTCTCTAGGGGATATCAAAGTCGAGCATGCTATGTGTGATCTAGGGGCGTCTATAAATGTTTTACCACTTTCGATCTACAAGAAACTGACAGGAGTTAGGATGGTCGCTACCAAAGTGGTAATCCAGTTAGCAGATAGAACTTGCATTTGTCCCGAAGGTGTGTTGGAAAATGTCATAGTTAAGGTGCATGATTCTCTATATCCTGCTGATTTCTATGTTATTAAAATGAACGATAATGAGTCTGCTGAGTCTAGTGGCGTGCTTTTAGGGAGACCATTCTTGCGCACTGCTAAGACCATTATCGATGTCTTTGATGGAACAATTTGCTTGGATTATAATGGGGAAAAATATACATTTAGCATAGATGAGGAAATGAAAAGGCCATTATATGTTGAGAATTTGTATGTTATAGATGTTATTAACCCCCTGGTCCAAGAATATCTTGAGACGGAATTGATACAGGAACAGATTGACAACTCGGAGTTGAGCCATTTAATCGACAGAGAAGTTGTAGGGTGGTGTGCAGCAATGAACACAATGGAATTGACAGATGAGGAACTAACAGAAGCCATCATGGAGTTTTGCGAAAATCCCAAGTCAGCTAGATCGAGGGGATCAGCCCATGTGGCTAGTTTGGAAAAATCTCCTGGGTCTGGGAAGGAGGCATTACCTGATATTGCAGAAAAAAAATCCCTTGCCCCAGGAGACGAACGACACGAAGAAGGAACTGAAGACGCTCCCACCAGGCCTCAAGTATGCTTACTTAGAGGAGAATGAGGCCTTCCCAGTGATAGTCAACAGTAACTTGACCAAGGAGCAGGAGAAGGAATTGGTGGAAGTAATCAGGCGAAACAAGAAAGCAATAGGGTGGACCCTCTCTGATTTAGTAGGAATCAGCCCTAATCTTTGTATGCACCATATCCGTCTAGAAGAAGGTGTGAAGGCTCACCGAGACGCACAACGGAAACTGAATCCGAACATGCGAGAGGAAGTTCTGAATGAGGTGTTCAAATTGCTCTCTCTAGGAATCATCTACTCCATTCCGGACAGTGTGTGGGTCAGTCCTGTCCATATGGTGCCCAAAAATTCTGGAATGCAGGTCGTCAAGAATGAAAAGAACGAGTTGGTGCCCACTAGGCTGGTGACGGGGTGGAGGATGTGCATCGACTACAGGAAGCTGAATGAGGCCACGAAGAAGGATCACTTCCCCTACCTTTCATTGATCAGATGTTAGAAAGGTTGGCTGGCAAACAGTATTTTTGCTTCCTTGATGGATACAGTGGCTATTTCTAGATCTACGTTAACCCAGAGGATCAAGGGGAGACCATGTTCACGTGCCCTTTTGGTATGTATGCATACCGAAGAATGCCGTTTGGGTTGTGTAACGCACCAGGAACGTTCCAGCGGTGTAAGATGAGTATTTTTTCGGATTTGCTTGAAGTGTGCATTGAGATATTCATGGATGATTTTACTGTATACGGGAATTCATTCGACACTTGTTTGGCCAGGCTTGACCTAGTATTGAAAAGATGCCAGGAGAAGCACTTAGTTTTGAATTTCGAAAAATGCCACTTCATGGTGACTGAAGGTATTGTCCTGGGTCACATGGTTTCGGAAAGAGGAATACAGGTAGACAAGGCGAAGGTAGATGTGATATCAAAGTTACCTTACCCCACGAACCAAAAAGAAGTTAGAGGCTTCCTGGGTCACGCGGGATTTTATAGGAGGTTTATCAGGGATTTCGCGAAAATCGCGCAACCGCTCACCCATTTGTTGCACAACGATGTGGAATTCGTCTTTGACGAAGGATGCAAGAAGACTTTTCAATTGCTTAAGGACAGACTCGTGTCAGCACTAATAATCAGGGCACCAGACTGGAATCACCCTTTTGAGATAATGTGCGACGCGAGCGATTTCGCTGTGGGAGCTGTCCTAGGGCAAAAGATAGACGGGAAAATTTATGTGATCTTCTATGCATCCAAGACTCTAAATCAAGCTCAGAAGAATTATGATACCACGGAGAAGGAAATGTTGGCTGTCGTATACTCGTTCGAAAAGTTCCGACCCTATCTTCTTGGGTCGAGGGTTATAGTTTTCACAGATCACGCAGCAATAAAGTACTTACTGGCTAAGAAGGAGTCTAAGCCGAGGTTAATCCGTTGGGTGTTGCTTTTGCTGGAGTTTGATTGGGAAGTGAGAGACAAAAGAAGAACAGAGAATAGAGTAGCGGATCACTTGAGCAAAATCTTTCAAGGGGAAACAGAAGAGGCCATACCCGATGATTTCCCTGAAGAGCATTTGTATTATCTAGGGGAATTCCCTAGAAAGATTAGTTGGGAAGCAGTTTGGCATTAACCGGTCTAGGAGAATCCGACAAGGGGAAGCGAACACTTAATGCAGAACCATGGTTTGCTGACTTAGCCAACTACTTGTTCACGGGAGAAGTGCCAGGTTCAGATGAAGTTTCCTGGGCCCAGAAGATGAAAATTAAAAGTGAGGCCAAATATTATTTTTGGGATGATTCTTACTTGTGGAAAATGTGTTCGGATCAAGTGATTAGACGTTGCATTCCCGAATGGGAACAAAAAGATGTGCTGAATCATTGCCACACTTTGGCATGTGGAGGTCACTTTGGACCAATGAAGACAGCATGGAAAGTCTTGGATAGTGGGTTCTACTGACCGACGCTTAATAAAGATGCCTTCGAGTTTTGTCAGTGTTGCGAGAGATGCCAACAGACAGGGGGAATTTCAAGGTGGGACGAGATGCCCCAGGTCCCGGTGATTGTTTGCGAAACCTTCGACGTATGGGGGATGGACTTCATGGGACCATTTCCATCATCCTGTGGGAACACATATATATTGGTTGCAGTAGACTATGTGTCTAAATAGATAGAGACTAAGGCCACCACGACATGTGAATCGAAGGAGGTGGCAAAATTTTTCTGAAGGCCAATATCTTCAACAGATACGGAGTTCCTCGAGCCATCGTCTCAGATCAAGGAACACATTTCTGTAATCGCACCATCGAGGCTCTGATGAAGAAATATGGTGTTCACCATAGGGTATCAACCCCGTACCACCCTCAGTCTAACGGCCAAGCATAAATTTCTAATCGCGAGATCAAGACAATATTGGAGAAGACAATTAATCCGTCAAGGAAAGACTGGAGTAAGAGGCTCGGTGATGCATTATGGGCCTTCAAAACTGCTTTCAAGACTCCTATCGGAATGTCGCCTTATAGGCTGGTGTTTAGAAAAATGTGTCACCTGCCCGTGGGTATCGAGCACAAGGCGTACTGGGTAGTAAAGGAGATGAATATGAAGCCTTCGGCCTGTGAAGAAGAAAGGAAGTTACAGTTACAAGAACTGGAGGAACTGAGGCTGGAGTCTTATGAGTCTGCCATGTGGTACAAGGAAAGGACGAAGTTATGGCATGACAAGAATCTCGGAGTCAAGGAACTCCATGTGGGACAGAAGGTGCTTCTTTTCCAATCCCGGCTCAAGCTGATGCCAGGGAAGTTGAAGTCTAAGTGGATCGGTCCATATACCATTGTCGGCCTCCACGCAAACGGAGCAGTAGAAATCCAGGGAAGTGCCTCTAACTCTGTCCCTTTTCTTGTTAATGGTCATAGAGTGAAAGTCTATAGGGATAATTCTGAGTTGTGTGTAGTGGAGGAAGTGCCACTACGCGCACTCCCTATTATCACCTAGTCAGACAAGGAGATATTCTCGATGAATTCCTGGGTCAGGTAAATTGGTTGACATTTTATATATATACACTGAACCAGGGAATCTCGGGAATACTCAAAAGGGGTGTGTAAATAGTTTAACTGCGTTTTAAACATAGGAAAATCCAAAAAAATGTATATAAAATTTAAATCTTCCAAAAATATTTTCGAAGCACCAGACTCCGTAGGAACCCGTTGTCTTACATTCTATCCTTGACCTAGGAGTCTGGCGTCTTCAATTTCTTTTAAGTATAACGTCATGGTCAGGGAAATCAGCTAGGGAAGGAGAGTCTAGTGAAGGAAGTTAAGGAGGGTTGGAGATAATTTGAATTTCAAAATTGGCCGATATTTATGGGAGGTGTACGGTTGCTTACATCACGTCTGCAACCGCACCACCTTTTCACCAAAAAAGGGCTAACCGGCAGTTTCTCTCTCCAATAATCCAAATCGACGAACTGCATTTTCTCTCCCTTCTCTCTACTTGTTTCTCTCTCAAGAAATACAAACCCTAACCGATTTCGACCAATTTTTCCTTTGATTTCAGAATTACAGTGATGGATCCAACTCAGGCCACCAGAAGTTCGCAGCCGGAGGTGTACGACGCAGTTCTCCTGGCAGAACTAACGCAAAAATTGGGAAGCATTGAGAAGGCGAAAGAGGTTTACGCTCTATTCTCCGCCAGCCTGATGACATCCACGACGGCCATACCACCACCGACGATCCCAGCGGATTCGACGGCACAAACCGCAGTTCCTCACGACGAAAAGCCTCAAGATTCAACCAAGGTACCGGACTCTGGTTTTCAACAAGCAGAATCCGCTTCACTGGAGGCGGACAAGGAAGAGGCAACGAATGAACTGACGACTGATGGTGGGCGGAATGATGGTGAAACGGAGGTGGAGGCCGAAAGACAAGGTAATGAAAACCCTAACTCTGAAGGTGAGAAAAAGGGGGAAACTCCTGTTCGAGAGGAGGTTGTTGAGGGGGAAACCCCTATTATGGAAGAGATTATGGAGTGGGAAACCCCTGGTTTGGTAGAAGATGCTGAGGGGGAAACCCCTGTTCTAGATTTGATGGCTAAGGGGGAAACCCCTATGGAGACTGCTGAAGAGGAGTTTATCCAAGGACGCCCGGAGGTGTGGCTGACTAAGGAACTGTTGGAGTCGATGAGGCATTTCGACGATCAGAAACGGGCCACGACATATAAAGAGAGATGCAGTGCAGGGAAGATGGCTAAGTCTGGCAAGCAGTACAGTCCCAAGGAGCTTCGGATGATTGCATGCGATGAGGATTTCCGCGCGTGTATATACGCAATCGGATTCGAATGGTTATTGAAGCACAGCCAGGAGAAGGTGCTGGTAGATTTAGCACGGGAGTTTTTCTCAACATTCCGATTAAAGAACACTTCTGACCTCGACGCGGACTCCATAACATTCAAGCTTTTCAATGAAGAATACGAGATGAGCATCAGGGAATGGTCCTTGAGGATGGGGTTGTTTACCCAGGCTGAGGATGATGAAGGCATATGGAACGAGAGGATGATCGGCGTACCGAAGAACACGCCAGGGTTCAAAGTGCATGCAGCGTGGGAGCTGGTCACCCACTCCAAGGCAGGGGCATTCAAGTCCAGCTACTCCAAGGCCTCTCACATTGAGGACTTCGATCCTTCGATTCGCCCAGACGTTTATCAGCTACAACTTGATGGGAACTGCAAATTCAGCTCTGACAACGACCGACCTCTACTTCACTTGGTGCATGACGAAAGGCGTAAAGGTGCATCTAGGCTACTGGCTGGCTCAAGCATGCCATCAAATGACAAGCAACCCTACTCGACATATGTATACCTGCCATCTCCTCGGCGCCTACCTCCAGCGGAATATTGAAATGAAGATAGCCAAAACTGCTCCTTTGGTCGTGATGTGCGAGCCCCCGGAGATTTTCAGCATTGAATACTTCTTCAACAAGGGGTTGCTCCAAGCTCACGGCAAAGAGACCTTCTTCTACACGGTAGGAGATAAGGTGAAAGCGGAGGCTGTGCCGAGTGAAGAGGTCGAGGAGTTGAGGAAGGATGTCCAGGAGGTGAGGAAAGAAATTCAAGTGATAAGGAAAGAGATGGTAAGAGAGCTCGGAGGGATAAGGAAAGAATTGAGCGGAACCATGAAGAGGTGAAGACCCTGCGGGGGAACATTGCGGACTTGGCAGTGAAGTCCGCCAAGCAGAACGAGCGGATGACGGAGGCTGTGGAGCTAGTAATGAAGATGTTGAAATGGTTGGAAAAGACACTCCCCTTGACCCAGTCGAAGGTGCTTCCTGGGTCCAGCAGCGAGGTCAAGCAACCAGGCCAGGGCAGTTCCTCCGTCCAGCGACCACCGCACTCGCTCAAGCAAATGGTCACCCCACCCGCGTCTAAGCCAGTGTCAATCCCAACGAAATCAAAGTTCTTGACGTTAAAGAAACCAGTGTCTGATCAACCAGAGAAGGAAGAAGAGGAGCCGGAGCTGCCGGCGAGAAAGAAAGTGAAGATGACCCGACCCGGGATCCCACCCCAATCTGGCTCTCGAGGGAGCCAGACCCAGGAGTGAATCATCCCCAAGACCAAGTAACTTTTAATTTCTACTTTCAGTTATTTTGTTTGTCTTTGTTATTGTCTATGTTTTTTATTGTTTTTTGCTATATGTGTTTGTTTCCTCCCACTTAGCCCGTTGCTCGGTCTAAGTGTGAGAAGTTTATATGTTTTGTTTTATTGTGCCTTCTCCCACTTAGCCCGATGCTCGGTCTAAGTGTGAGAAGTTTTATTTGGATAAATTGTTTGATGTGTGTTGCATTGGTTACCCTGTTTCCCCCCTTCACGACGATGGCTTGGGGACAAGCTTGAGTGAAGTGGGAGGGGGAGGGGAGTCAATGCGTGTAGTTGTCAGCATGTTAAGAGTCGTTAAGTCTAGATTTTGTTTGTGTCGCATGAGTTGGTTAATATAATATGGCATGATCTCCTTAGTGAGAGTAATTGAAGATATGATGTATTTCAACTTAGAAGCCTTTCCCTTTAATAAACCGAAGTCAATCTGGACGAAGTAAGAACGATAAAGGATGCCTTAGCTGACTTAGTTGTGAAGCCCCACTTAAGAGCGAGTTATAAGCCTTAAATAATTTCGAGCTAACACATGACATGGGGCCGCCACTGAATGCTTAGGGAGAAGAGTCATGACGGAGAAAAAAAGGGGAATTGGTTTATGAAGGTATAAGCTGGACGAAGTCCAGGTAAAGGAGTTATAAGCTAGACGAAGTCCAGAGGAGAGAAGAGGGGAATGGAGGAATAAGCTGGACAAAGTCCAGAGAGGGAAAAAAAAAAAAAAAAAAAAAAAAAAAAAAAGGAGGTATAAGCTGGACGAAGTCCAGGGGAAAAATGTCTAAGGGCAGGAAACAATAGTAACCTGACCCGGTAAAAAGGGGGAAACAAAATGAAAAAAAAAGAGGAGAAAACTCTCATAACCCGACGCTTCAGTGGTATGACAATAACTTATGAGAGAATTGGTCCTAACATCCCTGGTGAGGAATGAGTGATCGAGTGAATCCAACAATTGGGGAAGTAAAAGGCTATCTTGACGAACTGACAGATTGATTAGGTGGAAGAACGGAAAGGGCCAATTTGGAGAAGTGCAGCCTGTGTGATTGACCTTGATCTTGTGGGACGGTTGCCTAAAAGTTGAAGCTGGCTCATGCATATGTGTCTATGTGTTTTCCTTTATTTTAAATGTTGTTATTTGTGCGTCAGTTATGTCTAGGTCTAGGAGTTTGTGTTAAGTTAGAGTCTAGAGAGTCGGTCAGGGGATAACCGTGCTTTGAAATTCGCCTTATTCTTTTTCTTGTCTTTATACTTGAGGACAAGTATGGTTTAAGTGTGAGCAGTTTGATAAGGCTAATTTCATGCATCGGTTATATGGTGAAAATAACTTTTTTTTATTGGGTCTAACGCAATTTTGAAGCTAGGTGTGTGAAGGAAACCGCTAGGTCCAGGAAGAGCTGAAGGCAATGGACTAGCAAAGGAAAGCGAAGGAAAGTGAGCGGAATTGAAGAGAAAAAAATGGCTGGACGAAGGGAGTCAAAAGCTGAGGGTAACGAAGACTATTCACACCCTACTGGACCCACTTCCACGCCTATATATAGAGGAGCATGCATCACACGAGATATATATTTTTTTGCTCTCAGCTCACACACTCACACACACTTGGGAAAATGGGAATTCTGGGGTAGTTAGGGGATTCATCTTCGGAGAAAGTTAGTGGTAACACCGTCCTCACGAAGGGCGAAGATACAATCAGTTTACATTCAGTTTTTGCACTGTTATTCCGTCGAACTTCACGTTTTGGGAGTTGATTTGGTTGTTTGCTACTTACCGTTATCTATGCATTTCGTTTACATCATGATGGTGTCTATTTTGTGTTGATTTACGTTGATTCTGTGTTTTTGAGGCTCTATTTCAGAAGTTGAATGTTATTCTCTGTTTTGGATGTTCCTGTGCTTGATCTGGGAAATAGGTTGTGGATCTGTGCTGTAGTTGTTGATCTGTGGTGAATCGGCGAATCTGTAGTCATGGATATAATTTTGAACGGAGTTAGTTTCGGATGCTTGGATCCGGATTAGATTTAGCATCCGAAGTATGGATCTGAACGGGGGAAACCGAGTTGTGCATGGATTTTGAATTTTCTGCTTTCTTTCTATTTTGCTTCGTCTAGTAGCCATAGATCTGCCTTAGTTTAAATTGTTCTTCGATTTTGTTGCTTTAAATTCAGTATGCTTTGTTTCGATTTACGTTCTATCTCTGTTTTACTGAATGTTTTATGTCAATGGTTGGAGAAGATGATGTCGCTGTTAGTTAGTACTTTAGTTAGTTGTTTTCCAGCTTTTCATCCGTATTTTACTTTTTAGTAAATGGTCCCACCGTCAGTTGCTTTCCAAGGTCTAGGTAATTTAGGGAATAGTTTTCCTAGATCTAGTAATTGTCCCGCTTGTCACAGTTTATATGCATGATTTCTGTTCTGCCTAGATCTAGATGTTAGAGTAACATGCTTCAATTACCAAGTCTAGTTTAATTTCCTCAACCCAAAAATTGCGTGGCAGCAGCCAACCCAAAAATAGTTCCCAAGTCCTTGAACCTGTTTATTGCGCATTCATCTCTGTGGGATCGATCCCTACTTCCCTGTACTAATTTTAGTATACGTGGTTGAGGGTTTTGAAGAGGTATTCTGTGTGTCCAACGACCGAGATCTTTCGACGATCCGTGAGTTCCGACCCTGTGATCTAGTGGATTCGCTGGACCTAGGAAGCTTGATATTAATTACTGTGCACACAGTCTAAACCCAGTAGCTTCAGTCCCTCTCTCTACTAAGAAGAGGGACGATTTTTCTCCTTCATGGGAAAGGATTTCCGTCTTCTTTATTTAAGTCCTAGTATACTGGTGAGATCAGCCCACCCTGATATCAGTTTACAGTTCGGGAACCAGACAGAAGATCCGTGGTTTTGTACTAAAGATCTTCTCATGGAGAAGGCGCTAGCCATCTTCGATTCTTTGGAGAATCATCAAGGTATAATGGCTAAACCGTAGAAAAGCATGTTTTAGGTTTTGATTAATTTAAAGCATGATTTATTTGAGTTATGAGCATGATACAAGTGATAATTACGCGAATAGAATTTGTCTAAATAATCTGCTAAATAGATCAGAATTAGTATGTAATTGATTTATATGAGCGCTTCCGCTGCCAACCCCTTCAAGAATAAGCTAACAACATAGAATGAAGGGAAAACAAAGTGAACATAAGAACTAAAAGCAATAAAACCCAAAGGTTGAATCCTCGTAGCCTTAATCTTCTCTTGATTCTGTCTCCAACCTCTTGCACAATGAAGAACTCTCTCAATTTTATGCTCTAGAATTATGAGGCAAAAAAAAGATCATAATGAAGAGGTTTGAGGGGTATTTATAGGGGAAAAGTCGAGCCCTATGAGAATAAGGAAAAAGGTGGCTAAATTCGGTAAATTCTGGAGAGAAAGTAGGTCAAATCGTGCGCCGCATTTTCGCAGCGGGTCGTTGCCCCTTGGCCAGCGGTCGTTGTGCGTTGTCCGTAGCTTCTGCCCTTTTGCATACCGGTCGCTGCAAATATTGCAGTAGCTTCGGGAGCTTCTCAAGCAGTCGCTGCACTCTCCCAGCGGTCGCTAGGCGTGTTTTGATTTTCACCACAACTTTCTCCGGAGCGGACCGCTATAGGTGTAGCGATGGCTAGGCTCCAGCAGTCGCTACGCATGTTGCAGCGGACCGCTGGACAACATGATTGCTCCAGATTTCCAACTTCGACTTTTTCCTGTCTTTTAGGCTCAAATATGCACAAATCTCACAAAACATGTCAAAATACCAAAATAGAGAAAATATGCGAAATATGGACATGAATTATGATTTAGACATTAAAAATAGACCAAATAAAGGCTTTAAAACAGTGCAAAATCCGAGTATATCAATTATCCTCATAGACATGCTGACCAACGACTATGGATATGGCATGCTTACTTTGGTGTAGTCTGGTCAATCAACGATATTGACGTCTTGAACTTATCGTCTCTCTTCAATGAGCAATGTTGTGGTAGAGGCCCGACCATCAACTTCATTATCAACGGCAACCAATATCATATTGGTGACTACTTGGCTGATAGCATATTCCCGAAGTGGCTCGTATTTTTGAAGACGATCACTTTCCCAACATATCCGAAGAGAGCTTTCTTTGCTCAAAGCCAAGACTGCAAGTGACTCGGCGGAAGGATATGGAGCGGGCATTTGGTTTGCTCCTAGAGCATTGAGCAATAGTTAAAGGCCGAACGTGTTTGTTCGAGAGATGGTGTATCGGTGATATCAGCATCCTGCATCATCATGCATAACATGATAGTCGAGGACGAAGGTGAAGGAGTGACCAGTTGGGACGATGAAGACACTGTTGGACCAAGCTTCGTTATGGCCTGCGAGCCCCAAAATCAGGGTTTACCACACGACTACAATCACATTGTTCGTGCCTTTGTTAATACCCGCGAGGAACAAGTCCATAATCCCCTCAAACGAGATTTGATTCAAGAGGTTTGGGCACATAATCATTGACGTGTATTTTTTTTTTTCAATATTGTACTAATACATCGAAGATTTACGTATTTTTTTTGGTATTTCAATTTAGTTTATTTGATAACATAACAAAAATTATAAAAAATAAAATAAAATAGTGGTAATGTGAAAAGTGGAGATAGGTTGATCCTTAAGGTACTATTGCAGGAATTTAGACTAGATGATAAAATACTGATATAAGAAGGAAAATGAAGATGGGCTGATTTATAGGGAGGAATTATGTTCCACCATGAATGTTCTTAATCTGCAAATGCTAGGAGAATTTTCTTACCACTTGATTACCGGCCACATGTTTTGCTTCCTAATCTTTCGTTGCCGAGTAATTGCCCTTATTTGACTAGCAAACATTGCTTGCTAAAACCTGTTTTTGTTTATTGTAATAATTACTTCAAGGTTCAAGTATGAATTTTTTTAATTATGACGTGCGCATATATGTTAAAAAATATTAGGAATAATGAACATGACGAGTTGGAAGCGGTCAATTTTGATCAATATATAAAACTAATCAACATGTGTAGGTCATCGTTTGTGAAAGACGCAATGACAACTGGTGAGACGACGAAATTTCCATGGCTGCTAAAATTCAAATTAGTCTCTCTTTAAATCCATCCAACATCCATGGTTTACTAATCAACATCCACCATGACAAGTAGTAGCAACCATTTTCTTCCATATCTCCTACTTCTCCCACTATTCCTCTCGGCGGCGGCTGGGGTACGGTTCGGGCCGCTAACTGATGCGTTGAGGGAGGACAGCTCGTCTTCTCCGATCATACGGATGAAAACGACGGACCAATATGGGTCTGAAGAGATGATCTGCAGACAATTATACGGGTTCCTACCGTGCTCGGAGAGCGTGGGAGGGCATCTGTTCTTGATTTTGGTGTATGAATATCTTCTGTTTCATGGAGAATCATACGTTGCTTCGGGTGGAGAGAGGATTTTCAAGATTTTGGGGCCTGGTGCGTTTGGCGCTAGTGCTTTTCAGCTCATTGGGTCCCTCCCTGAAGCCCTCATTCTTCTCGGTGAGCTTTCCAACTAATCCAACATTGTGTTATCACCATTAAATCACGTCAACCCAATTAAAGTAGTTAAGTATTGAATGCTTTACAAGAATTCTACGTATTATTATTATTATTATTATTATTATTATTATTATTATTATTATTATTATTATTATTATTATTATTATTATTATTATTATTATTATTATTATTATTATTATTATTATTATTATGTTTTATTATTATAAGTGGAAGCATTTCTTTTTTTTTTCACGAAAATTGAGAAAATTTGTGTTAAGTGAATTAAGTAAAAATATAATGAAGTAGGAAATGAAAAATGTAGAGAGATGAAGAGATAATGCAGTAAGTGAAAGAAAAGTAAGTGAAAAGAAATGTATTGACTTTTACTAAAAATGGAAATGACTCTACTATTATGGAACGCACCAAAATGTCAAAATGACTCAATTACTATGGAATGGATGGAATATTTGAATTTCTAAACTTTTGTTGAGTTATGGTTTTACATATTAGTTTTAATATCCGACTATAAATTACGTGTCCTAGTTTTCAATTTTAGTAGGTCCATATTAATTGTTCTACTTCATTTTTACCATTTTTGTAATGGATCTTATATTTTACTAACTCATTATTAATTACATTTTATTACAAAAATAATACATAAAATAGGATTCACCTTTTACTAACTTTTTCAATTCATTTTTCATTATATTTTTAAAAATTTGTATAGGGTCAAAATAGGACAATATTGAGGGAGGAGGGAATACTAAATTATTGATTCATTCTGATTTTACAATCAGTTAAAAAATTTAACTCTAATATGGCTAAAAGATGATGTCTTTAATTGTGTAAAATATAATGTCGTTTTGAATGACATTCTATAGTGCCACGTCAAATTATAAAATATCAATATTAATACCTAAAATCTTGGTTACAAAATTAGAACGAGCTGAAATTTTAATCATTTATTGACAAACTCTCAGTTGTTATACACAATGTATAAATTTAAGAAGTAAGCGGTTTACCTTATTAATTTCCGTTATAGTCAGCTCTAGCTAGTGAATTATTTCTTCTAGTTTGAGAAAGTAATTAAGTTGACCAAGTCTAATAAGAGAAAGCATGCAGTGTATCACGTCACTGTATTTGTTGGGCCCGGACTAGTTGATAGCAATAGTCCGTCTTGCCCAAACTAGTTGATAACTGATACTCCGTCCATTCGTGGATATTAGGAGTCTCATTTGTTTGTCATAAGAGTTTTAAGAAATATTACGGAAAAATGATGGAAAAAAGTTAGGTCTCAATTATATATACTATTAATTTAAAATGCAATATGAGTTTAATGAGTTAGTGAATGTAGGAGTTTATTATCATTTATAGTAAAAATAATTTGGAACTCTTATTTGCACTTGGATTAAAATGAATAAATGAGACTTCTATTCAGATAATGAGAAGGGAGTATACGTTATTTCAAGATCGTAACCAGATTTTCGTGCATAATACGTTTCAGTAACGAGACTTCTGAAATATTAATACTACGTTTCGTGCATACTACCTTATGAAATTGGGATTTTTCTTTATTTCAACCAGACGTCTCATTCGAACGAATATTTGTATATGCTCATTACCGAAGCCGTGTTATATAAGAATCTTTATTCCAAAAAAGTCAAATACTACAAATTATGAAAAAATAATACTACAAGTTATTACTTCACTTGTATGGTTCACCACAATGAATGGACATAATATTTTATTTTAGAGGCGCTATTATTTTCATGCACTAGGTGAAATTTTATTATATTTATGCACATAGTATCACGTTATATAAATGGTACGAAAACATTAAAATACAGCATGTTTAGGATCTTATTTTGTGACCTCGAAAATCAGAATTTTTATGGCTGGCAGTATAAATTTTAATTTGCAGTAGTTTATTTATTTGTTATGCTGGCTCATTAAATCAGTGAACATAATTGAAAAGCAAAAATGTGAAAGCTAATAACCCTTTTATTTATGAATGGATAATTGATCTAGGCTTTATCAATTCTTACCCAATTCTCATTCTCTATTACTTCTAAATAGATTATGACTAAGAAACTTGTTTGTTTGCGTGCAAGTTGGTCTAACAAGAGATTGGATAATTCTTAGGCTAAAAGTCTCTGATTCAAGTTCACTGTGGTGATATTTTTTATTATTCACTTGTCTATAAATAAAAAAATGAAACTTATCATTCAGTAATAACAAATATTATGGTAATATAAATAAGCATGGAAAACATGTTGAATTGTAGCTTCGGGTTTATGGAGCAATGACGAAACGGCAAAAGAATGCATGGTGACTGGAATCGGGCTTCTAGCCGGTTCGACAATCTTGCTCCTGACACTCCTTTGGGGCACTTGCATTCTCCTCGGCGCCCATAATTTCCATTCTCACGCCCACACCAACCAAAACCGTCTTGAAAGATTCTTGTTTTCACTCTGGCCAGGTCTGCAAATATTTATGTACTACTATATAATATAAATGTATCTTTTTCTAGTATTTGAATTAAGACTCCATTTGCATTTGCAGGCTATGGTGTGTTAACAGATTCAGACACGAGTTATACTGCCAGGATAATGCTGCTTTCTGTGGTACCACTCACATTGGTCCAACTACCTGGAATTTTCAGATTTTCTCCTACACTAAAACGCCAGTTTTTCCTAGCACTTCTTCTCGTCTCTATCATTTTTCTCATATCTTACTTCTTTTATCAGGTATACCTACTCCAACTTTGTCAAATCCTTCTTTTCATGGTCACACTATTTGTATGTATAAGTTTGATCTTTGTTGTGCAGTTTTTTCAACCTTGGATTCAGAGGCGGCGCTTGCTCTACATAAAGCACGAGCATTTAGTCGTTGACATACTAAAACACGTGCAAAATCAGACGCAGGGAAGTCTCCTAACCGACAACGGTTCACCAAATGTATCCACCATCAGAAGGTACTAAACTTAAATTTCGGTATGACAATGAAAAGATTAATTATTTCTTACTATTTGATACTCCCTCCATCCCATAATAAATACTATCATATTTTTCTTTTTAGTTTGTCTTACAAAATATGTCTTAATTTCATTTTTGGAAAAGGTTGTCTCTCACACTATTATTATAAATATACTATTTTCTCTTTCCACTTAACAAACAAAACAACATCTTCTAAAATCTCGTGTCACTACCCAAGTGTGTTATCTATTATAGTCTATTTGATTAAGAAATGAAAGAGGATGGTTTTTGTGTGTGTAGGCTATTTGATGAGAGAGATGAAGACAGAGACAGGGTGATCTCATTCCATGAGCTGAAGGAGTTTCTGAAAGAAATCAAGTTCAGAAAAATAAAGTCGGACGACGAGTCAAAGACGGCTGAGATTATGGCGGAGTTCGACATGGACAAGGATGAGAAGATAACGATGGATGAGTTCGTGAACGGTATGATCAAATGGCTGGAGGATACAAAGGATGCAATGAGCAAGAGATATCACTCTGTTAAATCACTAAAGGACATGTACCAGGTAAGTTAATCACTTGATTTTCTTCCGACGTTCGTTAATGAAGAAGCTTCTCTGATCCACCACAGGTTCTTAGACCATGGATTCAGAAGAAAAGGGAAGAGAGAGAAATGATGCGGCATCTGATCCCAGATATCTTGGAGCATCTCCAAAATTCCGTTTATGGAAGCCTTTTGTCAGAGGATGGTGCTCCTGATCTCCCTGCTATAAAAAGGTGCAAGCAATATCTCAAATCACCAAACTCATTTTCTAGAAAAGGAAATGAACAAGTATTCGATTACTTTGGTGGTGCAGATTGTTCAACGACATCGATCTAGATAAGGACAATTGCATATCATACTTGGAGTTGGAGGAGCTGATATCCAGCATGAAATCCGGTATAATCCCCTACGACCCCAGCACCGCTGCCGCAAAGATAATGGAAGAGCTCGATGTTAACGCCGATCAGCTCATCAGCGAGGAGGAGTTCGTCGCAGGATTGTCCAAATGGCTCAACACAATCTATAAGCACAAATCAGCCCAAACCCAAAACCAAGACTATCAAGTAATACAAATTAATTCTACTTCAATCATTATTCATCAATCTCTTGAAATAAATAACTCAACATGGAAAACATATCCACCTCTAATTATGAGTTTCTTGCAAAGCAGAAAACATGGGAGCAGACAGACAAGCTGATCGAGGACAAGTTCATCGACAAGTCGCCCCTAGCATGGGGGAAAGCTATAGCTCTACTACTTCTTGGGATCGTTATGCTAGGCCTTCTGGCCGAGCCGCTCATAGGCAGTGTCCGCGACTTCTCCTCCTCTGCAAACCTATCCTCCTTCTTCGTTGCATTCGTCTTCGTGCCTTTGGCAACAAATGCAAGACTAGCAGTGTCTGCTATCGCAGAAGCCCGTGAGAAGAAACTCAAGACTAATTCTCTTACACTATCCGAGGTTAGATTTATCCTCCTATAATTATATAGCATGAATTTGAATATTTGTTACTAATAGTGATAATTTAAAGATTAAAAACCCATTTTTTGTGACTTAATGTAGATATATGGTACAGCTTTCATGAACAACGTTCTGGGACTGACTGTTCTTCTGTCTCTGATCTATTTTCGTGGAATAACGTGGGATTTTTCGACTGAGATTGTGATGGTTTTAGCTGTATCTGCCATAATGGGATGCCTTGCAAGCTTCAGCACTGTTTTCCCAGTTTGGACAGCCTTCTTTGCTTATATGCTCTATCCACTCTCATTGATTCTTGTCTATGTTCTTGGAAAATTTGATTGGTTGTACTGATCTTGAAAGCTCAGGTCTTACATAAGAAATTTTTAATAACCTATTGATCTTAAAATATCAGGTCGTACATAAGGAGTTTGTAGTATGATAAATTTTTAATATTTTATTTGAAAATGAGTGCAGATATATTATGCTTCCATGAACAAAGAAATAGATTCAATGTTTCTAATACTCCCTTCGTTCCATAGTAATGGAAGCTTTTTTTTTGGGCACGGAGATTAAGAAAAATTATTTTAGGTGAGTTAAGTAAAGGAAGAATAAAGTGGAAAAATGAAAAAAGATAGAGAGATAAAGAGAGAAAAAAATAAAAGAGGTTAAAGTAGGTGTGGAAAAATGTGTTGACTTTTACTAAAAAGGAAAATGACTCTATTACTATAGAACATACCAAAATAGCAAAATGACTTTATAACTATGGAACGGAGGGAATACAAGTTTGTAACAAGGGATGGGGATAGAGATGGAGATGGATATTTAGGGAAGCACTTAAAAAATAACTAATATTGAGTTCACAACATCCCACTATGGAATTGATTCGCCTGATTGTGCCTAGTGACACATTAACTTGTTTTTTGTATGGCAAGTAATATCATTACTATTTTATTGATTTTTCCATATCTTTCAGTTCTGAAGCATATTTTATGAAATCTTTCAACTGAAATCTCGACATCCAAAGTAATCGCCGGTAACAAATATTTATACGGAACAATATTTATTACATTTTATAAAGTTCATATCTACCATTTGCATTTCCACAATTTCATTCATAGAAGCATCTTCGTGGAATTAGATAATTCATTCGAAGGTAAATTTTAACTTTGCACAAATTAAGCAAATGCTTGCATAAAATAAGCAAATTTTAGCACAATCTAAGCAAACTATCAAACAAACTCTCACGTCAAATGAAGTTGCAGTTTCACGACAAAAGAAGCAAACTTTAGATTACTATGCATCTTCCCGTGTTTAATATTACATTATTTCTAAGTGTCAATGAAGTACATGTTGCATGAAGTAACTGTCAAAGTCTGGTTTTGCATTGTCTACAATTAACAATTGCATTTTAAGGAAAAGAACTTGCAGTTTTCTAGTATTCTATTTTGTATTATACTGCTCTTCCAGTTGTATCGTTAACTATTCTATTAGCATCGGGTTCAGACAACTAGAAAGTAGTGATAAATTGAAATTAAACTTTGTGTTTATATTATACATTTGTGGAATATGAGCTAAATGTACAAAACATTGAAGTGCATAAAGTTATATTGAGTCTGTGTTTTATATTGCCTCTAAGTACATATATTATTGCATTGAATTCAAAAGAGTTGTAAGAGTTTTGATAACATATATATGTGCATATTATCAGATTAGCAAAGAACAGTGCTTGGCTGAATTTTGCTCTAAGTATTGACAACCCACTTTTTGGCATGAGCAAATGTATGACACTCGATCTTACGCTTCCACTGCTTGCTACCTGCACGTGGGATAAAAATACTTGAGTTATTGTACAACAATACCAGAGGGAGTTTACGAATGACTCATTGAAAGACAATAAGCAAGCTTTCAACGACAAGATTTCGAACAAAGTACAGAACCTTTCGAATAAAATAATTTCAATTGCAGAGGTTTACACGAAAAATTAATCAAACTTTCAAACAAACAAAGTAAAGGATTACATAATAATTCGGGTGTCGAGGATTACACAAAATAAGCAATCTGTTGTTACAAAATAAACAAATTCTCGAACAAATTAAGCAAAGTTTCGCACAAATTAAGAAGTTGATTGCACAAAATAAGCAAATTTGAACTAAGCAAACTTTTACTCATAATTGTCAAGATTTCCAACAAATTATGAATTTTCATGAACAGGGTAAGCAAACTTTTGAATTAATTAATCAAATATTCAACCCTATTTAGCTAAGATTTTCCCAAAATAAGCAAATGCTCGCACATAATAAGCAAATTTTAGCACAAAGTAAGCAATCTTTCGAACCAAATAAGCAAACTTCTGCTCAAAATTATCAAAATTTCCAACAACTCCGTCCCATAAAAATATGTGCACTTTTTATTTTCGTTCGTCCCACAAAAATATGTGCATTCCATTTTTGGAAAGTTATATCAATTTAATAATGTAGGTCACACTATCCACTAACACTACTTTAACTATCATCTCCTCATTTGTCTTACTTTACTATACCATTCTCCTCCTCTCTTTAACTGTACCAATTTTTCTTAATCCACGTGCCGTCCCAAATGCACATATTATTTTTGGACGGATGGAGTATAATTAATTAAATGCTCAAACAAATTAAGCAACAATCTAAAAAAATTAAGCAAACATTCATCAATCGAGAACATTGCAAAACCACTCCTTAGCATCTCCAACCATTCCACTAAACTCAAACCTATTTTAGTGTAAATGTTACACTAAATATTGATTTTGCTCCAATCATTTACACTAAACTCAAACCCAAAAGAATATTCCTCACCCACTAACTTTTTATACGTTTCAATCATGCCTATATATTTTATCTAAAGTACATACTAACCCCATGACACTTTGTCAATATCTTAAATTAAATTAAATAATACTCCTACAAGATAAGATTTATTAATTAATATAAGATTTATTAATTAATATAACTAAATATGAAATCCATAGTATCGTTTTAATTACTAATATTTTTTTTGTTATATTTAAAAGCATATTTGGTTTGAATAATATTAATTAATTAATTAATAATTGATTCCATAGATTTATATATAACATCCGTCATTTAATCTATCTAACAAGTATCTAATAACATTTGATTTTCTATTGAAATAAATAATGGCTCATGTTAGTAAAATTATTAAAAATAAATCAATATTGTCGAATAATATAATACTAATATGGGTCAGCCCACTATTTAATAACTAATCAAATATTAGTAAGATAAGATTAGGTTATTATTTCACATCTTCTTCTTCTTCACACCACTGCATTGTCTCTGTAAGTTTTTCAGTTTCTGACTTTCTGTATTTTAATTTCTCTTCCTTCTCTTCTTCTATTTTTATAAATATGAATTGATTTAGATTTAAATACAATAACTCAAACTATGAAAAGTGTTTTTAGTATACTTTTAGTGCAAATCTAAAGATAGGTATTTTTTCTTCAAAAACCTATAATGGGATTGGTTTTACAGTCCTGTTGGAGGTAATATTCTACTGCATTTTAGGTTTTACAGTACTGTTGGAAATGGTCTTACAGAACAAATTTCATCAAATACGAAAACTGAATTAGTCCAGTTTTTGGAATACACATATAGTATATCAAAACACAATTCGATTGAGGGAAAAAATCTTTATACACCACCCCAGAAAGAAAACATGGATATATGCTTTGTGCTCCAAATTGACAAAAACCTTAAATTCGCACGACAGATTTAAACTGAAATAGACCGTTACTTTCAGATTATATTTTCAACAAGCAAAAATTCACATAATACAAATCCAAAAAAAGCACAAAATTACTATTTTTTAAGTTTCTCCAACGTCAGTCACTGGGTGTTCGACATTGCCCAATTTTAGCTACGAAGCGAATTTCTCCGCCAAATAACGTTGCTAGTGAAGGAACTGGCAGCGGAAGTGTGCGGTGTTACATTACAAATAAATCAAATAATCAAGATCTATTTAGCTGATTATTTAGATCAATTCTATTCGCGCAATTATCACATATATCATGCTCATAACTCAAATAAAATCATGCTTTAGAATAATTGAAACCTAAAACATGTTTTTCTACGGTTTAGCTATTTTACCGTGATGATTCTCCAAAGAATAAAAGATAGCTAACTCCTTCTCCACGTGAAGATCTTCAGTACTAAACCGCGGATCTTCTCTCTGGTTCCCGGACTGTAAACTGATATCAGGGTGGGCTTATCTCACCAGTATACTAGTACTTAAATAAAGAAGACGGAAAACCTAACTCACGGAGGAGAAAATGATGAAATTTTCGTCCTCTTCTATGTAGAGAGGGGGACGAAATTTTTGTAGTAAAATTAATTGTATTTTCTGTCTCCTTTATTCTCTTATTTATAATAAGTCACATATTAGATCCAGACCGGAATCTATGGAAGGTTTTGGATATGGGCTCCTCCAATTAGTTTTTAACTAATTAAATTGAATCCCAATTTAATATAAGCTTTTAATTGAAATATTACGAGCAACCACTACAGAAGTAATATTGCACTCCCCATCCAAATCCGAAATTATAAGTAATCCGGGTTTCCATTGCTTGTCATTTATTTCCTGCGCTTAAAATAGAAACATCCATTAATAAATTAGTGTCTGCTATGGACTTAATTAATTAATATATTATTAACTCCAAGAGTGGACTCATCAAGAAATGTTTATTTATTATTCATAGAGTAATCAAACTCCAACTAGCTAGGTTCCGAATAATAAAGCCTTATTTCGAGCTCCTCTTGAGGATGTTATCAAGCGAGACTCACCTCACTCATGATAATAGGAATCCTAGCACCGCTAGATTTAGATCACCACTACCCAATATACCAGGTTTATTAGATTGCGAAAAACCCGCACCATTTGGTAAGTCAAAGTAGTGCATAATCAATACCGTATGCTCAATGCTAACGTACATTGATTAAATAACAATAATTATCAAGACCTCGTCTTTCAGTAGATAGCATAAAGACTTGTCTCGCTGTTAGATCCAATTCAGTGCTATACCACACCAATATCATCTTATTTCAGTAAGACTTAGAAATATGCGGACTAACATTGCAACTATTCACGATAGGTAGTCTAAGTCTATCTAGGTTGTGAAATTCTTATTTTTCTTTGTTCAGAACTGACCGTGTTACCTTAAAGTGGACGACGCTCACAACCGGTCTACTAAAACAAAGACTTAGATTTTGTTAAGTTACTTATACATTTAAACATGTAATAAACATTCATTAAATGTAAAACATAACAACATTATGAAAAAAATAATCTGTTTTATTCCTTGGAAAAAAAATAAGAGTTTTTACAGTATTCAATCACTCGAAAGGTGATTTCTAGTATACAAACTCTAACAGCTAGGTGGAGGAGAATCACGATCAATTTGCAGAAAACGCGATTTTGGTTTGCCAGAAATGTAGACAACGACTGGATTTTGCTAGGGTTTAAAATTTAAAGGGTTTCTAGAGGGAGTAGAATGAATTGGAGAGAGAGTTGGAACTTGGAAGGGTGGATATGAGTTTGAATGTGGCCGCTGAAATCACATTCGTTCCATATTAGATGTGTTGGTATGAAATGCAACCTCAGTTGATAAAATCACAATCCCACATCTTTATATCTAATGGCTTCTATAGATAGGATGTTATATCTTTAATTATATATGGAGTGTAGTGCTCCCCTGGATATTTATGTTGCATCTTTTAATTGGATTTGTATATATAGTGAAGGAAGATGCATTGGATATTTATGTTGCATCTTTTAATTGAATTTGTATATATAGTGAAGGAAGATGCATGCTTTTTTTTTTCAGAAAGAAGAACTAATACATTTATTAGTGAAAAAACTTTTCCTAATATTATTTGTGACCCTGATTCTTTAAAAATTTCCCTATATATTTATTAGCTTTAATATAATATTGCTAGCAAGAATTTTATATTTTTTTACATACAGGAATATTTATCCATTCTAATTAATGTTCCTACATATTATGATAGTAGCAGATCCAAGGAGCAAGAGGGGGCGGTCGCTGATACGCTCGGATTTTGTGTTGTTTTAAGGCCATTGTTTGGTTCGTTTTTCATGTCAAAGTTGCATTACATGTCCATTATTTGCATATTTTATCAATTTTGGTATTTTGACATGTTTTGTGAGAAATGTGCAAAATAGAACTAAAAATGGGCATAAAAACGACAAAATTTGGAAGCTGGAACTGAAGCGCAACCGGGCGGCCCACCAAACCCAACGCGGCGGTCGCCGCAAACTGTCCAGAGCGTTGTGGAGCTGTCCGGCGGCCCATTGGGCCCTTGCCGGCAGCCAACCACAAAAATGCTGCAAACGATAGCTGTGTTCAAACTCAATTTTCCGGCAATCCTGAAGTTCGATCTGGGCGTTCTACATGTCATTTTCTTCATCTTCAAAAGAGCTTCGCGGTGGTACCAAGATCATCTCAATCGAAGTTCTGTGGAGAAAGTTATGATTGTTCTACCAAAGTCGCACAAAGCTGTCAAGTACAGAGTGGTGGCGGAAATTTAAAGAAGGAAAGAAGACATTACCTTGTGAAGCCAAATCTTTTCATTCTACTATGGGGCACGAAAATTCCATCTTTACAATTGCTTGGAGGAAACTTTTTGCCAAATTTAAATTCTTTTCAAGCCTATAAATATCCCATAACCTAATTCATAATACTCACCCTTCCATAGCCCCCAAAAGGGGAGTCTCCAATACTCCTCCTCCAACCCTAATTCTTCATCCTCTTTTTGCAACATATTTTCTAGAGATTAAAAGTTAGAGTGCTTCATTGTGCAAGGAGTTGAAGAAGGAGTCAAGAACATCAAAACGACAAGGATTCAACCTACGTGTTTTATTTACTTTAGTTTTATGTTACAATTGTTTTCCCTTTAATCTATGTCTTTAAATTATTACATTATGTGTAACTAAATTCATAGGATTCTAGGGATGTGTTAGTAACGACTTTGGTTATACAATTCCTTTTTTAATATCCGTTTTGTTTTTATTTTGTTTCTTCCCTAAATTAATCTGAAAGCTTCATGATTGAGTGACACATTCGTGCGTAATCTAATATAACTTGCTTCATAGTTGTGAGAGGATTCTAGCGAGCTACGTCCACTTAGTAGACACTACAATTAGCTTCCTTTAAAACAGCATTGTTAATTGAGAGTGATGACTTTTCAAGGGTCTTAGAGACTTTTGGGAGTAACAGATTTAGGATTGACAACCCTAATGTTAGTAACCAACGTTTGCATCGCATGAGCATAAGCTAGGTGATTCGTTTTATCAAAGTATTAACTGTGCTAGGGTATTATAGTTGGAATTTGTATAACCATAACTGTGAACGCACATCCCTGGAATTCCCTTATCTTTATACTTTTATCTCCGTGATTTATATGCATTTAGTTGTTTACTTGCATTTAATTGTTTTTACTTTCAAAAATCCAAAATTCTTTTGTTTCTCTAGATAGTATTTGACGCTAAGTACATAATAGTCAGTTGCAATTATATTCCCCGTGTTCGATATCCCGGTATTGACTTTTGGCTATACTAGATTTACTTGTATAATTGCATGTATTTTTAATGCTAATAAAAAGTGCATCAAGTTTTTGGCGCCGTTGCCGAGGAATATTCTTGCTTTAAGCTGATATTGTGGAAAGGTTGATTATACTAATTTAGAGTGTAATATTAATTAATTTTATTTTTGTTTTTTTCTTTTATTTTCTGAGGTACTTGAGGAAGGCAAGGAGCGCAACAATGTCTTTCTCCCGTTTTAGTAGATGTGGGAAAGGACATGAGAATATGAGAGTCTTGAAGACTTGATGAGTGGGCTCTTAGAAAGAAGCAAGAAACGTGCAGATGAGGTGTTGTAAGCAAACACAAATTAGACACTGCTATGGAAGCTTTGACAACTTCAATGGAAACATGGGAAAAGTGGGAGAAGAAACATGATATGATACTCGAATTAAGTTCTCATATATTCGACAAATTGGTGAAATCTTTCAAACCTTCTCTCTCTTTAATTTTAATTCCGTGTATTGCTGATGAAACTAATTTTGATGAAGATCCGGAATTAAGTCATGCATGGGAGGCAAGTAGAAGCAAAGCAAAAGAACTCAAATTGAGGAATCATCTGAGGTACAATCTGTGTGGTTCAAGAGGATTCGCTAGATCACAGGGTCTAGGAGATCATAAATCGGACAGATTCACTCTCAGACAACTCTCAAAAACCTCAACCCGCTACACTAATAGTCAGTATAGGTAAGCTAAGAATCGATCCCACAGAGAAGGACGGGACGTGACTCGGAATCTAGAGGACTTGGAAAGGGGTCGGTTGTTGCCACGCAACTAAGGGTTGAGAATTTAAACTACTAAACTTGGGAAAAGCAAAATTACCTATTCTAACAGCTAGACCTAGGAAACAGGAAAGAGTACATACACATTCATCATGTAAACAGCAAGTGGAACTCAGTAACTAAACTTACTAGACCTGGCAAATGGATTTCCTAAAACAACTAGGTAGAAAAGAAAACATGCAGTGAGGACCATTTTCCCAAAACAGAAAAGTACAACGGAAAAGCTGTAGAGAACAAGCGATGACAATTCTGGATCTAACTAACAACGATCTTCATCCTTTTCAACGAAACAAACATAAACACGAATTAAACAGAGTAATAGAACAGATCGGAACAGAGCATACCAGATCGGACGTCAGAAACTACGATTAACCGGAAAATAAACAGATCTAAAACCTCTAGGCCAAGTAAAACAAAAGCAATAGTAAAATATCCATAACCGTGCAAACTCACACCACCCTGTATCGGATCCACACAACAAACACTCAATTCACTCCTGATCCAAGCAATCCAAAATCAACAACAATCAATCCCATCTCCATTTACTCTGATTCAAACAATTCAACCACAATTCAACTCCGATTCAACAACTCAACTCCGATTCAACAGTCAAATGTGAAAAGCACCCAAAATCAGTAAATAGCATCAAACATCAGAAGACAGAGTAAAACAGAAAAGTAGAAATGCCATAGCTACTGAATAATCGGTTCAAACACAAAATAATTGTTGAGCTTCCGGCAACGAAGTTCACGACGAAAGCAAAACAATGAAAAGTAGAACAATTGTATCTTCGCCCTTAAAAGGACGGTGTTACACCACAGAATTACGACTAACTACCACCGAAACGCTGAATTAACCCATGCTAGCTAAGTGTGCAGAGAATGTGTGTGTGAGTGAGCGAGCTAAGAATGAGAGAGCGGTGATGATTTTCTGATCAATGCCGCCTCTATTTATAGGCGAGGCCCGAACTTCTAGGGTATTTGCTCCTCTGAATTCTCAAAATTGCCCTCCTAGAAAGTCCCTTTAATTTGTTCATTTCTGCTTGCTTCCCTGGATCAAGTTGAATTATGCTCTTTCACTCCACTTTTCGCTTGATTCCTCCACCTGGTAATTGTCTCCTTCCGTTTCCTAGACCTGGCGGATTCTCCACACACCTGAACTTAAAACCTGTATTAGACCATGAAAATCATAGAATTTACCCCCATAACCGATGCATGAAATTGGCCTTATCAAAACCCGCCATGGTCGCCCCCCTCCGTTGGTCGTCGGCGCTACCCCGGAGAAGAAGAAGCTGAGACTGATTTTTTTTTTTCAAAGCTACACATAACCGAAAAAAAACACGAAAAAACCAAAAATATAAGTAATATAATTAAATATTATAAAAATATTTAAATATCATAAATAAGTCTGATATTGAAGTGGGACAATTAATCATCCCATATATAGATATACACCAAAATCCTTATTAAGAAGGACCCATATATTATACTCCCTCCGTCCCAATCTAAGTTTAGCATTTCTGATTCGGCACAATAGTGTTGTTTTGTGGAACAAAAAATAAAGTAAAAGGAATAAAGTAAGATAATAGAGAAAAAATAAAGAGTGGCATTTCTACTTTTAGAAATGTTTCGTTTAGAGTGGGACATCTCAAAAAGAAATATATATCACTTAAAATGGACAGAAGAGTATTAAATATTACACCCACTTAAATTTAGAATGCCAACATTTATAACAAGTCGTCTCTTCTTCTGTTTCTTTAAAAACCGATGTGGGAATAGCAAGTGTCTCTCTTTAGCCTATTTATCTCCGTTGTGCGTCTACTTAACTTTTATTTTATTGTGATTGTATACATATTAAACTTTCATTTTTATAGCACTTCTTATTCTAACTTTTGAAGTCCTTGAAATTATTATACTACTATAAATACTATAGATAATCATAAGGAACTTAGTGTAATTTCAACCACATATGACTTCATTTGCTAATTGCTAGTATATGTTAACATGCCTACATCAACTATAGTCAACTAGAGAAGATGAGAGTTAGAGTAGGATAAGCAAAAGTGAAAATAGATTTATCCCAAGATGAGAGTTAGAATAGGATAAGCAAAAGTGAAAATAGATTTATCCCACATTGGACGTAAAACTAATAATGGAAGAAGAAATTGTTATAAATTATGATAAGTGGGTTGCCTAAGCTTGAAAATTTTGTATTTGGGATATATAACCGATCTAATTAAAACTTTTCGATACCGATTCTGGTTCTTTTTTGGGTTTAATTTTTTTGTTGGTTAACCGACGTGTCAGTTTGGTACTTTGGTTATTAACCAAACCGACTAAATATCCAGGCTAGGTTTAAATGGTAGGGATGAGTTTTCTCTCTCCTTCTCTTTGCTCAATATAACTTTAAAAGAGAAATAGGGAAGAGATAGACTTTCTTATTTCATTATTGACTTAGTCAAATAAGAGTACTAACTTAAACTTTAGTACTACAATTCTTTATATTTGGTCTCTTTTATGTATGGCCGAGACATGTGTTAAAATTTGACAATTAAGACATGAGTTATCTTAATTAGTACTATCTTTTATAGTATACTATGATTCACGGTAGGATGACTCAATATTTTTAATTAATAATTTACTATAGTACTATAAAGTCATCATTATATTTAGAAATAAAATTTTCAATACTAATGCAAAATTAAACTTGGAACTAAACTCATTTCATTATAAATATCCATTCAAATATTTGCAAGTTATATTCATAGTATTTGAAATTAATGTGATAATCCATAATATTCTCATTTATTTTATTATGTTTATTTTTCTTGAAATAATAATTTTGAATTTTTTAATATATTTTCTACTCCCTCCGTCCCAAGAAAAGCGAATCACATTACTTTTTGGGATGTCCCATTATAAATGAGTTATTTTTCTTTTTTGCAAAAAAATTATCTCTCTTAAATTATTCACCAACTTTATTCTCTTTTTACTTCTTTACTTTTTCTCTATCTCATACTTTTTTCTCTCTATTTTAACTCTTTAAATAACACTTCCTTAAATCTCGTGTCCAAAAGAAATGTTGCACTTATCTTGGAACGAAATGAGTAATACCTATTATGTTATTTATGTCAAATTTGATAGTTCTACACCAATTTTAACTTAATATTCACATATTTTCATTTCGACCCGTCAATGAAAACTAATCTCATACTAAAAATTAAAAATTTCATCAAAATAAATCACTAGTAATAACGCAAGTCTCATGTTTATTCAAGAAAATATATTATATCAAATGGACCTACGTATGGCAGTTCTAACGTCACAAATATCAAAGTTAAAAAAACATTATCCATGGAACTACATGCAGATATAATCACATTTCAAATACTTTTTTATTATTTCCTATCTCCCGCTTAAGATGACATATTTCTCTTTTTAGTTTGTCCTAACTAAAATGACACATTTCTTTTTTTGGAAATTTTTTTTCTCTAATTAATACACTCAACCATTTTTTCTTACTCATATTAAAATATCCATCTTTCTTTCTCTCTCTATTTTAATACTTACACCCACTTTTTCTCTCTCTAATTAAACACTTTAACCAATAACTCCTAAAATCTCGTGTCTACCAAGTAATGTGTCATCTTAGCCGGGATGGAGGGAGTATTTCAAGTCTTTTATGCCCTTTTGTCCATTCTCTTTTAACCATTATATCACTCGTAAGCGTTTTAGTCTTTGTATTTGTGAAATTCTCTTATTCTCTCTTATTTCTTCATTTTCCCAAATACATGGTCTTTGCAACTTCCTTTCCACCCAAGTTGTATTAAAAATGCAAAAAATATCAAAGACTCAGACCCTCACAAATGGTTCCCTCTCTCGAGTGCAGATAAACATATATGTTGTACTCGTTCCTTTTACCACGTATAACTAACTATCTCTCGATTAATCAAGTTAAACGAACATAGTTCTAAAGCTGGCCAGACAAAAGAACAATGAAAGCATAAGAACAAGCAAAATAAACACATGAGCTAGGAAAAGGTTTAATTCAATAAATCAAAACATGTTCATAATAGTCTTCAACAAAAAATCTACAAATGATATTTAATTACTTATAGACAAGTAGTAAAAACAATAAAAGTACGAGACATGAAAGAAATTGATAAAACCCAAAGTTGAATCTTCAATCTTCAGTCTTCTCTTGCCTGGATCTGAGGAGCTCCGCTTCAATAGACTATGGATGAATTATTTGTGAAATAAGGAATGGAAGAATGTGTAATGGGGAGAAGGATTGGAGGCTCTGAGATCAATATTATAAATTAGGTTAAGAGGTATTTATAGGTTGGAAAAAGGTTTATTTTTGATGATTTTGGGCAATATTTTATTTTCTTCTCTGAATTTTCGCCTAAATTTCCTTCAGCTTTGACTGCACTGCGCAATGTTCGTAGAATGGTCATAACTTTCTCCACAGAACTCCGATTAAGACATGCAAGGTATCCACACGAAGCTCTTTCAAAGATGAAGAGAATCATATGAATTAATCACTGGTTGGACTTCATAACTGCCGGGAAACTCTGCTTGAACTGAGGTTGCTGCACCTTGGCCTTTTTGCACCTTTTTCTGTCTTTTTCTATCATTTCTCAACAAACACGTCAAAAATACCAAATGTATAACATATGAAATTTAAGAACATAATTTGCATGATTGACATTTAAAACAAGTCAAATCTTTCCCTTTAAAACATGCAAAATCCGTGTTTGTCAAGCACGGGTTTTAATAAATAAGAGTAAAAGTAAGAGAGAGAAAGAGGATAGTGGAAATAATGTTAGTGGAGAGTGGAGTCCATATTATTATAATGGTATAAGTTGTTAATAGCAATGGTATAAGTTATAAATAAAATGATGTTTAGGGGTGGTATGTTGTTTGAACTTTTCAAAATTAGAAAGTTCATACTTTTCAGAGACGAACAAAAATGAAATACTCCCTCCGTCCACAAAAAATAAAGCAATTTGTGTATGACACGAGTTTTAATTTAGAATTGGTAAAGTAAGAGAGAATGAGAAAAAGTAAGAGAGAAGTAGTGTTAGTGGAATGATGTGTAGGATTATTATTTGTTGAAAGCTTTCCATAAATGAATGTGCTCTATTGTTTGTGGACGGCCAAAAATGGTAACTGTACTTTATTTTTTGTGGACGGAGGGAGTAGTTTATACTCTTTGGGGAAGGAGTGAGAATAATTTTTAAAATATTATCATGTACTATTGAATTTAATTTTGATGAAAATGCATTTATTAATTGCGATTATTTTAATTCATTTTATATTGTCTACTTAATCCTAAAAAAATATTTTTTTAGTTATAAAATGTTAGCAAATCAAAACATATGAATTACTGGTTTGTTATTGTTTTTCTTATTTTTTTGTTGTAATTATGAATACTTATGTTTTGTTAATCGAACCGATGAACTATTTATTCGTTCAAATTGTTAGTTTTTTTTTTCTTTTGTAAATAGTAGTATTACATTTTTCTTTATTTGTATGTCTTATTCTTTTTAATCCACAAATCTCCTTTTTTATTATTTCATTTATTTTATACTACTACACTTATTATAAATATTAAAATGTATACAATCATCTGCTAAAATATAAAACGTTTCATTAAAAAGTATACAAATATCTTTTTGTTGTTGTTTATAATATTTTTAATTATTTATAATATTATAAATATTTATTTTAATTAGTTATTATATGTAAATATATATTTTTATATTTATTTACTCTAAATTCTTTATTTTAAGCGAATATAATTTCATTATTTAAAAATCTTTTGTCATGTACGAGAGAGAGGGTAGCAACAGTTCAACTAATAAAACTATTGTAACAACCCGAGTTTTCTTGCACTAGTTTTGGAGTAAAAACAAAATTGGACAAAGAGACTATTAGAAATAAAGTGCAGGGAAATTTATATTTCAAGGATAAAAAGTAAAGGCTATGCTTTTACTAAATAAATATGTGAGGAATAAGATATACAAGAATGTTGGAGATACATCTAGCACATGTTTACATATGTGAGAGTGACAACACACACATCTATTCTACACCACTTATCCTCCTTCACTAGTCAACAAGTTTGGAAGCTAGCTATTTTGGTGATGGAGCCAAGGGATCTCTAGAGGAGCATCTTCTTTCTTTCTCCCCCACTCTCTTTCTCGATTAGGGAGCAGCCACAAGACTCCAAAGCTCTAGCCATGTACCTGCAAATTAGCACAAAAATGGGGTTAGAAGATGACTCACAAATAACAAGGAAGGGAGGCACAGGCTCAAATGGGAAAGTGGAGTAATAGACGAAAATAGTGCAGCTAGGAGGCTGTCATTTAGAGCATGAAGTCAGCCTATTTTTGTCACATTCTCAACTAGCATCAAAGAGGAACCAAGACAAGAGAGCATAGTAGAATGAGCCTCTACACAAGCCCAATATAGACATGAGCAAGATTCTGTTTTTCCATCGATCAAGGCTGAGGAAACAGCCAAGAGAGACAGCCACACATACACCAAAATAGTAAGGATAGCATGAACATCAAGCTCAAAAGTAGTGGAGCTGGCATCCCCAAAATAGGAGCCTTTGCCTCCAAGTATCAAGCACAAAAGGCCAAAGATAGAGCACTATATAAACAACACCAATCTCCTTCTCCTCCCCTCATTCTCAACACTGTAAGATCACCAAATATTCAAGAGAGCAGCAAGAAGTGGAGGAGGGGCAAGGAGGAGTTTGAGGCAGGACATCGGTCCCCATCCGAGAGGATTCTTCAAATTGAGGTAACAACCTCAACACCCAATAACCCTTGGCATCATGTAGAGCTAGCATAGTAGATAACCAAGAACCAGAACTTAGAATCATAGAAGATCACAGAAAGAAACTTAGGAATGGAACTCATAACAATAAGACTTATTCCAATAGCTACACTCCTTCTCAAATCACAAATCCCTCTCAAATGCAATTAGACTCCCCTCATCAGTTGATAAATCAGCAATAACAATCTGCCAAGAACATAAAGCTTTAAAGGACCATGCTTTGAAAGGGGAAGGGGGAAGGAGGACTTAGCTTTAGTTGGGCGGAGCTGCCCGGCGACGGACGGGCAGCGACGAGCTCCGGGAGGCCCGGCTAAGCGGAGACGCTGCCGGGGCAGTAGAGTAAGGCGGCGGCTGGTGTCGGCGCCGTCGAGGGAAGGTTGAGAGAGGGCTGGAGTCGCTGCCTCTTGGAGGGCTCGACGGCGAGAACTGATGCAGAGCGCTGGCAGCAGCGGCAGAGAGACACCGGCGGTGATAGCCGGTGGAGGACGAGACGTTGACGGCGATTTCGCCGGAGGAGGCGTGAGAGAGAGGGAGAGATGCGAAATTAGGGAGAAAGTCACGATGGAGGAGGGAATAATTTGGGCCAAGGGAATTATTTGTATTGGGCCAAGAGACTTTATTTAAGTGGACCAAGTTTATTGAGGTTTGGGCTGATGGAATAACTTAGTTGGACTATTCTAATTTAATTGCTTGGGCCAGCAGCTTAAGTGAAAGAAATGTTTGGGCTGAGATTTGTAATTTGATGTTGGGCTGGAATAATTGATCATTGAGCCAAATTAGATTAAAGAGGGAGAAGAGCCGTTGGGCCGGATAGAATTAATTTGGTCTTATGCTAGAATTCTGATTAAGTTCTTGGGCCAAGATTTCTTAGGGGCATGCATTCTAAAAGTTTAAGAATTTTCTTAAGTCTTGTTAGTAAGTTGTGTTGTTTTTAAAAAGGTTATCTCCGCGAGTTAAGGGTGGAGTCAGGAAAAATTCAAGTTAAGGAGCTTTAAGCGAACGAGGTGGGCTTTCGAACTAAAATATTTTTAGGCAGCTTTTAGTTTAAAGCATGTTTACAGTTTTTATGAAAAGTATTTGGTGCGCTTTCTATTTAAGATGTGATATTAAGTGCGAGTTTGCTATTTAATGTGCAGTCTTATGAAGAGTGCTATTTGCATAAAGTGAAAGTGATGTTATGTGACAGTGTGTGTTACTTAACGAGTGCTTATGAACTGTTAGCCTTAGTCGAAGTTATGTGTTCGGCTTTTGATAAAAGAAAAATGAGTTTATGTTCCAAAAAGATTTTATGAGAAAATTAAAGTTGCAAAGGTTATGGCAAGCCATGTTTTGTTTTGAACTTTGCCTATCTGATTGACTAGCGAGGACAATGTCGCTACTAGACCAGGAGTTTCAGTTTTGTGAATTCGGGTTTGTAAGTGGGATGAGCCCATACATTCCGGTTCACCAGGAGTTTCGTGAATTCTGTTCACTAGGAGTTTTAGTGGGCTTATGTTCCTCAGGAGTTAGTCAGATATGGCATATGTTCCAGGAAAATAGATCGACAGATCGCTTTTGAAAATTGAGAAGAAAAATGTTTTAGTGTTCTCGGAACTTTGACTAAAACCCCGAGTTCACTCAAGAGTGGCTTGACAAAACCAGTTTTTAGTAAAATATATTTCGGCACGTGTCCACTGGGTACACCAAGTACTTAGCCCTGCATATGTTTTAAAAATGTGCAGGTTGAGCAGTGATGACGGCGGGCGGTGTTGAGCATAGACGATGAAGATCCTTCGATAGAATAGTACTTGGATGCGTCGTGTCTCCATACACGATGTCATCTGCTCTTGACTCTTCCGCTGCAATGTAAAAGTTGAGATTTCATTCTCTTGTACCATGCACTCTGATTTTTATATATATTCCAAGTTATTTCAGTTCAAGTTTAGTTGTGCCACAGTTTTCCCCTTTTTTCCCCGCTTCTTTCATCCTCCCCTAGTCGCGATCAACCGGACTTTCTATCCTTAGAAAGTGCGGTCGTGACAACTATAGTCTTACACACATATTTATATTTACGTGTTTACATATGAGGTATTAATTTTACTAATAAAAATTGGATTTTGTATTTGGGAGTAAAACATCGTTTGTTTAGTATAAAAAGATAAATTTTTGTATATATTGAATAATATTAACTTTTACTATGGGCCAATCCATTAATTAATAACCAATTAAATATTAATAGAATTAAATTAGGTTATTGTTTCACATCTTGATCTTTTTCGTGCCGCTGCCTTCTTTTTGTAAGTTTTTATATTCTTTCTGTAAGGTTTTCTATATATTTGTATTTTAATTTCTCTTCTTCCATTCTTTTATTTGATTAATATAAATGGATTTGAACTTGAATGGAATAAATTAAATCTAAAAAATATTTTTGATATACATTAAATGCAAATTTAAATATAGATATTTTTTTCTTCAAATACTTATAATGGAATTTGTTTGTAGTACGATAAAAGGTATTATTATAATGCATTTTAAGTTTTACAGTACTGTTGGAGATGGTTTTAACAGGGATAGATTGGTCTCCTTATTTTTATTTTCACAACTCTCAAACAATCTGCATTGCAATTTCATGGATACATTATATATTATTCTCACTGTCCCACTCAAGATGACCACATTCTTGAATGACACGAGATTTTAGGAAGTGTTGTTAGGTGGAATAAAGCAGAGAGGAAAAATGTGGTTTAGTATTTTACAGAGAAGAGATAAGGTTATTTCCAAAATTGAAAAGTGGCTATTTTGATTGGGACAAATAAAAAATGAAAGATGATCATTTTGAATGGGACGGAAGGAGTACCAAACACTATATTGTGACCCAAAATCTGAACCACAAAAGTGTGAAAACCATGGTAAGCATAAAACCTTGCTAGTGACAAAGAGCATCTCCGAGGGGAGAGGTAAATGGAAAGGTAAACTCTTATAATTATCATATTTACCTTTTTTTTTCATGAAAATTCATTCTCCAAGAGAAAATGTATTAAAGAAGATATTATACATTTTCCCATTTTGAAGAGGTATCTTTATTTCTCCATCAATGGAGAGGTAAAATCTTATAACTACCATATTTGTCTTCTTTTTATGAAAAACTATTCTCCAAGGGAGAAGGAGTTTGAGAAGGTATTATACTTTATGTTTTTTAATGCATTTTGTACTATTATTGTAATTTTTAAAAATAATTTACCTTTCTATATATTTTTTTTCTTTTGAATGTGTTACTTTTTGAAAATGAATATTTCACTTTTTGAGAAGGTAAATATATGATATACTTCTTTCATTTAACTTTTTGAAAATGAATATTTCACTAATAAATGTCCTATTTCATTTTTACTATTTTTGGTAAATAGACTTCACATTCCGCTAACTTATTTCACGCACTTTTTATTATAAAATTAATACTCTCTCCGTCTCCTAAAATATAAATATTTGAAATGATACAATTTTTAATGCAAAATTAGTAAAGTAAGAGAATGATAAAAAGAAAAGTGTATTAGTTGAAAATGAGTCCCAAAATTTCCATAAAAATAAAAACTTATGTTTTTAGCGGACATACCAAAACTAAAAAAAATAAAAATTGTTAGAGAAGCAGAGAAATTGTAAAAGAGGAGATGCAATCACTAACTTTTGCTATCCGCTTTTGTTTATACTAGTACTCCACTGTCCCATTAGAAATGAAACATTTTCCATTTTAGATTGTCCTAATAAAAATGAAAAGTTTCCTAAAATGAAAACAACACTATCTCTACTTTTTTTTCTCTCCTACTTTACTCTCTCTTTATTAACTTACAAAACAATACTGCACAAAATTACATGCCTGAAACCAAAAGTTGCATATTTATTGGGACGAAGGGAGTATAATTTACTAACTTTTACCATCCACTTTTGTTTATACTACAATTTCTGAAGATTTGAGTCAATCAAATATTCCATCCATCTCACGTTATTTGAGTCGTATTCAAAGTTGTCTCAAGTTACTTGAGTCATTTTTTTTTTTTTGCTAAAAACAAAATATTTAATCCCACATACATTATTCTCTTCCATCTCTCTAACTTTATTCACTCATCTACTTTATTTTACATTATTTAACCCACTAAACTTTATTTTCTTAAATCTCATGGCGAAAAGAAACGCCTCAAGTGATATTGGACATAGTAAATATATTCCATGAAACATTTTCATTACCTCTTGCTCAATAGTAAACAAATAGTAATTCACTGAAATATGGAACATTTATTAAATTTTCTCTACAAAGAAATTTTATATATACTTTCATTTAGAGCATCTCCACCGGTGGACGTCCCGGAAGTCCGACCGGACATCCGCCACTGTGAAGGAAAACATCGGACACGGACATCCCGTGAGGACGTCGGATATCCTCGGATATCCGAAAGACGGGCGGGCGGGCGTCCGCCATTGTGGCGAGGGTCGGACGTCAGGGTCCGACGTCCGACTTAAAATTTAATTTAAAAAAAAAAAAAAAAAACTCTATAAATACGGCTCATTGAACTTGATTTCATTCACACCACTTGTGTTGACAAGTTTCTCTCTCTAATCTACAAGTTTCATTTCTACTATAAATGGAGTACAATAGGAACTCCCCCACCACGAGCGGATCAAACACACCCACGTTTCCCGCCGGAACGGAGGGAAACTTTAATGCGGGGATGAATCCCCAAATGGCAGGGATGGCGGGGATTACTCCCCAAATGTTCTACAAGATGTACAATTAGATGAGTCAGATGGGTGGGATGATGCCCAGGGCAGCGAGGATGGACGGTATGACGCCAAATATGGAGGGGGTGGGTGGGATGATGCCCGGGCCTAGGGGATAGGTAGTATGACGCCAAATATGGCGGGGATGGGTGGGACCATGCAACACAGGAGCCCTCAGACACCTAGGGAATCTGTCTATCGCCCATATATAAATTTGTTGTCCGATGATTCCACTAGTACTGTTCCGGAGACTCAGTATGCCGGCATCGAGACTTTCTCTTTTGAGGAGTTGGGGCAGGAGTTGGGGCTATCGCCGATCCGTGAGACTCCCGATGAGGCGGAGCCTGCTGCAAGGGGCAGGGGCAAAGGCAAGGGCAAGGCCAGGGTCGGGGGTAGGGGCAAGGGCAAGGGCAAGGGGAAAGCCCCGAGCTCTTCCTCGCAAACGGGGGTAGAGGAGGAGGAGGAGCGGGGGAAGAGGTCGATCTGGACCGTGTGGGAAAACGCCGCGCTTGCGAAGTCCTGGGTCGGTGTAGTCGAGGATCCCTATGTCGGGATGAACCAGTATATTGACCGATTGTGGCATCGCATTAGTGAGGCCTACCTCACACACAAACCGGCTGGGGCGAAGCCTCGCAGTCCCGAGCAATGCCGGAAACAGTGGGATCGGTTGAGGCCTAAGCTCGGTCGTTTTGCCGCCCTCTACCAAAACAATATGCGCATGGCAACCAGCGGCATGTCTGAGGAAGATGTGAAGAATCGGGCCTTGTCCCAGTACCCTGACAAAGAATTGAAGTTCAAAGATTTTGACCAATGGGAGGCCTTTCTCGTGGTCAGGGGTTCGCAAAAGTTTTGTGCGGGTGTCGACTCGGGCTGGAAGCGGACGAAGATCAACTCTTCCGGTGAGTACAGGCAAGCAGTGCTGGTTCGCACGAGCTCCCCGAAGCCGAGGAAGTGTCCCCGCTACCACAATCAGACTCTCGCCATCGTTGTCGCGATGGCGCAAAAGTCTGCGCAGCGGATGGCGAGGGGAAGCGGCAGCCGCAGCGGGTCCTTCGAGTTCGAATCGGAGGCCCCTGAAGCCCCAGATGAGTATGACCGTCTTGCCCGCGCGCAGCTAACGAAGACCATGAGTCAGAACATGCATAGGTGGTATAGCACGAACGATTTTGTGTACAAAAGGATGTGCAAGGATGTGATCGACGCATGTCGGCGCGACATAGGAATGCCACCCATTGATGATTATGGCGTTGAGATTGGGGCGGGGACGTCAGAGGCGGCAACAGCACGGACCACGAGGACGAGGAGGAGTGAGAGCCGAGGGTGCCTGTTGGGACGGGTGCTCCACAACGGCAGTCCGTCGCTGTAGGACGTACCAGCGCCCTATCTAGTTAATAATTGCAGGTGCACTTAAGATAGTTGAGTTGTACTTAGTTTTGAAACGGAGAAGATAGTTGGACGTTAAAATAAAAAGATGAGAATATTATACATGCACATATAAGAACTCTCTTTGTCCGATATTAAATGTCTCATTATTCGTTTTCTATCCGTGCACTAATAAATGTCCTATTTCATTTAACTATTTTTGGTAAATAGACTTCACATTCCGCTAACTTATTTCACTCACTTTTTATTATAAAATTAATACTCTCTTCGTCTCCTAAAATATAAATATTTGAAATGATACAATTTTTAATGCAAAATTAATAAAGTAAGAGAATGATAAAAAGAAAAGTGTATTAGTTGAAAATGAGTCCCAAAATTTCCATAAAAATAAAAACTTCTGTTTTTAGCGGACATACCAAAACTAAAAAAAAAATTATTGTTAGAGAAACAGATAAATTATAAAAGTAGGAGATACAATCACTAACTTTTGCTATCCGCTTTTGTTTATACTAGTACTCCACTGTCCATTAGAAATGAAATATTTTCCATTTTAGATTGTCCCAATAAAAATGAAAAGTCTCCTAAAATGAAAACAACACCATCTCTACTTTTTGTTCTCTCCTACTTTAATCTCTCTTTATTAACTTACAAAACAATACTGCACAAAATTACATGCCTGAAACCAAAAGTTGCATATTTATTGGGACGAAGGGAGTATAATTTACTAACTTTTACCATCCACTTTTGTTTATACTACAATTTCTTAATATTTGAGTCAACCAAATATTCGATCCATCTTACGTTATTTGAGTCGTATTCTATTTTGGGTTGTCTGAAGTTACTTGAGTCATTTTTTTTTTGGCTAAAAACAAAATATTTAATCACATGTACATTATTCTCTTCCATCTCTGTTACTTTATTTTACATTATTTAACCCACTAAACTCTATTTTCTTAAATCTCATGGCGAAAAGAAACGCTTCAAGTAATATTGGACGAAGTAAGTATGTTCCATGAAACATTTTCATTACCTCTTGCTCAATAGTAAACAAATAGTAATTCACTGAAATATGGAACATTTATTAAATTTTCCTAAACAAATACTCCCTCCGTCTCGGCTAAGATGATACATTGCTTAGCCGGCATGGGGTTTTAGAAGTTATTGGTTAAAGTGTTTAATTGGAGAGAGAGAATGTGTGTCTAAGTATTAAAGTAGAGAGATAAAGAAAGATGAATATTTTAATAGGAGTGAGAAAAAGTGGTTGAGTGTATTAATTGGAAAGAGAAAGTCACCAAAAAAGGAAATGTGTCATTTTAGTTGGGACAAACTAAAAATGAAAACGTGTCATCTTAAGCGGGACGGAGGGAGTAGTAATTTGTACAAAGAAATTTTATATACACTTTCATTTACGAAATCAAACAGGTGAAATATGGAACATTTATTCTGGAGGTAGTAATCAACTTACCACTGCCAATAAAAGCGCGTCGTGTTGACGAGCAAATGAAAGTTATCGCTGATGAGCAAAGCACGCGCCGTCACTCGCGTATGACGTGGCACCCTATCAGTAACTGTGGCGGCAAGCGCGCGTGATAAAAAAGCAGCGTGTGGTTCGATGGCAACCACTCGCAGAGCGTTTTAGAGAGAGAGAGCCAAAATAAGGAAAGATTTCTGGAGAGAGAAAGCGAGTGGGAGTTCGGATCGAAGAACAGAAAGCACGAGAGAGAGAGAGAGAGAGTTCCCTCCTTCTTCGTCTCTCCCAAACCCTAATTTCCCTAATTTATGTTTTCGCTTGTCTTATCAATTTTTCTTTCCACACTCATTTCTGCTTAATTTTATCCGTTTTCGAATCTTTCTTCATCCTTTTGGGGTTATTGTTTATTGTTCTGAAATTCGGATCTGTGTGAAATATGGTTTTAATTTAATTTTGCAACTGTCTTCATTTCTGTGCGTTATTCCTTATACTTTGGGTCTGGGCGTTTGTTCTGCGACTCTAGGGTTCTTTAAACCCTAGATCTTTTTTTCGATTTTGCTTATTCTAGGGTTCTTGAGTCTCGATTTGGGAGAAAGGGTTTTTTATTAAGGAATTGGGGATTACATGTATGGCTTCAGGGACTTTAGGGGATTTCAATGATGATTTGAATTGGAGAGGGAAGTGTCGATGGACAGAGAACAGTAAAGTTTATACGCGGAAGAGCCACAAGAAATCCCTTACCCCCTCAACAAATCAGGCTTCAACAAGCGCTCAAACCGATGCTGAGGAGCAGGCCACAGTCCCTTGTTCGACAGCAGATTGTTGTGCTTCTGAGGTAGTTGTAAGGTCGGAGGATGTAGATTCTTGCCAAAATCAATCCGAGGACAAAAAGACAGATTCTTCAGGCCAGGTACTGCTGCTAGAAGAGAATGAAAGTCAACACGTAGCGGAGAATGGTTGTCAAACTGGTGATAGACTTAAAGAAGGCCGACGTACTCAAAGTGCAGAGCTTGATAAAACGCCTTCAGCTGATGGTGAGAAGGAGTTAGTGCCATCACTGTTAAGAGAAAATGATCATCCTAATTTTCATGTTCCGCAAGCCAATGGCCTCACTAAGGTCAATGGAGCTGTGGAATCACCTGAAGTGGCCAAAGAGCAGCAACTCGTTGGGAATGAGGCACGGGATGATGAAGAAATGAGGCCTGCTTCACCTCAAGCTTCTGAAGGTAATGTTCGGAGTAATCTCAATGGAGTTGTGGTGCCACTGGTGGTATCTAATGTTGATGATAGGATTAGATTTAATTTATGTAAAGCGACACCAAAGAATGAGATAAAGGTTCTTAGGAAGAATCTAGAGCACGAGCTTGATCAGGTTAGGAGGCTAGTTAAACAGTTTGAATCCAAAGAGAACCAGCTTGCTTTACATAATAACCAGACCAGCAACAGTAACCTTAGTAATAAAGGTAATTATGTCGATGCTGAAGGTGCAAATGCTGGTGAGTATGTTCAGTCTCAAGCCCTGCATGCCCGAAGTAATGTGGTTGACCGAAGGTTGTTGTTGAGGGTGAACGCAGAGATGGGTACAATGGGGCACAAAGAAACGAGACCTGTCGGATTAGCAAGGGTCAATTCAGATATGGGTGCTGCACGGAATCTAGAACCTCGGGTGTATAGTAGGCAATTCAGTGTGGCAGTAATAGATAATAGGTCCAATGAGTTTATTGAGAAGGAGAAACGTACCCCGAAGGCGAATCAGTATTACAGAAATTCAGAGTTTCTTTTGGGAAAAGATAGACTGCCTTCTGAAAGTAATAAGAGATTGAAAGCAAATAATGGGAGGAAACACAGTGGAGAACAAGATCATGCCATGGGATTTGGCTTTGGGTTTGATAAGAACAGGAATCAGGTTTTGAAGAACTGTAGCAGCCTACTTCAGCGGTTGATGAAGCACAAGTTTAGTTGGGTTTTCAATGAGCCCGTGAATGCCAAGCAACTTGGATTGGTTGATTACCATGATGTCATTAAGCATCCTATGGACTTGGGTACCATTAAGACTAGATTGTCACAGAATTTTTACAAGTCTCCAAGGGAGTTTGCTGAGGATGTACGACTAGTTTTTCGCAATGCCATGACTTACAATCCGAAGGGGCAGGACGTTCACCTTATGGCAGAACAGTTGTCACAGATTTTTGAGGAAAGGTGGGCCATTATAGATTCTCAGTTCAATTCTTATTGGAAATATCCAGAATATCACGAGGGGGGATTACCCACACCCTCTTCTAGAAAGGGTGTGCCATATTCTCATTTTGGCCCTGCTTCAGTTCCAGTCTCTGCGCCTGCTGCTTCAGTTCCGTTGTATGACTCTGTTGCTCCGGGAAGAACTTCTGAGAGGCCTGAGCCAGTGACATCATTCATGGCTGTTGATCGAAAAATTCATCGACCTCATGTTGGCAGGACTCCTGCTCCCAAAAAACCTAAAGCAAAAGATCCTAATAAAAGGGACATGACTTATGAGGAGAAGCAAAGACTCAGCACCAACCTACAGGGCTTGCCTCATGAGAAGCTTGATGCTATTATTCAGATCATTAACAAGAGAAATACTGCTCTTTCTCAAAATGATGATGAGATTGAGGTTGAGATTGATAGTGTCGATGCAGAGACTCTCTGGGAGCTGGACAGATTTGTGACTAATTACAAAAAGAGTTTGAGCAAAAATAAAAGGAAAGCAGAACTCGCTCTTCAAGCAAGAACCATGGGGAATCAGAATGCCTCGTTGGTGGTAAGAGGACGGGCTTTCTTTTCTTGATTGCATAACACTATGAATTAATTCTTCTGTCTGATCCTAATCAAGTGTGTTGAACCAAACTGCAGAACTCAACTCCAGCATTGGCAATCCAGATGGAAAGTAGAACAGGTATTATGAACTTTTTCATTCAGGCATTCTAGGTTGCTCTTTATGGACTCTTGGAGACTTAAATCTGACATTTGTTTTTCCTTACTTACCCCACTTTTTCTTTCCAAAGCTTTAAAAAACGGTGCCACTCTTGTAGATGATGACAAAGAGGGTCAAAACAGGAGTAGGACCAGCAGTTCTAGCAGTTCTAGCAGTGATTCGGGGTCGAGTTCAAGTGGTACATTTTTACTTTCTAATCCTTACTGTTCTTGGTTGATTTCTTCAGTCTGTTGTATATGATTTTCACTGTTTGTGCGTTCATTTGCAGATTCTGATAGTGACAGTTCCTCTGGGGATGGATCCGATGCTGAGCATTTGCCTAAGACATGAAAGAATCTTTCTGACTGAGGTATAAAAAGATTTCTGCTTGGTATTAGGTTTGTTGGTTAGTTATTTTCATATTTTGCTTTATTGTTATCATTTTCCACAAGCTGTCACTGATCATCATTTAAAAATAATTAAATCCTCCTTGATTGAGCTTTGAATTTAAGGTCCACTTGGATCCGACTCACAATATGATATCTAACTAATCATTATGAGGAGTATATAACTAACGATTATGAGAAATGTTTTATCATGCTGAAAGTGTTAGTCTATAAATTGTGTTCTGGTGTACGTGATTTCAAAATTGATGTGAAAGTTTTCGAGTTCTGAAATTTTGTTATAAACTGTATTGTGAAGCTTGTTAAGACAAATCTGTTCCCCTAACATCTATGACTTGTGTCTGAGGGAATATTTGTTTTATTGGTTGCATAAATATCTTCTTTCATGTAGGTGTGAACCTGATTACCCCCTAAGGAAGTATACTCGGTCCCGTCAGTATTTGATTATTTTTGTTGAGACAGTAAGCTTGAGAAATTTGAACCCTTAGATTGAATGTGTCAAAACTCACAATTTTTTGTCTGTATGGATTTGAAACCTCAGTTATGGATTTTTGTTGTTTAATGTAGCGAGGAAATATGTTTCTAGGTGCTCTTGAGGCCAGGGAAATGTCAATTTTGTTTCATGGATTGTGCTGTTAGAGTTTGTGGGCTGATCCTGATTGTGTTTTTCCCATATCTTAGTATTTTACATGAGCATTTGTCCTTTTTTGATCAAATGTTGGGTTTGTGCTATGCTGAGTTTGACTTGATTTTCAGAATTTGCAGGTGATGCTTGTTGGAGTAGGGGTAAAATTCTTGTGATTGGGTTCTGCTGATGGCAGTCCGGGATCTATGTTGAAAACTCGTAATGGAAGAATGTATTATTAAATGATGATATCAACCGATTTTCGAAGATAAGGAACTTGTGATAGGATTTTAGTTGATAATTTGACTAGTGACAAAGGGGCTCAGAGCCAAGACTGAATAGGAGATTTAGTAAAGTTGTATTATGGTGTTTTTGCAAATTGTATTACAATAGCTGTATATAGCTTTCAGGCTTAGGAGTGCTGTTAATTTTGTTTTAAGGCCAATGGTTTGGATTTCAAGCTGGTTAATAACATTCGCTAGTCCAGTTATCCGTGAATAAGCAATCTTCAAATTTACATTTTTGCTGCATTCCAAAATACAATGTCCGCGTCAGAAATAACCGAATTTGAAGTGTGTTTTTGTGAGACAAGAGAGATAAAGGAGAAGAATCAGAAGTAGAAAAACAAAGGAGGAAGATTATTTTTTTATTGTGAAAATAGTACTCCCTCCGTCCCAAGGAAGATGACCCTTTTCTTGGGCGGCATGGGATTTTATGCAACTTTATTTTGTGTGTTAAGTGGAGAGAGTAAAGTATGAGAGAGAATAAAGTAGAGATAAATGGATTTTCATTTTAAGTAATGGGTCATCTTGATTGGGACAAACCAAAAAGGAAAGTGAGTCATCTTCAATGGGACGGAGGGAGTATTTCTTTTGTCCTATAAAAGATACTACCCTCTGTCCCTCAAATTTTGACACACTTTGACTCGGCACGAGTTTTAAGAAATGTAATGGAAAGTGAGTTGAAAAAGTTGGTGAGATGTGGGTCATACTTTTAAAGTATAGGTTTTATAATAAAATGTGAGTAGGAATGAGTTAGTGGAATATGAGTTACACTACCAAAAAAAGTAAAAGTAAAGTGTGTCAAATTTTCAAGGACGGATCGAAATGGTAAACTGTGTCAAAATTTGGGGTACGGAGGTAGTAGTATACTTGGAAAATGGCACTGAATCTTAGAAGATGTTTTTTATATTAAGTGGAGAGAGAAAATATTATATTTATATTAATATGTGAGAAAAATTTTACTAAAAAATAAAATGTGACATCTATTGTGGGACAAACTAAAAAATAAACCAAGTCATTTATTATGGGAATGGGAAAGGAGTAATTAGCCGAATCTTATTGGATTTAGAAATGTGTCATTTAATTCCTTAAAAGGCTTTATATAGATTAGAATGATTTTCATCGAATTCAATGAGACTAGAGTTAAAAATTTTAATATTAGTATAAGTCAATGTTTTAAAAATCGGACCGGCAAAAGCACTGGGACGGCTATTGGTTCACAGTTCAACTGGTCCAACCGGTTGGACCACTGGTCCAACCGGAATACTGTAGCAAGTATATATATGAAAAAATTTAATATATGATGAAATATATTAATCATACATTGCAAAACAAATTAAATCATACTATAAATATATATTTAAAAAACTAGTAATAGTTAAATACTCCATATATTACACAAAAAGATTAAAAATTATATTCCCTCCGTCCATAAAAAATAGAGCACAATTACCATTTTTGACCGTCCACAAAAAATAGAGCACATTCATTTATGGAAAGTTTTCAATAAATAGTACCCTACACATCATTCCACTAACACTACTTCTTACTTACTTTTTCTCCTTCTCTTTTACTTTTTTCCCTTCTCTCTTACTTTACTAATTCTACATTAAAACCCGTGCCATACACAAATTGCTCTATTTTTTGTGGACGGAGGGAGTATTTTATTAAGTATATAATTAAATATACACGACATAAAAATGTTAATATTTAATAAATAATAACATATAATTAACACTTTGAAATGATAAATAATAATTTAAAATTAGTAGATGATAAATATGATTAAATATACTAAACGTAAAATTTATTGGATGATAAAATGTCACTATATATAATAAATGATATATAATTAAACATAATATATACTATTAAAAATATACATGTACATATAATTAAGAGTTATAAATATAGGGGTGCGTTAGGCTCCTTTGCACCCTAAGTGTCCTATTTCCTTCTTAATCTCAGCCCTTGGATCCTTGAATTGGATGGTTGTGATCAATGCATTATTAGTCTACAATGTTGCATTATTAGCCGCTGTGCATTATTAGAATGAAAATGTGCATTATTAGTCTATAATGTTGCATTATTAGCCGCTGTGCATTATTAGAATGAAAATGTGCATTATTAAATGACACGTGACATTAATCTAACCGTCAGATGACAAAATCGTGAGGCTAGGATTAAGAAGGAAAAAGGACAAAAGATATGAAAAGTATTTGAATACATCCCTATAAATATATTATACAAATAATTCAATACATATACTCCATCTGTTCCATTAAAACACGAAAGCGAAAACACGACATATGACACTTTCATGCAGAAACAGAAAATAAACACCTAGATTTAAACGGAAAACAGCGACTCAAACAGAAAACATCAAATCTAAGCTAGGACTCAACATAAAACACGAAAGCGAAAACAGATCTATGCATAAAATAGAAAACAAGCACGAAGCTAAGAATCGAAAACGGAAACTTAGATTTAAAAAAAAAAGAAAAGAGTCAATTACATCAAAAGAAAACAGAATCTAAGCTAGGAAAGCGTAAGTCGTTTCATCACCCCTTTCTCGGAGTGGAATTACAGATGGAAATGGAAATTGTGCGAGGAAACAAACACTAAATCAGCAAACTACCGGCTATCTAAACGGAACCAAGTGTGTGCAGCAAACTGATGGTGAGGAAATGAAAGGAAGACTCTGATTTCACCCCTAGAAGAGGACTAAAATCCTACCGATTCTAAAGAGAACCCTCCTAAACTACTAAGCAGGAAAATTAAAATGGGGGAACTCCCTTCTCTTGGTGTGTAAGGCTCCTTTATATAGGGAGGCGGAGGGCTCTGATCCCTAGGGTACCACCTCCCCGAAATGACGTTGCTGCCCTTCACACTCTAGAGTGGAGTTTCTAAATCTTCTCTTCAGCGCAGAGTCTGGCTGGCTCCGGTAGATATTCGACTTGATCAGCTCAATGCCCCCCCTTTTCTCCTCCTTTCCTCAACTTTTGCTTTCGCCTTCTTGAATGGTGCGATATTCGGTTTAGGGCGAAGTCTACACACACCTGGCTCAAAAAGGATCTTTAGTTTACTTATTTAAGTGCATTTTTACTATAAAACAGATGCATGAAACGAGCCTCATCACACAGCGAAGGAGCACGAGTGTGAGCAGTAGTTGATGTTGAGCACCGAACCGATGACAGAGGGAGTTCCGTGACTATGCTGCGCGACCGGAGACATCGCAATAGCAGACGAACAAGCGACGACATCTGCTTCAATTTTCTTATCTTTTTCCGACATAGAGATATGTATTGATCTTGTTTTTAGTTTAGTATCTGATACTTTTTTTATAAACATTCCACTTGTTCCCTACTTTTAGTTTAGTTTTGATAGCATGATGGTACCTGATCTGTGGGGCTTCCATATTATTGCTTCTTGTTCTATATTTCGATCCAAGTCACTTTTGGGCTTGGGTCATGTTTTGGAACTATATATTTTTATTTTATTCAGGAGTTAGGAGTCTGCCTAAATCCCGCGCTCACACTAGGTGTTTTTGATTAAAAAAAATAGAAAGAAAAGACAAATGGGCTACAACAAATTTGAAAGAGAGAGAGACGGTGGTCATGTTGTAATTGGTAAAAAGTGAAGGATTCACCGAATGAGAAGGAATAAGATGGAATCGCGATCAAGAAATAGAGTAGGTGAAATTCTATTTTTTTTTCGGAGACTAACGTGTGATTTTGAGCCCGGTGTGTAGAGAATCCGTCAGGACAGAAGGTTGCATGTAGCAACCAGGCGGGTAACGAATTAAGGAGAAATGGAGCAATTCACAAGCGCTGCTACCAGTTGATCAAGTGGAACTAAGTAGGAAGCAGCAAGAGCCCTAAGGAGACAGAGAATATTCCAAAGATCCTTCTATGAGGGGCACGGCGGATATTCCAAGGGAGATTGCCCTAGGGATCAGAGCCTCAAATCTCCCTATACAATGAAGGAGAATAGAAGAATGAGGTGGTAACACTGTCCTACGTGGGTGAAGAAACAGTTTCTTTAAATTTTTGTTTGATACACTTTAGTTTTGAAGTATTCCTCTGATTTTGAACTTCGTGTTGCGAAGCTAACATTGAATTGGTAGTCGAATTTGTGCCTGCTATTATGAAATTTTATGTTGTTCGCTTTCGTTGATTTGTCTTTTGTTTCTATGTGAGCTGAATCTGTTGGAAATTGTTGAAGTCTGAGACATGTATGTTTTTGCCGTGTCTGTTGGATTTCATTTTCGAAGAGTTCTGTTGAAGTCTATTTGGATGCTTTTCGCAATTGGTAGTTTAAGAGTATGAATTCTAAGTTGTTGCGTTACATTTCATAGACCTGAATTTGATTGTGTTTGATTTTGATGGATCCATGTTAGATTACGTAGATCTGAATTCCTCTGTTTAAGTTTGCATGAGTATGGTAAATTGCTGTCCATTTCATTTTTTTCTTGATCAAGTCGGTTAGATCCGGTAGCTATGGGTTGTGTTTACTCTTTACGTCCAATTTTTAGTATGTTCCCCTTTCAAGATGTTCGAGTTTCATGTTTATGTTCTGCCGCTGGTAGATCTAATGAAGAAGATGAAGTAGTTAGTTTTTATGATCTAAGTTTGCAGCTTTACACCCATTTTACTTTTTAGCAGCTTTTATGAGTTTGTTAGTTAAGGGATCTGGTCCCCACCTGCTTGTACCTTTTGTTTATTTATTTCAGAAAAGTTTTTGTATGAATCTTTAAGTTTAATCTAGTTGATCTCTGGGTTGATTAGTTAGGAGTTACTGTAGATAGTTCTGTTTCTGGCATAGTCGAGTCACTTGATCAGTTCGTTTAGTTCTTTGTCAGTCAAGTAGATAAAACTTAACCAACTTTTAAAGCGTGGGAGCAACCATTTCCCAAATGTTAACAACAAATGTAAACACTTCATCTCTGTGGGATTCGACCCTTACTTCCCTTTACTAGGTTATAGTATTGTTGGTTAAGGTCTTGAAAGCAACTCTTAGTTCTTGATTGCACATCTGAAAGCATGTGCATGGATCTTAGGAATCAAACTTGATCAGTTAACTTTTACCACTTGATCCATCTCTGAGAAATTGCAGGGCGTATCTCCTGGGTCAGTCTTTCGATTCTCTATTGACTAGTCTGCGTTGATTTCGCTTGCAATTCGGAACACTCACACGACAAAGGATACAGAACTCTTTCCAATGTCGCCGTTGTCGGGGATGATGGCATTTTTGCATAGATTTGTTGCCTGATATTTTAGTGTATATATTGTTGATAATTTTCCTTTTCTTCTGTTTATTTCAGTTTACGAGAAGAAGCTCGACTTCAAGCATTGTAGACCAACAACCTTTCTACGATGAGCTATGCTAAATTGGTCAAGGAGAGAAGTGACAAGATACGCTACCACTCATTCCGAACTGCCAATTGGCCCGCCTGTTGGTCCAAGGCCGAATATCGATGAAGATAGAAACGTAGCGAGAATGGAGGGCATATCGCGTGTTATTGTTAAGAAATTTAGTGTAATAATTGTAGATAAACTTTTCTTTATTTTCTTTATTCCGCAGTTTAAGGAAGTTGTGCCCGACTGGCCATAGAAAGGAGAGGTGGATCCAGTCACTAATCATGCAGAATCAGCCTCTGCTTTATCTGATGACTTGGATGCGAGCAGTAAGAAGGATCTGGGAACAACCATCGAGGATCAGTCGGGATCGATTCTCTCATTTAAGGGAGAGAAAATCAACAAGGTTGATAGCCAGGAAGGTGATCATGAGTTGTGCTCTCTGTATACTCACATGGAGGGCGACCCACCGCAAGCCATAATTACAACCCTAGGACAAGAAGCGGTTTACGTGAAGACCCACCTGTTAGCCATTTTGCCTGAGTTCTGGGGAAAGAGCTGTGACAACCCATATGAATTTTTGCATGAATTTTGCAAAATCTATAAGAGTCAGTAAAAACCTACTGGATCAAGTGAGGTGTCTGGAACAATTCTTTCTAGTGGCGAAGACAAGAGCACTCAGGAAGGAAATTTAAGACAAATATAGAGGAAATGATCAAGCAGGTATCCAGCTAGCTGACTCCATAAATGAGATAAAAGGGAATTTAGGAAAACACCAACGGGCGGAGCATGTACCTGAAAAGGTGGGAGTAAGTAATATTATCTAGGGGGCAGGAGCTGAAGGGACTGGTAGCGGAAGCGTGCGATTATTAATGCACAATAAATAAATCAGATAAACAAGATCTATTTAGATGATTATTTAGACAAATTCTATTCGCGCAATTATCACATGTATCATGCTCATAACTCAAATAAACCATGCTTTAAATTAATCAAAACCTAAAACATGCTTTTTTACGCTTTAGCTATTATACCTTGATGATTCTCCAAAGAATCGAAGATAGCTAGCGTCTTTTCCACGTGGGCTGATCTCACCAGTATACTAGGACTTAAATATAGAAGACAGAAAACCTATCTCACGGAGGAGAGGAAGAGGAAAAATCGTCCTCTACAAAGTAGAGAGAGGGGACGAAAAATTTTGGTGTGTAACAACTGATTTTTCTGTCTCCTTTATTCTCCTATTTATATTAAGTCACATATTGGGCCCAGACAGAGATTTATGGAAAGTTTTGGATATGGGCCCCTCTAATTAGCTTTTTACTAATTAAATTGAACCCCAATTTAATATAAGCTTTTAATTGGAATATTACGAGCAACCACTACAAAAGTAATATTGCACTCCTCATCCAAATCAAAAATTATAAGTAATCCGAGTTTCATTGCTTGTTATTTATTTTCCGCGCTTAAGATATAAACATCTATTAATTAATTAGTGTCTGCTATAGACTTAATTAATTAATATCTTATAAATTCCAAGAGTGGACTCAACAAGAAATTCTTATTTATTATTCATAGAGTAATCAAACTCCAACTAGCTAGGTTTCGAATAATAAAACCTTATTTTGAGCTTCTCTTGAGGATGTTATCAAACAAGACTCACCTCGCGCACGATTCAATATAATAGCAATCCTAGCACCGCTAGATATAAATCACCACTACCCAATATACTGGGTTTATTAGGTTGCGAAAAACCCGCACCATTTGGTAAGTCAAAGTAGTGCATAATCAATACCGTATGCTCAAACGTACATTGATTAAGAAACTTGGCGCTCGAACGGTTTCACCGCCAAATCCTTTGTGAAAGGATCTGCCTGGTTGTTCTCTGACGCAATCTTAACCACTTGTATGTCTCCTCTCTACACTATATCTCTAATGATATGATACTCCATCTCTATGTGTTTGCTCGCTTTGTGAGCCCTTGGTTCTTTCGAGTTTGCCATAGCACCAGAATTGTCACAATAAATGGTGATGCTCTTGGGCAGATTCGTAACCACGCTTAAGTCCATAAGAAAGTTCTTGAGCCATACCCCCTCTTTAGCAGCCTCCGAAGCGGCCACATACTCGGCTTCCATGGTTGAGTCTGCAATGCATTTCTGCTTTACAATCTTCCAAATTACGGCTCCACCTCCTAAGGTAAACACATATCCTGAAGTAGATTTTCTCGAGTCCTGATCAGCTTGAAAGTCTGAATCAGTATATTCCAAAGGACAGAGCTCGGCTGCTTTGTAAACTAGAACATAGTCCCTAGTCTGTTTAAGGTACTTGAGTATGTACTTTACGGCAGTCCAATGTCCTTGGCCCGGATTCGACTGATATCTTGACACCATGCCAACATCAAAGCAAATATCAAGCCTTGTACAAAGCACAGTATACATACATGAGACTAACAACTGCAGAAGCGTATGGTATCTTTCTTATCTCTGCTATCTGATACCTCGGTTTTTGCACTGTTTTAAGGCCATTATTTGGTCCGTTTTTTATGTCAAAGTCACTCTACATGTCCATTATTTGCATATTTTATCTATTTTGGTATTTTGACATGCATATTTGAGCCGAAAAAAGGAGTCAAAACGCAAAGTCTGGAATTTTTGGAGTTTAGACGACAACCGGTGACCGCCGCAAGCTGTACAGCGACCGCCGGCGCCCGGCGGTTAGAGCTTCTTTTTGCAACATAAATTCCAAGAGATTAAAAGCTAGAGTACGTCATTGTGCAAAGAGTTGAAGAAGGATTCCAAGAACATCAAGAACGACAAGGATTCAACCTACGAGTTTTATTTGCATTAGTTTTATGTTCAAATTGTTCTCCCTTCAATCTATGTGTTTAGTTTATTCCATTACGTGTAACTAAACTCATAGGATTCTAGGGATGTGTTAGTAACGACTTTGGTTATACAATTCCAGTTTTCTATTGTTTTGTTTTTACTTTGTTTCTTCCCTAAGTAATTCTGATGCTGTATGATTGAGTGACACAATCTTGCATGCTTTAATATAACTTGCTTCATAATTGTGAGAGAGTTCTAGCTAGTTAGATCCACTTCGTAGACGCTACAGTTAGCTTCTTTTAAAACGGCACTGTTAATTGAGAGTGAGGACTTTTCAAGGGTCTCAGGAGCTTTATGGAGTTACGTGTTAGGATTGATGAAGGTGCAAGGTTTTCTCTCGGTCAACGTGTGTAAATGCAGGGGTGTATCCAACTGATCAGGATGAGATTCCCGACCTAGCTGAGTCGTTGGTACGATAACAAGAACCTGGTATCAAACAAATTTCCTCAACCCACTTCTAATGGTTAGTATAATGGAGGTAAGGGTCGAATCCCACAAGGATGGACACATTCGGATAACTGTGGTGACATTCCTGGGTGTTTTTTGTTAGCTACCACGCTTTTTGGTTAGCTACCACAAGGGTTGGTTAACTTGAAGGAGAAATAAATAAAGAGTTAATAGTGTCTTGGGTTTAGAAAAGTGGAGTTATCTTTACTCTACTTGGGATATTTTTATTTTTAAGTCACTTTTTAGCCAAATATTCCTCACCTACCAAAGAGCCTACATTACAACCAAAGATAAAGACCTTTAGGACTTTTGAAGCTTAATCACATTTAGTAGAGGAGGGATTAGACTTTGAGCAAGCCTATGGTAAACTTTGCATGATGCATGATTTGAGTGCTTATATACACATTATCATTATACACTTTGAGAGTGAGAGAACACTTACCATCTTTGGAAGTTTGTCACATGCGAGGGCTTGAATTCAAGGTGTTCCACGAGTTAGTAATGAAAGTGCACTAATAAGCCTTACTTGATTTGATTGCGTTAATACATGTTTAAACTGTTCTTCCATCTTTTGAGGCAATTATGACATCTAGTCCTTGTGCATTCCGTGCGTCTAGTCTTGTGTCTTTATTGTTTTATTCGAGGACAAACAAAAATGTAAGTTTGGGGGAGTTAATACGCTCGGATTTTGCACTGTTTTAAGGCCATTATTTGTTCTGTTTTTAATGTCAAAGTCACTCTACACGTCCCTTATTTTCATATTTTTTCTATTTTGGTATTTTGTGTTTTGTGAGAAATGCGCATAATTGAGCCAAAACGTCAAGTTTGGAAATTTGGAGTCAGACGGCGACCGGCGACTGCCGCGGATGTGTGCGGCGACCGCCGGCGCCCGGCGGGCAGATCAATGCAGCGGTCCGCCTCGGAAAAATGTGCTTGGAAGAGAAGTCTAGTCCGGCGACCGCCAGAAGACGTGCGGCGGTCTGCCGCCGAGGAACAAACTCTCTCGGACTCCAACGCGGCGACCGCCGGAGAAAGGCGGCGAATTCGAGAAGCCCTAGATTTGCGCCCAGTTTTACCATATTTTGGAGATCTTTTCCTTCTAAAACAAGGAATGACTTTCCCCTATAAATAAGACCTCAAGCTTCATTAAAAAAGGAGAGAACTTCTACTTGCAAAATACTTCATAGAGATCAAGACCTAGAGTACTTCATTGGTGCAAGGAGTTGGAGAAGGATTTCAAGAACGACAAGGATTCAACCCACGGGTTATATTTGCTTTAGTTTTATGTTCAAATTGTCTTCCCTTCAATCTATGTTTTTAGCTTATTCAATTATGTGTAACTAAACTCATAGGATTCTAGGGATGTGTTAGTAACGACTTTGGTTATACAAATTCTTTTTTCTATCTAATATCCGTTTTGTTTTTACTTTGTTTCTTTCCTAAGTAGTTTTGATGCTGCATGATTGAGTGACACAATCGTGTATGATTTAATATAACTTGCTACATAACTGTGACAGAGTTCTAGCGAGTTAGATTCACTTAGTAGACACTACAGTTAGCTTCCCTTAAAACGGCACTGTTAATTGAGAGTGAGGACTTTTCAAGGATCTTAGGAGCTTTTTGGAGTTACGTGTTAGGATTGACAACTCTAATCTTGTAATTAACATTTTTATCGCATGAGCATAAGCTAGGTGACTCGTCCTTTCAAAGTATAAACTGTGCTAGGGTATTGTAGTTGGAATTTTGTATAACCATAACTATGAACACACATCCCTGGGATTCCCTTATCTCTATCGTCTTTCTCTGTGTTTTATTCGCTTTTAGTTGGTCTATGTTTTCTATTGTTTTTAGTTTTCAAAAGTTTTCAAAACCCAATTGATTTTCCATATAGTATTTGAGTCTTAGTAGAGGATAGACACTTTGTGTTCGTCTTCCCCGTGTTCGATAGCCGGTACTAACCTTTAGCTATACTATATATACTCTGTATACTTGCAGGTTTATTTAATGCTAATAAAAAGTGCAACATCGGCCAGTAGAATCCGCTATCCAGCACCTTTCTTGCAGTCTTCCTTGGTCCGAAATGTCCTCCACATGCCAAGGAGTGACAGTGTGTTAGTACATCCCGTTGCTCCCAGTCAGGAACACATCTCCTTATAACTTGGTCGGTTCCTGCCTTCCACAAGTATGGGTCGTCGCAGAAATAATATTTTGCTTCACTCTTGATCTTCATCCTCTGAGCCTTTGTTACGTTTGGCACCATTGGTAGCTCTCCCGTCACTAGGTAGTTGGCCAAGTCCGCTTACCAGGATTCATGTCCTACTTTCTCCTTGCCCTTGGTTGTTGCGTCCTGCCCAGTAAGCCTCATTACTTCTTCCCAGTCGATCTTCCTTGCGGAGAAAATCACTTCACACAAATGCTCTTCCGGGAATCGATCTCTCACATCCTCACTGTTCCCTTCTTGCACTATTATACTCAAGTGGTCCGCTACTTTGTTCTCAACCCCCTTCTTGTCTTCTACTCCCAATCAAATTCTTGTAAAAGCAGCACCCATCTGATCAGTCGGGGTTTTGACTCCTTCTTCGCAATGAGATACTTAATAGCCGCATGATCAGTATAGACGATGACTCTGGATCCTAATAGGTACTGCCTGAACTTTTCAAACGAATACACAACAGCCAACATCTCCTTCTCGGTGGTGTCATAGTTCCGTTGGGCTTGATTCAAGGTCTTAGATGCATAGAATATCACATACCTCTTCCCATCAATTTTCTGACCCAGTACGGCCCCCACGGCATAGTCACTAGCATCGCACATCACCTCAAAGGGGTGATCCCAGTTAGGAGCTTGAATAATCGGTGCAGAGATCAATTTTTCCTTAAGAAGGTTAAAACCGGCCTTGCAATGTTCGTCGAAAACGAACTCCACCTCGTTCTAGAGGAGTCTGGTAAGAGGTTGGGCGATCTTGGCGAAATCCTTGATAAACCTTCGATAAAATCTGGCATGCCGCAGAAAACCTCTTATTCCCTTCTGATCAGTAGGGAATGGTAGTTTGGATATGACATCCACCTTGGCTTGATCTACCTGGATTCCTTTTTCTGACACCACGTGTCCTAAGACGATTCCTTCTGTAACCATAAAATGGCATTTCTCAAAATTCAAAACCAGACTCTTTGCTTGGCACCTTTCTAGCACGACATCCAAATGTTGCAAGCATGAGTCGAAAGAGTCTCCGTAGAAAGTGAAATCATCCATGAAGATCTCTATACAATCTTCAATCAAACCCGAGAATATGCTCATCATACATCGTTGGAAAGTACCTGGGGCGTTGCATAGGCCGAATGGCATACGCCTATACGCATAGGTTCCAAACGGACAGGTAAACGTGGTCTTATCCTGATCCTCGGGGTTCACGTAAATTTGCAAGTAGCCACTATACCCATCCAAAAAACAAAAGTACTTCCTCCCAGCCAGTCGCTCCAGCATTTGATCGATGAATGGCAGGGGGGAAATGGTCCTTCCTGGTTGCAGTGTTCAGCTTTCGGTAATCTATACACATTTGCCATCAAGTGACCAGTCTGGTGGGCACTAGCTCATTCCTCTCATTCTTAACCACCTGGATCCCTGATTTCTTGGGAACCATATAGATCGGACTGACCCATTCATTATCGGGTACCGAGTATATGATGCCCAGTGAGAGCAACTTCAAGATCTCCTTCAGTATCTCTTCCCGCATGTTTGGGTTCACCTTCCTTTGCGAATCACTATGTGCTTTGGTTCCCTCCTCCAGTATAATGTGGTGCATGCAGACATCCTGGGCTTATCCCCACCAGGTCCGTAAGGCTCCATCCAATAGCCTTCTTGTTTTTGCTCAGCACAGTTAGTAGCCTTGTCTCTTGCTCTTCATTCGGCCCGCTATTGATGATTACAGGGAACGAGTCTTCCTCCCCGAGGTAGGCATACTTAAGATTCGCTGGCAACTTCTTCAACTCCACTTGTGGGGGTAGTGTGTCTGTAGGCAGAGGGTTCTTTTTAGAATCATCCTCTTGCTCATGTTCACCATCTTATTTCTCCTCCATATTGGCCGGTAGTAAAGCCCCTGCGGATCCCGCTAGTTCCGACTTCTGACAGAATTCCGTAGTTGCTCCTTCGATCTCCTCGTCAGTTAACCCTCGGCTACTGATCAGATCACACCATGCAGCTGCTTCCACATCAGCCTGAGCATACACATCCAAGGCCTGGAGTTTTTCTTGCAATAATTCGGTCTCAACAAATTCTTGGACTAAGGGGTCAATAACATCAACATAGCATAGATTTTCAGAATCTATTAGCTTTTTCATGGCTTCATTGATGTCAAAAACAAATTTCTCACCATTAAAGTCAATGCAGATTGTCCCCTCAGCCATATCTACAATTGTCTTAGCCGTTCTTAAAAATGGTCTTCCTAACAATATCCCGCTAGACTCCCTAGCTTCTGGTTCACTCATTTTAATTACATAAAAATCAGTGGGATAAGTAAAGTCTTGTATCCTGACCAACATATTTTCTAACACACCCTCGGGATTTATACATGACCTATCAGCTAGTTGGATCAACACCCTAGTGTTTGACAATTTTACCCCCTTCAACCGATTATAAATGGATAATGACATAACATTGATAAATGCTCCTAAATCACACATTGGATGCTCGATTTTTACATCTCCAATTGTTATGGGTAAAGTAAACATAACTGGGTCGGCTCTCTTGGGTGGTAGTTTCTCCTGCACAATAGCTGATGCTATCCCTTCCACCATGATTTTTCCATCCTCCTGGGCCTTTCCGGCTATGAACTCCTTTATAAACTTCCCCAGAGGGGGCAGTCTCATGGCTTGGAGGAATGGTATGGTGACATCTAGCTTTCCGAAGATCGAGATGAAATCCACAGGGTTTTCTTTCTTTCTCTTTGTAACAAACCGATATGGAAACGGTTTTTCCCCTTTAGCCTCTTCAGTAAGCCTTTGTGGACTTTCCTTTGGTGCCTCCTGGGTTTGAGGTCCCGATGTGGGTATTGTTCCTTCAGGTTGCTCGTTTCTAGGTTGTGTTTCTCCCTCCTTTCCTTCCCAGTATGCTCCTCGTCCAGAAAAAACGGATCCTCCATCTGAGGCAGAGGCCTCTTGAGCTCTTCCGCTGAGACGGTGTCGCTCAGCACCCTTGCTCCACTAGACTCCCCAATAGGGTTCTTGAGTTGAGGTCCATTATAGGCTGTTCCGGACCGCAGTGTAATCTTACTCACATTTGTCTTTTCAGGTACATGGACTGTAGATGGGAGTTTCCCTGAGTTCCCTTTCATTTCGCCCACCGAGTTAGCGAGCTGGGCCAACTGCCTGTTCATCATATCCATATTTGCCCTATGCTCCTTCTGGGCACTTTGCATTCCTTGCATTGTTTCATTACTGGACTGCAAGTCCTTTTAATGTCTGCTGCGAAGCAAACATCTCTCCCATCATGTCCTCCATAGACCTCCTCGACCTGTTTGGGCGATGGAATTGGTTCGAGCCCTGGTGCTGGTTATACTGGGATGGTGGGTTTGAGTGGTAGCCCGAGAAATTTTGCTGGTTTTGGTTCTGTGGGTACTGGTTATACTGGGCAGGAGGGTTGTACTGGTCGTGGTTGTGTTGGTACTGATTTTGGTTTTGGTTGTGGCTGTTGTGTTGAGGCCCTTGGTTATATTGGTTCTGGTTTTAGTTTCTGGTAGTTTCGCTGATGGGGTGGCACATAGGCAGGGTTCGGGTTTTGGTTTTGAGGGTTTTGGTTCTGAGGTTCCTGGTTCCTTCCTGCCCAGTTAGACTGGTGGTCAGGGTTCATTGGGCCACGGTTGAAGTTTTGGTTCGGGTGGGGGTTGGGTTGATTTTGACCTTGATTTTGGTTCTGATTCTGATTTCCATCTCCCCATCAGAAGTTTTGGTGGTCCCTCCACGGTGCATCCCTCTGCTTTCCCGGAATCCAATTGCCATTAGAATTGTAGTATCCTGCGGCATTTGCTTGCTCCACATCTGGCGAGTTGTCCGACTGATCATATGGTAGTTCTAGGGCCTCCTTGCCTCCAGTCAGAGAAGGTGGTGGAGTGTTCTGCCTGATTGTAGTCAACAACTCCTTCTTTAATTCCTCCATCTTCAAATCCATCCCTTCCTCCTGGTTAGTAGCCGAAACACTTGCTACCCTTTCTCTGCTGTACCCATCCCTTACGTTGTCGTACGTCTTTTTCGCATTCAACAGCTTGCGTAAGACCTTCTTAGCTTCACTGACTTTCAACTGTGTGAAATCGCCTCCGGATGATGAATTCGCCAGATCCTTCGTTTCTTTCTCCTTCATGCGATGGTTGGGGCATGACTCCAGAAGACTCATGTATTTCTCCCAGTACTCACTCAGGCTCTCATCATATTCTTGCCTTATACATGATATCTTCCTCTTCAATGCACTTGTCTTTGAAGACGGGAAGAACTCAGCTAGGAAAGCTGACTTGAAATCGGCCCATGTATTGATGGAGTCGGTTGGCAGGCGCATGAACCAGGTGTTGGCCTCTCCCTTTAGGACAAACGGTATGGCTTTCAGTCTGTAGTTATCCTCGCTTGCTCCTGCTGGCCGCCTCTGGGCCTTACAGATTTTGCAGAACTCATTTAAGAATTCGTAGGGTCCTTCGTAACTCTTCCCACAGTACGTTGGCAGAATTGCAATGACGTGGGGTTTCACATCACAGGTTGTCTGGCCTGGGGTGACCACTATGGCTTGTGGGGGATCTCCGTCAGCATGCGCAGTAAGCGTCGCGAGCTCGGGGTCGTCTTCACCTTGGTCAGCCATTCTCACTAGTGTTCTTACTAGTTGGAGTGGAAGCTCCAGAAGTTGGTACTCCAAATCTTCTTTCTCCTCGTCGCTACTCGTGCCTAGGTCGGACAGTGCTGTCGACAGGCCAGAACGAGTGGTAACTAGTATCGTTCCTCAGGGAAGTATCCTTGGTCTCCACTGGCCAAGAGCCGAGCTACTTCTCATAAACTGAAAATAAAAAGAAAAGGAAAATTATAAACATTATATACACCAAAAAGATCATACACAATAACAGGTATAAACGCCATCCATCCCCGGCAACGGCGCTATTTTGAAAGTGCAGGTTTTCTCTCGGTCAACATGTGTAAATGCAGGGGTGTATCCAACTGATCAGGATGAGATTCCCGACCTAGCTGAGTGTACGATAACCGGAACCTGGTATCAAACAAATTTCCTCAACCCATTTCTACTGGTTAGTATAATGGAGGTAAGGGTCGAATCCCACAAGGATGGACACGTTCGGATAACTGTGGTGACATTCCTGGGTGTTTTTGGTTAGCTACCACGCTTTTGGGTTGGGATTTTACCTAGGCGAGAAATAAAGATGGTACTCTACTGACTAGTAGGCGTGAAAATAACATGCACGTGGTTGTGTTCGTGGAAATAGGGGACACGGTATCTAAGAGGCATGTGAAAAGTAGACAGTTACTAAAAGAGGAAATTTAGACAACAAGGCATATCTGGTGGCTGGTTGGCTTTCTGACAGGTCTGGAAGGTACAACTGAAAAGTGGGAGACAAAAGCAAAAGTAACTTAAAAAGTAAAAGTGGACCAAGGCTAAAGTTGATTTTGACGTTTTCTTCCTCACCAAGTATTGACAGAATTCATATGAACACAAACTCCATGACTAAACTCAGATTCATAACTTCAAACTCAAGATCCATCAATTAAAATGTTTGACTTAAGATGAACAGCTGAAATTGTAAACTGCCTCTACTGACTAACATGCAAGGTGGTGATCACAGCACAGAGCAGAAATTTCATGCACGAAAACTCAGACTGAAACATAACTATAAAATTCGATCAACAACCATAGATCTAGCTTACTCGAAAGGAAATACATGCACGCACTCAAAAATTAAAAGCGATGACTAAATCTAACTTCCCTAGGCAGAATGAAGCAAACTCAAACCAAAGAGACATTCGAAACAGAAATTTCATAACTTAAACGTTTGGATCTTCACCAAGTACTTCAAAAGGAAACAAAGATAAATGTTTGCACGGATCCAACAAAGAAAGCAGGTAAAGATTAAACTAAAAAAAGCAAATAACGATTGTTTTGCCACTCCGGGCGGTGATACTGCTATACTACCGCGACAAACTGGCTGGAACGGTAGAACGATGATTTCTCCGGCAGACACTTGGACGTCAAGTGACCATAGTTGTGGCGAGGAACGAGAGATTGGATAATGCTGAAAGACCGATCTTCTAGAGAGATATCTACTAAGTATGTATGGGAACCGAGAATTTGCGAACTTTGAACCGAACCCCCTTCTCTCTCTCCAAGTGGCTCTTTTTATAGGGAGGCTTGCCCTTGTTTTTTTAGGGTAGACTTCCTTCACGATTTGACTTTTCTGCCCTTGTTAATGATCATCCCAGCTATCCTTCTTCTATTGCACCCTTCTAGCACTTTTTCACTTGCGTCACATGAATCGTCTCCTACTGGCTTGGATCCTTTAATCCTGCACACTTAAGCAACTGTTTTGCAGATAATACATGCATTTCACGACATACTGATCAGTAACCAAGGCTTAGAATGCGACTTATCAATTGACAACCCTAATCTTGTAATCAATGTTTGCATCGCATGTGCATAAGCTAGGTGATTCATCCTATCAAATTAATAACTGTGCTAGGGTATTGTAGTTTGGAATTTGTATAACCATAACTGTGAACGCACATCCTTGGAATTCCCTTATCTCTATATTTTATCTCTGTGATTTACTTGCATTCAGTTGTTATTTGCTTTCTATTGATTTTAGTTTTCAAAAATTCCCAAAACTTTCGGTTTTCCAGATAGTTTTTGACTTGCTAGTATTAATAGTGCTAAAAAATAGTGCATCAAGTTTTTGGCGCCGTTGCCGGGGAAGACAATTCACTTTGGAGTGATATCTTCAAACGGACAATTTTACTACTTTGTATTTTAATTGCTTTGTGTTTTTAGTTTTAGATTTGATTAATTTTTGTTTTCGATTCTTGCAGGTTTAGTATGCGAACGCGCTCTGGGAAGGACAGCCTAGAACCGCTAGATCTAGAACTTGAAAGAACTCGTAGGAGAATAAGAAGTGAGAAAGGATTAGGATCAATGGGTGACAAAACAGACCTCGAGAAGCTACCGGAGATGGTCCAGATGTTGATGGACGAGAGAGATGCGGAGAGGACTGCCCACGAGGCTTTGGAAAAGAAGAACAAGGAATTAGTACATGTGATGAACATGCTCAATCACGGGAATATGGTTACTTTTTCCGAAGGTCCTCGTATTGATGCTAACAATTTCGAGTTACGCATGACCCTTTGTTGTTGTAATTTCTGTTGGAACCGCCTCCTTGCATGTAGTTGATTTCCTCCACTATCGGGGTAGGAGTTTCGTTTTAGAGACCACTATGATGGAGGTAGGTAGAATCGGATCCTCCTTCCTCGACGTATCCATTTGGTCCACCCTAACTCTTAGATCGGCCAATTCCTTCGCAAAAGAGCTTTCCTCGGCCTCCTCAATTGCAGCTATCCTCTTCATGCTATACCTTTCTTTCGAAAACCCTCTGTTGTTGGTGGCGAATTCCTCTATCACCGCCATGGCTTCCTCACCTGACTTCCTCAAGAATCCTCCATTTGCACCTGAAACAAGCATAGCACAAATCTTCTCATTAAATCCATTATAGAGGATTCCTACCTGATGATCCACGGTGAAACCATGGTTGGGGCACTTTCGGAGAAGAGCTTTGAAACGAGCAAACGCCTCGTAGAGGGGCTCGTCATGGCCTTGGATGAACTGGAAAATCTCGCTCTTGAGCTTCAAGATTGTGCCTGGCGGATAGTACTCTTCGAGGAAGGCAGCTACAATGTCCTTCCATGTGGAGACCTTTTATATGGGCATGCATTCAAACCACTCTTTAGCAGAATCAGTTAATGAAAAGGGAAAGAGTCTTACCCTTATGGCGTCGTCGTCGACACCGTTTAACTTGAGAGTGTTTGAGATCTCCACAAATTTAGAGAGATGACGATTGGCATCCTCTGTAGCCCTATCTGCAAAAGGAGTTTGCTCGACCCTTTGGATAAGGGGCATGCGTAACTCGAAATTGTTAGCATCAATACGAGGGCCGTTAGGAAAAGTGATCATATTCCCATGATTGAACATGTTCATCACAGGTAATGTTTCTCTGTTTTTCTTTTCCATGGCTTCTCGGGCTGCTCTCTCCGCATCTCTCTCATCCATCACCAACTTCACCATCTCCTGCAGCTTCTCAATATCTGTTCGGTCACCCATTGTTCCTGATCCTTTTTCACTTCTTATTATTCTACGAGTTCTTCCAAGTTCTAAATCAAGCGGCTCTAAGATGTACTTCCCAGAACGCGTTCGCATACAAAACCTGCAAGACTTGAAAACAAAAACAAATTAAACTAAAAAAAATTAAAACAGAAAGCAATAAAAATCCAAAGTAGTAAAATTATCCGTTTGAAGATATCACTCCAAAGTGAATTGTCTTCCCCGGCAACGGCGCCAAAAACTTGATGCACTTTTTATTTGCACTATAAATACCTGCAAGTATACAGAGTAGGTATAGTATAGCAAAAGGTTAGTACCGGGTATCGAACACGGGGAAGATGTACACAAAGTGTCTATCTTCTA
>NC_062967.1:19874379-20044194 GCF_023119035.1 Salvia hispanica | reverse complement strand
CGCGTGGTAATTGTACTTATTCCTTGCTCGAGGTTGTTCACTCTTCCTCTATAAATCCAATCGGCCTCATTGTTTCTTCTATCCTCAAGCATCACCTCCAAGATCTTTTGGATGCCCATCTCATATTTTTCTCCATTTAGGTGGCTCCACTCTTTTTCTTTGCTCACATTGAACCCCCATTTTGGACATATTTAACATCTTTGATGACATTCCCCTCTTTACCTCGTAGCTTCTAATTTTTCAAGTCTTGCTCGATGGATGCCAATTCTTGAGATGTCTCATTCCCACATGGCTCTTCACGCATCTAGCCTTTCAGCTTTGTGCTTCTCTTTGGACCAACCCCTTGTTGGTAGCTAATTCCTCTATCACCTCCATAGCAGCAACTCCTCCTTTCCTCAAGAATCCCCCATTCGCCCTCGAATCCAATTAACTAGAGATTTTTCGTTAAACCCATTATAAAGGATTCCTACCTATGGTCTATTCCAAAACCATGGTTCGGGCATTTGCTGAGAGAGTTTTGAACGTCGAGAGCTTCATATAGAGGCTCATCGGATCCTTGCATGAATTGAAAAATCTCACACTTAAGCTTAAGGATGGTGCCGGGCGGGTAGTACTTGTCGAGAAAGAGTACCACTAGATCCTTCCAATTGGTGGTTTTATACGTAGCGACAATCATACCATTCTTTAGCAGCATCGTTAAGGAAAAGGGAAAAGTCTTACCCTCACAATATCATCATCAACACCATTGATCTTGATTGGACTATGCGTTTTTACTCCCTTTTTAAAGATGCACATTTCTCACAAAACACGTCAAAATACCAAAATGTATAGAATATGCAAATAATGGACATGTAGAGTGATTTTGATAACAAAAACGGACCAAATAATGGCCTTAAAACAGTGCAAAATCCGGGCGTATCACATGGGTGAGATATAAAGTTCAATGTTGATAGCTTTCTGTTTTTAGTAGTTTCTAGTTTAATTTTTTTTTTTTTGTTTAATTTAAAATTTTCATTTTTTTTATTAAAAAAAAAACTAATAAATCTATTTTGGTTTATGTTTTAAAAAAAAATCTGGAGCAGGGCTAGCGATCGTCGAGTTAATTTCGGCGGCCCGCCGAAAGAAGAGCAGTAAGGGAAGACCATCCACGGCGGTTCGCTGAACTGCAGTCAGCAACCGCTGAAGCGTGTTAGACGTGAGATTTTCACATAAGGTATGTTTCTTCCTTCCTTCTTTCTATATTTTTCTTTCTGACCCCATCCACTTTTTTCCCCTCTCTCTTTAAATTATATTTCTCCACATTATTCACAAACTCACACTTCAAATTCACATCACTCAATTAAATTCTTTGGATTCTACCAAATTGTTCTTGTGCTCAATTGTCAACCAACACAAGGTACGTTCTTCTTGTGATTTCTGAGCTTTGATCTTGAATTCTTTCATTGGATGACTTGTTATTGGTATATATTTTGGTAGTTTGGATTGGAATTTGATGGGGGATGATATACTTTTGATAATTTGTTGGTGAATTTGTGAGTTGGATTTATTGGAATTGATTATTGTTGGTTGTGTTTGAATTAACTTCTTTTTGTGGATGAAATTTGAATACCCCTTTGACTTGATTGTTGATACGCATAGTTCATGTTCATAGCATTGTGAGGCTATTTTATCTTGCATAACTTGTGTGTCTTTTTGAGATTATATTGTTTTGCGTGATCTTGGTCTTTGGCTACCTATCGTGAAAGGTTGCAGTGTCAGTCCGCATGTTTCCTTACCTTAGGAAATAAACGACACTGGTGTGGTATAGCACTGAAGGATCTAACAGTTGAGATAAGTCTTTCTTGCTATTTACTGAAAGATGAGGTCTCGGTGATTGTTATTTCTTAATCATTGTTGACATAACATTGAGCATACGATATTGATTATGCACTACTTTGATTTATCAAATGGTGCAGATTTTTTGCAATCCAAGAATCCTGATATCTTGTGTAGTGGTGATCAATGTCTAAAGGTGCTAGTATTGTTATTACAATGAATCGTGTGCTGGGTGAGTCCAGTTTGATAATATCCTCAAGAGGTGTTCGAAAAAGGTTTTATTATTCAGAAACCCGGCCGGTTGGAATTTATTCCAGAATAATAAATAAAGATTTCGAACTAGACAACTCTTGGAAAAAGATATTAATTGATTAAAGTCAAATAGCCGACTTAAATTAATTAATGGATATTTATATCTTAAACACAGGAAATAATAAATTAAAGAGGAAAAGCCCGGATTACTCGTAATTTGGGATTGAACGGGCATTCAATATTATTATACTATAGTGGATGATAATAATATTATGTTTAGGCTTGTATAAAATTAGAGCTCAATTTAATTAGTAAAAGACCAACAGGTTTGGCCCAAGTCCAACTTCCATGCATCCCTAATCTGGCCAGTCATAACTCTATATAAAGGAGACTAAATAGAAGACTAATTTAATTGATTTTTAGCATCCAAATTCGTGCCCCCTCTTCCAGGGACTGGACGAAATTTTTCAGTTTCACGGAACTGAAGTCCAGTCTTCTATCTAGTCTAGTTCTTTTGATTCTGACAAGCTTTGTCCACCCAAAGGTCAGATTCTGAGTTCGGGATATAGATTAGAAGATTCCTGGTTGAGTACGAGGATCTTCATGTGGAGAAGGCGCAAGCAATCATCGATTCTTCGGAGAATCAGATCGGTAATTCAAAACCGTAGGAGTTCATGAATTAGGGTTCTTCTTATTCCTTGTTTCTGAATTATATGTGTTCTAGCATACAATTGATTGTTTAACCTGTGATTAATTGATCCCATAATCAGTCAAATAGATATGTATGCATGATTTATTTATGAATGCATGACTTCCGCTGGACAAGGGGCACCAATCCCCAACAGATCCTCCATGCTGTCAAAGGTAAACTAGAAACTAAATAAACAAAAGGAAGAGACAAATACAAAAAAAATGCAAACTACCATATGGGTAAGATCAGTCCACATATCTGCGTCGGAAACGAAAGTTAGGATATCCCAGTAGGTCCATCCTAACAAGGGCCTTCAGATATCGAGGCGCAGAGACTGAATCATAAAATGTCAGGGAAGAGGTCTGATCCCCCCTACCTGCCAGAAAGTCGGCAGCACAGTTTCCTTCTTTGTAGATGTGTGAGAATCGAACCTGCCGCTTAGAAGTTATACTCTGGATCAAAGCCATATGATGCCAAAGATTCGCAGAGCCAAGCTGTCTCAATGACAACAAGGTAACCAGAGCCGCTAATTCCAGCTCTGTCCAAATGTGTGTAGAAAGCTCCATAGCCATTTCCAAACCTCGAATTAGAGACAATCCAAAAAGGAAAACGCTTCATTTTTAATATGACAGATGGAGTATATGTATTGAATTATTTGTATAATATAATTTTAACTCTTAATTATATGTACATGTATATTTTTAATAGTATATATTATGTTTAATTATATATCATTTATTATATATAGTGACATTTTATCATCCAATAAATTTTACGTGTAGTATATTTAATCATATTTATCATCTACTAATTTTAAATTATTATTTATCATTTCAAAGTTTTAATTATATGCTATTGTTATTAAATATTAACATTTGTATGCCGTGTATATTTAAAATATACACAAAAAATAGAGTAATTTGTGTATGGCATGAGTTTTAATGTAGAATTGATAAAGTAAGAGAGAAGAAAAAAAAGTAAGAGATACGGAAAAAAAGTAAGTAAGAAGTAGTGTTAGTGGAATGATGTGTAGGGTTATTATTTGTTGAAAACTTTTCATAAATGAATGTGCTCTATTTTTAGTGGACGGCCAAAATTGGTAATTATGCTCTATTTTTTTGGACGGATGGAGTATAAGTTTTAATCTTTTTGTGTAATATATGGAGTGTTTAACTATTACTAATTTTTTAAATATATATTTATAGTATTATTTAATTTTTTTTGCAATGTATGATTAATATATTTCATCGTATATTAAATTTTTTCATATATATATTTGCTACAGTATTCCGGTTCAACTAGTGGTCCAACCGGTTGGACCAGTTGAACTGTGAACCAATAGCCGTCCCGGTGCTTTTGCTGGTCCGATTTTTAAAACATTGACTTATACTAATATTAAAATTTCTAACTCTAGTCTCATATTGAATTCGATGATAATCATTCTAATCTATATAAAGCCTTTTAAGGAATTAAATGACACATTTCTAACATCTAATAAGATTCGGCTAATTACAATCGACAAACCTGCCATTAGATATCTGACTCGTCAAATTATTACTCCTTTCCCATAATAAATGACTTGGTTTATTTTTTAGTTTGTCCCACAATAGATGTTAAATTTTCTTTTTTTAGTAAAAGTTCTCACATATTAATATAAATATAATATTTTCTCTTTCCACTTAATATAACACATCTTCTAAAATTCAGTGCCATTTTCCATGTATACCATCTTTTATAGGACAAAAGGAACACTATTTTCACAATAAAAAAATAATCCTCCCCTCCCTTTGTTTTTCTGCTTCTGATTCTTCTCTTTTATCTCTCTTGCCTCACAAAAACACACTTCAAACTCGGTTATTACTGACGCGGACATTGTATTTTGAAATGCAGCAAAAATGTAAATTTGAAGATTGCTTATTCACGGATAACTGGACTAGCGAATGTTATTAACCAGCTTGAAATCCAAACCATTGGCCTAAAAACAAAATTAACAGCACTCCTAAGCCTGAAAGCTATATACAGCTATTGTAATACAATTTGCAAAAACACCATAATACAGCTTTACTAAATCTCCTATTCAATCTTGGCTCTGAGCCCCATTGTCACTAGTCAAATTATCAACTAAAATCCTATCACAAGTTCCTTATCTTCGAAAATCGGTTGATATCATCATTTAATAATACATTCTTCCATTACGAGTTTTCAACATAGATCCCGGACTGCCATCAGCAGAACCCAATCACAAGAATTTTAACCCTACTCCAACAAGCATCACCTGCAAATTCTGAAAATCAAGTCAAACTCAGCATAGCACAAACCCAACATTTGATCAAAAAAGGACAAATGCTCATGTAAAAATACTAAGATATGGGAAAAACACAATCAGGATCAGCCCACAAACTCTAACAGCACAATCCATGAAACAAAATTGACATTTCCCTGGCCTCAAGAGCACCTAGAAACATATTTCCTCGCTACATTAAACAACAAAAATCCATAACTGAGGTTTCAAATCCATACAGACAAAAAATTGTCAGTTTTGACACATTCAATCAAAGGGTTCAAATTTCTCAAGCTTACTGTCTCAACAAAAATAATCAAATACTGACGGGACCGAGTATACTTCCTTAGGGGGTAATCAGGTTCACACCTACATGAAAGAAGATAATTATGCAACCAATAAAACAAATATTCCCTCAGACACAAGTCATAGATGTTAGGGGAACAGATTTGTCTTAACAAGCTTCACAATACAGTTTATAACAAAATTTCAGAACTCGAAAACTTTCACATCAATTTTGAAATCACGTACACCAGAACACAATTTATAGACTAACACTTTCAGCATGATAAAACATTTCTCATAATCGTTAGTTATATACTCCTCATAATGATTAGTTAGATATCATATTGTGAGTCGGATCCAAGTGGACCTTAAATTCAAAGCTCAATCAAGGAGGATTTAATTATTTTTAAATGATGATCAGTGACAGCTTGTGGAAAATGATAACAATAAAGCAAAATATGAAAATAACTAACCAACAAACCTATTACCAAGCAGAAATCTTTTTATACCTCAGTCAGAAAGATTCTTTCATGTCTTAGGCAAATGCTCAGCATCGGATCCATCCACAGAGGAACTGTCACTATCAGAATCTGCAAATGAACGCACAAACAGTGAAAATCATATACAACAGACTGAAGAAATCAACCAAGAACAGTAAGGATTAGAAAGTAAAAATGTACCACTTGAACTCGACCCCGAATCACTGCTAGAACTGCTAGAACTGCTGGTCCTACTCCTGTTTTGACCCTCTTTGTCATCATCTACAAGAGTGGCACCGTTTTTTAAAGCTTTGGAAAGAAAAAGTGGGGTAAGTAAGGAAAAACAAATGTCAGATTTAAGTCTCCAAGAGTCCATAAAGAGCAACCTAGAATGCCTGAATGAAAAAGTTCATAATACCTGTTCTACTTTCCATCTGGATTGCCAATGCTGGAGTTGAGTTCTGCAGTTTGGTTCAACACACTTGATTAGGATCAGACAGAAGAATTAATTCATAGTGTTATGCAATCAAGAAAAGAAAGCCCGTCCTCTTACCACCAACGAGGCATTCTGATTCCCCATGGTTCTTGCTTGAAGAGCGAGTTCTGCTTTCCTTTTATTTTTGCTCAAACTCTTTTTGTAATTAGTCACAAATCTGTCCAGCTCCCAGAGAGTCTCTGCATCGACACTATCAATCTCAACCTCAATCTCATCATCATTTTGAGAAAGGGCAGTATTTCTCTTGTTAATGATCTGAATAATAGCATCAAGCTTCTCATGAGGCAAGCCCTGTAGGTTGGTGCTGAGTCTTTGCTTCTCCTCATAAGTCATGTCCCTTTTATTAGGATCTTTTGCTTTAGGTTTTTTGGGAGCAGGAGTCCTGCCAACATGAGGTCGATGAATTTTTCGATCAACAGCCATGAATGATGTCACTGGCTCAGGCCTCTCAGAAGTTCTTCCCGGAGCAACAGAGTCATACAACGGAACTGAAGCAGCAGGCGCAGAGACTGGAACTGAAGCAGGGCCAAAATGAGAATATGGCACACCCTTTCTAGAAGAGGGTGTGGGTAATCCCCCCTCGTGATATTCTGGATATTTCCAATAAGAATTGAACTGAGAATCTATAATGGCCCACCTTTCCTCAAAAATCTGTGACAACTGTTCTGCCATAAGGTGAACGTCCTGCCCCTTCGGATTGTAAGTCATGGCATTGCGAAAAACTAGTCGTACATCCTCAGCAAACTCCCTTGGAGACTTGTAAAAATTCTGTGACAATCTAGTCTTAATGGTACCCAAGTCCATAGGATGCTTAATGACATCATGGTAATCAACCAATCCAAGTTGCTTGGCATTCACGGGCTCATTGAAAACCCAACTAAACTTGTGCTTCATCAACCGCTGAAGTAGGCTGCTACAGTTCTTCAAAACCTGATTCCTGTTCTTATCAAACCCAAAGCCAAATCCCATGGCATGATCTTGTTCTCCACTGTGTTTCCTCCCATTATTTGTTTTCAATCTCTTATTACTTTCAGAAGGCAGTCTATCTTTTCCCAAAAGAAACTCTGAATTTCTGTAATACTGATTCGCCTTCGGGGTACGTTTCTCCTTCTCAATAAACTCATTGGACCTATTATCTATTACTGCCACACTGAATTGCCTACTATACACCCGAGGTTCTAGATTCCGTGCAGCACCCATATCTGAATTGACCCTTGCTAATCCGACAGGTCTCGTTTCTTTGTGCCCCATTGTACCCATCTCTGTGTTCACCCTCAACAACAACCTTCGGTCAACCACATTACTTCGGGCATGCAGGGCTTGAGACTGAACATACTCACCAGCATTTGCACCTTCAGCATCGACATAATTACCTTTATTACTAAGGTTACTGTTGCTGGTCTGGTTATTATGTAAAGCAAGCTGGTTCTCTTTGGATTCAAACTGTTTAACTAGCCTCCTAACCTGATCAAGCTCGTGCTCTAGATTCTTCCTAAGAACCTTTATCTCATTCTTTGGTGTCGCTTTACATAAATTAAATCTAATCCTATCATCAACATTAGATACCACCAGTGGCACCACAACTCCATTGAGATTACTCCGAACATTACCTTCAGAAGCTTGAGGTGAAGCAGGCCTCATTTCTTCATCATCCCGTGCCTCATTCCCAACGAGTTGCTGCTCTTTGGCCACTTCAGGTGATTCCACAGCTCCATTGACCTTAGTGAGGCCATTGGCTTGCGGAACATGAAAATTAGGATGATCATTTTCTCTTAACAGTGATGGCACTAACTCCTTCTCACCATCAGCTGAAGGCGTTTTATCAAGCTCTGCACTTTGAGTACGTCGGCCTTCTTTAAGTCTATCACCAGTTTGACAACCATTCTCCGCTACGTGTTGACTTTCATTCTCTTCTAGCAGCAGTACCTGGCCTGAAGAATCTGTCTTTTTGTCCTCGGATTGATTTTGGCAAGAATCTACATCCTCCGACCTTACAACTACCTCAGAAGCACAACAATCTGCTGTCGAACAAGGGACTGTGGCCTGCTCCTCAGCATCGGTTTGAGCGCTTGTTGAAGCCTGATTTGTTGAGGGGGTAAGGGATTTCTTGTGGCTCTTCCGCGTATAAACTTTACTGTTCTCTGTCCATCGACACTTCCCTCTCCAATTCAAATCATCATTGAAATCCCCTAAAGTCCCTGAAGCCATACATGTAATCCCCAATTCCTTAATAAAAAACCCTTTCTCCCAAATCGAGACTCAAGAACCCTAGAATAAGCAAAATCGAAAAAAAGATCTAGGGTTTAAAGAACCCTAGAGTCGCAGAACAAACGCCCAGACCCAAAGTATAAGGAATAACGCACAGAAATGAAGACAGTTGCAAAATTAAATTAAAACCATATTTCACACAGATCCGAATTTCAGAACAATAAACAATAACCCCAAAAGGATGAAGAAAGATTCGAAAACGGATAAAATTAAGCAGAAATGAGTGTGGAAAGAAAAATTGATAAGACAAGCGAAAACATAAATTAGGGAAATTAGGGTTTGGGAGAGACGAAGAAGGAGGGAACTCTCTCTCTCTCTCTCTCGTGCTTTCTGTTCTTCGATCCGAACTCCCACTCGCTTTCTCTCTCCAGAAATCTTTCCTTATTTTGGCTCTCTCTCTCTAAAACGCTCTGCGAGTGGTTGCCATCGAACCACACGCTGCTTTTTTATCACGCGCGCTTGCCGCCACAGTTACTGATAGGGTGCCACGTCATACGCGAGTGACGGCGCGTGCTTTGCTCATCAGCGATAACTTTCATTTGCTCGTCAACACGACGCGCTTTTATTGGCAGTGGTAAGTTGATTACTACCTCCAGAATAAATGTTCCATATTTCACCTGTTTGATTTCGTAAATGAAAGTGTATATAAAATTTCTTTGTACAAATTACTACTCCCTCCGTCCCGCTTAAGATGACACGTTTTCATTTTTAGTTTGTCCCAACTAAAATGACACATTTCCTTTTTTAGTGACTTTCTCTTTCCAATTAATACACTCAACCACTTTTTCTCACTCCTATTAAAATATTCATCTTTCTTTATCTCTCTACTTTAATACTTAGACACACATTCTCTCTCTCCAATTAAACACTTTAACCAATAATTTCTAAAACCCCATGCCGGCTAAGCAATGTATCATCTTAGCCGAGACGGAGGGAGTATTTGTTTAGGAAAATTTAATAAATGTTCCATATTTCAGTGAATTACTATTTGTTTACTATTGAGCAAGAGGTAATGAAAATGTTTCATGGAACATACTTACTTCGTCCAATATTACTTGAAGCGTTTCTTTTCGCCATGAGATTTAAGAAAATAGAGTTTAGTGGGTTAAATAATGTAAAATAAAGTAACAGAGATGGAAGAGAATAATGTACATGTGATTAAATATTTTGTTTTTAGCCAAAAAAAAAATGACTCAAGTAACTTCAGACAACCCAAAATAGAATACGACTCAAATAACGTAAGATGGATCGAATATTTGGTTGACTCAAATATTAAGAAATTGTAGTATAAACAAAAGTGGATGGTAAAAGTTAGTAAATTATACTCCCTTCGTCCCAATAAATATGCAACTTTTGGTTTCAGGCATGTAATTTTGTGCAGTATTGTTTTGTAAGTTAATAAAGAGAGATTAAAGTAGGAGAGAACAAAAAGTAGAGATGGTGTTGTTTTCATTTTAGGAGACTTTTCATTTTTATTGGGACAATCTAAAATGGAAAATATTTCATTTCTAATGGACAGTGGAGTACTAGTATAAACAAAAGCGGATAGCAAAAGTTAGTGATTGTATCTCCTACTTTTATAATTTATCTGTTTCTCTAACAATAATTTTTTTTTTAGTTTTGGTATGTCCGCTAAAAACAGAAGTTTTTATTTTTATGGAAATTTTGGGACTCATTTTCAACTAATACACTTTTCTTTTTATCATTCTCTTACTTTATTAATTTTGCATTAAAAATTGTATCATTTCAAATATTTATATTTTAGGAGACGAAGAGAGTATTAATTTTATAATAAAAAGTGAGTGAAATAAGTTAGCGGAATGTGAAGTCTATTTACCAAAAATAGTAAAAATGAAATAGGACATTTATTAGTGCACGGATAGAAAACGAATAATAGGACATTTAATATCGGACAAAGAGAGTTCTTGTATGTGCATGTATGATATTCTCATCTTTTTATTTTAACGTCCAACTATCTTCTCCGTTTCAAAACTAAGTACCACTCAACTATCTGTTTTGATCGCCTTTATTTGCTTCGGATCTGCTCTGTTTATGCTTTCCCGTAGGTAGATCTACATTTTTGTTTGTCAGCTTGCATGAAATTAGTCTAGATAGCTTAGATCTGCTTTTGTTTACGTGAATTTCTTATGGATCTACGTTCGCTTTGTTTGATTTCATATTTTACGCTTGTGCTCTGTTTTAGATTTGAGTTCCTTGTTTTCATCTAGTTGCTTAGAGAAGTAAAAAGAAGTTAGTTAAAACTGCAATCTCTGTCACCTTTTTGTTGTTTACAGCTTTTGAGTCGTGCGCGCGTGGTGTCAGTGGTCCCACTTATTTTTTATATTTCCATTTTTAGCTTAGTTGATCCAGTTGATTTCCTTAGTCCAGAATGTCTCTAGTTTAGTTGATCAGTTTCCTCCTTAGTTAGCCAACCTTCCAGATGTCTCATTCCCAACTCCAACCGCATCCATCTCTGTGGGATTCGACCCTTACTTCCCTTTACTAGGTTAATTAGTATTGTGGGTTAAGGTTTTGAATGCTCTCTCTCAGCGTCTCTTGTTCACAGCCCAGCGACCAGTAATAGTTACCTAGCTTGAACCGGTTATCTTTTGACTTGATCAGGTTGCGCGAACTCTACGTGTTTTTAATTTACTTGTGAATTGTTGAGTGCGAAGAAAGAGGGGAGTTTCAATTATCATTTTTAAAAAACGAGTATAGAAACGCAAGTGTGACAGTTAATGCGGGACGGAGAGAGTATAAAACTAAAAATGGGTCTCACATTCCACTATCTCTTTTCACCCATTGTTCTTATATTTCTTCAAATTGGTGCCTAACTTAAGAGCATCCACAATAAGAATAGGTCAGTCATAGGTCAGCCACTCTCTCTCTCCCACGTCATTAGCACTAAAAATCCACCTGTCACGTTAGCATTTTACTCAAATAGGCTAGCCTTATGCCAGCCGCAATAAAAATAATTCAATAACAACTACATTTACGGAATTAAACACAAAATACCGAATTAAATTTACGACACATATACGGGAAAAATTCGTTAATTTTATTTAAATAAAAAAAATACATTAACTAAAAATCAAAAAAATTACATAATAAAAAAAAATCCGGGCTTCCACACACGAGCCACCGCCCCACTCTACTCCTCACTAATTTATTAAAAAAATACATTAAAAAATGTTAGTATGCCTTGAATCCGTTATAGTTTGCCGCTAGTCGAACGGGGGTCTCGCTGTGTGCCTATTTAAAAAATTACATAATTAAAAAAAATTCATAAAAAAATACATTAAAAATGCAATAAAAAAATGCATAATTTTTTTAAAAAAAATAGCGCCGGCCGATCGCTGACCGATTGGCACGCCACAATGGCGGCCAGCGCCCTCAAATCGGCTAGCCCACGCCGATTTTTCGTCGATTCGCGGCTGGCCGATTCCAATAGTTCGGCTAGCCGACCGGCTAGCGACGCGAATCGGCTAGCCGGTGGGCTAGCCGCTATTGTGGCTTTAGCCGCTAAGAGCATCCACAATGGCTTTAGGCTAGCCACTCTCTCTCCCTGCCACGTCATCAGCACTAAAATTCCACTTGTCAAAAGCAAATAGGCTAGCCTAAGGCTAGCCACAGGCTAGCCGCAATAAAAATAATTCAAAAACAACTACATTTACGGAATTAAATTTACGATTAATTACGAAATTAAATTTACGAGACATATTAATTTACGGAATTAAACACAAACTTTACGAGACATATTAATTTACGGAATTAAATTTACCAGCAACTGGACAAGCAATAGGCTAGCCACATCATCAACACTATTAAAAAAAATAACTAAATTTACAGAATTAAACACAAAATACGGAATTAAATTTATGACACATATACGAAAAAATTCATTAATTTCATTTTTTTTAAAAAGTACATTAATTAAAAAAAACCGAGCTTCCACACATGAGCCCCCGCCGCACTCTACTCCTCACTAATTTTTTTAAAAAATACATTAAAAAATGCAATAATTTTATATTAATTAAAAAAAGGTACATCCTAAAAAAAATTCATAAAAAAAAATACATTAAAAAATGTAATAAAAAAATGCATAAAAATACATTAAAAAAATGCAATAAATAAAATAAAATGCATAAAAAAATACATTAAAAAAATGCAACCGGCTAGCCGAAATTGAGCCTACTATGGCGACTAGCGGGATCGGCCAGCGGTCGGCTAGCGCCCGCAAATCGGCTAAAGCTCGCCGATCGGCTAGCCTAAATTGCCACAATGGAGGCTAGCGAATCGGTCAGCGGTCGGCTAGCGCCCGCGATCGGCTAGCATATCCGCTAGCCTCCATTGTAGATGCTCTAAATAAGACTTCTAATGGTGAACAGGAGGAAGTAATGTTCAATGTTTTTTTGTTTAATTAGATTAACATTTTATATTTTTAATTAAATAGCGGTTAGCTAGATTAAAATTCAAAAAGAATATGGAGTGTATTTGTATTTCAGATCGTGTCCAAATATGACAATTTACATTTTATTCATCGAATAAAAACATATATCTCGACACAATTTACGTTTTATTCATCGAATCAAATCGGTAATACTTGATAAAAACATTTAAATTGAATTTAGAGTTATAAAATCAACACACCTTTATAATCCCTATGTTCCCCAATAGATATGAAATATTTGATTTTCTGTCGGAGATTGTATGCAGTGTTGTTTTGTGAATTAATGAATAAAGAGTAAAGTAATAATAATGTAAAAATGATGTTATTTCTATTTTAAGAAACGTTATATTTTTAATGAAATAATCCAAAAAGCAAAATGTTTATTTTTCAGTGAAACAGATAGTATATATTTTATTTATGAAAATATCATTGGTTAACATATTAAACCAAGCAAATAATGAGTGCTAAATATCAGAGGTTTACATATTAAAGCCTCTACCTAATAGCATTACTAATCTATACATATATAAAAGGCGAGTTTTGTGTCGTTTTTTAATTTTTATGAATTCTGGGTATAAATTTAAATATTAACAAGTATAGGGTGTGAAGTGGAAACCGCTGCATTATTAGAAACCCCATGAATTCAAATGAGAAACATAACTACAAGTTTTAAATTTGCTGCGTTATGAGAAACCGCTACATTCATGCTTCACGCCTAATCAATTGCAATATTATTATATGATTAGAATAGTCATCCAACATAAATTTACATCTTCATTCGTGTTCTTAATGGTTTGAATATTTAGATGTCATAATTTGTAACGCCTAACTTTGTAACGCTTGTAACTTGATTTACATGTTTTGATGTGAAATGTTTAAGGCGTGGTGTGTTTGAATGCTAACCGTTAATTAGCCTTGATATTTAGTCATAAGTTTTTGTATTTATTGTATAATCGAGTAATGGTCATATTTTAGCCATTTTTCATTTTAAAACCTATTGAATAATTATATCAATTGTCTCTTTCTTAGTACCAATGGTATATATATTCACGCACTAATATCAGTAGGAGTATTTCACTATTTTGCATGGGTGGATTGTTGGGCTGGTTTTGCTAAATTCACTAATCACAATATTTGTATAAATATTTTTTTTTTGAAAATTAATTGATTTTAATATATTTTTGTTATTTATGTTTATAAATTAGGTTTCGTGTAATGATATATAGATGGAGGCAGACAGAAAAGGTGATGGAGAAGATAAAGATGGAGGCGTACTATAGCATAGGAGAAGACGGGGATGGATTACTTCTTAATTAGTAATGACCCCTTTTTATTAATTTTTATTAGTCTGCCCAATTATTTTATTGATATTTGCTAACTTCACTAATCTATATATGTGTAAAAATTTTATTTCAAAAGTTATATGTATTTTTAATTTATAGTAATAAACTTTTATTATATGTATTTATGATTTTAGGTTTTGTATGATGACACATTGATGGAGGTGAAAAGAAAAGTGGTGGAAAAAATAAGATGGAGGCGTACTAGAGCATAAGAGAAGACGAAGGCGGATTAATACATAATTAATAGTGACTTTTTTTTTATTATTTCTTAATTAGTATTGATTTTTTTATTAATTTTAATAATCGGCTCAATTATTTTATTGAGCATTTTTTTTTACCTAATTCACTAATCTATAGTATTATTTATGTAAAATACTTGGTTTCAAAAGTTATTAGATTTAATATTTTTATAATAAATTTTTGTTATATATATTTATAATTTTATGTTTTGTATGATAATATTGTTCATCATTGTATAAAATTATTTAATAATGTAAAACAAGTGTGCTTAAAATAAAATGGATCGTGCATCGCACGGGTGTGATTCTAGTTCCATCTAAATTCCAAGTCCACATCTTTAAAAAAGAAAACTTGTTCGAATATTTCAATCCATGAGAATTTGTTTTGACTAAAATAAGTATTTATATTTGTGGATATATGTTTGCATTATAAACTTTAATTAAAGAACCTAAAAAAGAGTAGAAAAAGGGTGGGGCGGGCGGACACTTGAAAGCATGGCATAGAGAAGGCCACCTCGAATTCTCCATAAATCATCGACTACACGCTCTTTCTCTTTCTCTCTCTCTCTTCTCCATTCTCCATAAACAATGACGGCCGCCTTGTTGCGATCTGCTCTGCGACGGAGAGAGGCAGCGTCGTGGATGTCGAGCCGTGGCTTCGCTTCGGCGTCGGGGCAGCAACGGAAGGTAGCTATTTTGGGCGCCGCTGGCGGGATTGGACAGCCGCTATCTCTTCTAATGAAGCTGAATCCAATGGTTTCACACCTCTCTCTCTACGATATCGCCGGAACGCCTGGTGTTGCCGCTGACGTTAGCCACATTAACACCAGATCTGAGGTTTTAATCCTTCATTTTTATTCTCTTTTGGGGGTTTTAGATCTGAGTTTGTTTGGTCTTCCTCCCAACTCTACTAATAGCTACTGTATTAGCTTAGCCTCTCTCTTTTTTTTCTACTATATTTCCTACCAATATTTGCATATTAAGTAGATATTGTTTGTGTTAAATAGATATTTGAATATGTTCATGTTCATTCTCCAACCATGATCGAATGATGAGAATGTATTACTTTTAAGTGTTAATATAGTATTGCTTTCTTCCCTTTCTTATCCCGTTAAAATAGAAAAATGAAAATATAATTAGTTAGCTTTTAATTTGTTTGATTAGCATTTTTCCAGCCTATATATAAGCCATTTTATTGCAAGTTGTAGTCAATTAATGAAATTTCCCCTTTTTCTTCTCCATCTTTTAGTCGACGGTCATCTTCTTCCATGGATTTTCTGTATTTTGATTCTCCATTTTTTTATCATATCTTGTTTTTCTGATGTAAAGGTGAAAGGATATGCCGGTGAGGATCAGCTAGGGGCAGCTTTGGAGGGTTCAGATGTGGTCATTATTCCAGCTGGTGTGCCAAGAAAGCCCGGCATGACCCGCGACGACCTCTTCAAGATTAATGCCGGCATTGTTAAATCTCTTTGTGAGGCAATTTCCAAATATTGCCCCAATGTAACATGCCTATCTCTCTCTCTCTTTGCATTCCCATTTGTTAACATTTTGATTTCCTATGCTATTATTGTGTGTTTTGATTTGTGTGGTCCTTTTCAAAAATACAGGCTCTGGTCAATATGATCAGCAATCCTGTGAATTCAACTGTGCCAATTGCTGCTGAAATCTTCAAGATCAAGGGAGTATATGATCCGAGGAAACTCTTTGGTGTAACCACTCTTGATGTTGTTAGAGCCAAAACGTTCTACGCTGGCAAGGCCAATGCCAATGTTGCTGGTATGATTATTTTTCTGTCCGGTAAATTGCTTTTTCTTAGGTATTTCATCTGGATTTATATTTTTGCAATACATATTTGCAGATGTCAATGTACCTGTTATTGGTGGACATGCCGGGATTACTATTCTTCCTTTGTTTTCACAAGTACTGCATTTTCACAAATCTTTTTTGCCCATTTCATTCATGCAATTGTAGTATATTTGAGACTAAAACTTACTACATTTGTATAGGCCACACCATCAGCAAATCTGTCAGCTGAAGAAATTACAGCTCTTACTAAAAGAACACAAGATGGTGGGACTGAAGTTGTTGAAGCCAAGGCTGGGAAGGGATCAGCTACGCTTTCAATGGCGTAAGTGACAGAACCCACTTTTTTTACATTAACTATTTTCTTATATTTTGGAAGACTAAGTTTGTGTATTTGACTTAGTGTGGTTAGTAGAAGAGCAAATTGCTGGAAAAATTCACTTAGTTTGGTCAAATTCTAGTCATTCTAAAATATCAGATTATATCATAACTTTGACATTTTTCTCATTGTCCTACTTATTTGTATTTGGAGGAAATTGTGTATGACGTGTAAGCTGAAATCCATGATTTTGTTAGTAAATTTGTATGTTGGTCTAAAAAGCCATTGAGTTTTAAGTATGGAAAATATGCTTAGAATATAAGATCAAACTAAAGTATTTAAGCTTTGAAAACTTACATGATTTTTCCTCGAATCTAAATCAATGGGACAATTGATAATTGTTAAAGTTATGGTGGTAGTAGTATTTTTTTAAGTTGTGAGATTGACCAGAATTTGACCAATTTTAATGGTTTTTCTGGCAATTTGCCCTTAGTAGAAATAGCCCTAATCAAAACAATCTGCAACTAGGTCATGTTCTATTTATGATACAAAGTTGATTGTATTATCTTGGTTTCTCTATGCAATGAATTATCAGGTATGCTGGTGCTATATTTGCGGATGCTTGCTTAAAAGGACTTAATGGAGTCCCTGATGTGGTGGAATGTTCATTTGTCCAATCAACTGTCACAGAGCTACCTTTCTTTGCATCAAAGGTGTGTTAATTATTTTTTCATCAAAATTATATCTAGGATAATCTTGCCATATTCTTACCGCATCAGACAGATTATGTAGCCTAATGCAATGCGCGTATTTTTTTGGGAACACATAATCCTGCTATTTCTCCAGTTCGCACTTTGTGCCTGCTTTACAGTCTTCCAAGAAGCATATGTTTTGCTGACAATATCTCGTACAATGGCATCGACAGGTGAGACTTGGGAAGAATGGCGTGGAGGAAGTTTTGGGTCTGGGTCATATGACTGATTTTGAGAAACAGGGACTGGAAGCTTTAAAGCCTGAGTTAAAGAGTTCGATTGAGAAGGGCATTGCTTTCGTCCATGACAATTGAGAAAGCCGTACTAATACTGACTCAATTTTGGCCATGTTGTATTATCTACTGGTTTTTCAAGCCACATGAGTGGAGTCTGGCTTCCTTTGCAAGGTGACATTGTAGCAATAAGGGGAGTGTATTCTTGGTTCTGAACCAATTCTTCTGGATTATTTTTTTCAGAGATTATGTGCGCGAGCTTTTTACAAGGACATGGTGTCAATTCAAGTCACTGGTTCCTTGAAACGAGCATTCAAAAAACTGGTTTATGGAAAGAGGCAAAGAGCACATAATATTTAACTGGATAACTCAATTATCCAAACTATAACTCAGGCAATAAAACGAGCACATTTAAGTTCATACTATATTGATGATTATTTGCTAAATTCCGTAAATTTGATCTATATAGAATAACACTTTTGTGAGCATTTTGGTAATGTATTTTTTAGGAAAACAACATAAATTTAGAGGCGGGGTCATTTTGTTAATACTTTGTCAATTTTTTTGACAAGCAAATGAATGGTACTCTCTTGTCCCACTCTAGGTGGAGCATTTATATTATGACACGAGATTTTATGTAGTGTTGTTTTATAAGTTAAGTAGACCGAATAAATTAAGAGAGAAGGAAAAAGTAGAGAGTAATATTTCTAATTTTAGAAACATGTCATTTAGAGTGGGACGTACCAAAAAAAAATGGTTCACTTAAAGTGAGACAAAATGAGTATAAATTTAAAGGTTGCATCTTAGTGGATTCAAACTTGAGACCATTGGTCTTAATAATTACTCACTCTATCGCTGTGTCGACTAACACACCTATATTTATGACTACTTTGCAAGAAATTATCACATCAATCCACCAGCCAAGAAATGTTTTAAAAACTACTCCCTTCGTCCGATTCAAAATGTTCATATTCTTAAATTACGCGAGATTCTTTTTCTGGGCAAAACTTATTAAACAAGAAATGACTAGACTGGAAATGATTTCATCTCCAGAGAAAAGCTAAGATTTTTGACCAGCTTTTGGGGGAGGGGAGAGCGAGGTATGTGACCTATTTCATTGAATAGTTATGAAAGACTTATTTCAGTATTAGATAATTTAGATCCATTTATTGTTAAATCATACCCCCCTTCGTCCCATTGAAGATGATCCACTTTTCTTTTTGATTTGTCCCAATTAAGATGACTCATTACTTAAAATGGAAACACTTTTATCTCTACTTTATTCCCCATCTCTTACTTTACTCTCTCCTCTTACCACACAAAATATAACTGCATAAAATCCCGTGCCACCCAAGGAATGGGTCATCTTCCTTGGGACGGAGGGAGTACTATTGTTAGTTTCCGAAGGTAAGGAAACTTGCAGACTAACACTACAACTTTTCACGATTATGTAGCCAAGGTTATGAAATACTCACTCCGTCCCATAAAAATATGGGAATATGATTTGACACGACAATTAAGACAAAATTGGTAAAGTAAGAGAGAAAAGGAGAATGGTAGTTAAAATAGTGTTAGTGGATAGTGAGACTCACATTATTATTAGTGCTTTGATGGTGGTATAAGTTGTACTCCCTCCGTTCCTTGTTAATAGAGACATTTCTTTTCGGCACGAAGTTCAAGAATAGTGTGTTAAGTGGATGGTGAATAAAGTAAGAGAGATATAGAGAATAAAGTAAGAGCGAAGGTTACTTTTTTACCAAATATAGAAATGACTCAATTAATTTGGAACTTCTAAAAATGGTAAAATAATATATATGGGTAGTAAATTGGGATAACTTTCCATAAATGGAGATGCCCATATTTTTTTGGGATGAACGAAAATGGAAGTACACATATTTCTATGGGATGGAGGGAATATTGTTTTACTTTTGGAAAGAGTCAACTGCATCACCAATTGTGGTGACTTGCTCCACGATCAGTCTACTATGCAGAAAACTTAGATTTGTTTGCTTTTTATACAATCAAGTGTTTGATAAAACCTAACACAATCCTTTGTCAGGGATATGAAAGTTCAAAAGATATTATTCTGAATCAAAATTATAAAACGACCATATATTTAGAACCACTTTTTTTAATTAAAAAAAAATCTACACAAAACCATCCTCAGTCAGAACGAAGTACAAGTTCAAATGCAAGAACAAGCGGAATGGCTTGATTCGGTTCGGTGAGAGACAAGAAGAGATTGGCCATCTTAATTTTTTCATAAATATATTTCATAAGTGAGATTTTTATTTTGGAAAGTCTTTACTGTATTAGTTTTACCTCAGATCTGCCATTTATAGTCCTAGTATTTTTTTTAGCATAACCGAAGAATAACCATAAAGATTATTTGGATAAGTATCATTTCAGATCTAGATAGCATAACAATTGTACCGCTTATGCTGAGGTGCATTGTTACTAAAATCCAAAAAGACCTGTGGATACAACCTTGAGATGAAGAAATACAAAGACATATAGGAGCACAATTCGAAAAACAGTCATCCTTCGACTCTGCAATGGCTTTAGTTCAGCGTTGGTTGAACAAGGCTTTGCCAATGATCGATCTATGCAACTGCTGTCACTCCCACTCAAGTTACTGCCTGGTTTGGTGATACACTTGTCAAAGCACTTCCCTCGAACAGTGAGTCATGATGTCATCCATTGAGAATTTTGGAGATGATCCCCTTGACGGCGAGGAAAATGAATCCACTGATTTCACATGTAAAAAAAATGAGCAAATATGTAACTTATTTTTATATATATTAGTTTTATAATAGAACGTGAGTATAATGATTTAGGTGAATGATCGAGTCCATTTACTTAGAGTAGAAAAAGGTAAATAAAACTGTAAATCGTGGACTTCCGAAATAAAATTATTTGGTTATTGGAAGAATTATTTTTTAATTTTCATTAATTTAAATTACATGATACTTCAAAAATTTGTATAATAGCACCACTAGACTACGTTTTTGTGATATTATTCCATTCGTCCTATATAAATATGTGCACTTTTCATTTCCGTTTGTCCAATAAAAATATATGCATTTTTATTTATGGAAAGTTGTCATTAACTCATATAAGTCAATTTATTTATAACGTATACTACTATGACCCACCATTACAACTCATTACACACTAAATAATGTGGGTTTCACTATCCACTAACACTACTTTAACTACTCTTGTCTTTCTCTCTCTTACAGTTGTGCATTAATTCTTGAGTCATTTCAAATGTACATATTTTTATGTGACAGATGAAGTATTTTAATTTTCTAATGTGAGTTTTTCATGAGCAATTGCAACATAATGACTTCTTTTTTGTTTGATCACAAGTGTACCGAGCCCATCTTTGTGATAATTAAGTCATATTTTTTTCATAATATTTCAAGGTTGTTAGTTTTTTTAACATAAAAATTTGTTCTCTTCACTTTAATCTTTCAACATCAATTTCTTCATTTTCGTATTCAAAAGACTCGCTTCAACTATTTAAGGTGGAGGAAATATCGTTATATATCGATAAACAACACTTTTTAGGGCATCCACAGCGCTACCAAAAATTTGGGGCCGAACCGCACCTAGAATTCAACTAGGGCCTGCAAGCGTTGGAGGTGGTGGAGGTGTGGTCTAGACTGCGCTTATCGTTGCGAGCACACGAATCAGACCTCAACTCAATTTTTTTTATAGTAAAATGATTTTTATTTATATGTTTTTGCCTTTTTAAATCCACAATATTTTCATTTATTTTACATATTTTCTTTATTGATAAATTTTTTTTTTCTTTAATTATTTAGAAACTGTAACTTTTTGAATATTCAGGACTTAGCAATTTTTATTAAGTTCTTGGGTTTGTAATTTATAATTTACGAATAAACAATGAATTTTTTTGAAATATAAAACGTTTTCAATTTTAAGAGTAATAATTTGAAGTTGTGTATTGTGTAATTTAATTTGTGGCATGAATAGGGCCTAAGATAAGATCATTTGTGAGAATTGTGACCAGGAATAATGACACATAGAGGACTTGATGCCTAGGGCAGGATTTGGATGCCCTTATACTCACAGGCCACAGCAAATAAAATAATAAAAATAATAACTAATGAGAAAAAAAATAGTAGTATGGTGAGAGCGTGTGGCGCAAATGAAATGCGCTCATCAAGAGAAGAGATGTATTGAATCTTGAGACTTTTGCAATGTTCAACACTCCACTGTAAGCGCATCTTTCATACTTTTTCTTTTAAAACTGGAATCCATATTTATATATCTCGCTGCTATTCTTCCTTCCTCTTGATTCAGGATGAGATCTTTTCTATTTTGTTCATGTAAAACGGAGCTATGTATATTTGTTCCTTACTATGCTGCTCGCTTTAAATTGAGATATGATAAGATTGTGCAGGAAGGTTTAATTGATTAACTTCTTCCTAAAATTGGCTGTGTAAAACTGGGCTTTTTGAAATAAAAGGTTCATACTTCATTTTCTTCCTAAAACTAGGTTATGAGCAAAATTGAAATTTTCATGATTATGATTTGTTTTGTTATTTGTGATTGTGTGAAAAAATGGTTCTTGAATTTCAAGTATATGATGGATTCTTGACAGGAAGCTCTCTGTGTCTCGATTTCGCACACCCCGATTTGTTCTCCCTAATTCAGGCTATGTGATTGGGCTAGCAAGAACTTCAGAGTTTAGTGCATCCCTTGTTAAGACTGCATCTCCTTTTTCCAGCATTGCCCTTTCAGTTTCATGTAGAGCAGTTAGAAAGAACCCTGATCTAAGGGATATAAAATCTGATCCGCCGGAAGAGGCCAATGCTACTCCAAACTTTCTTACAAATGTTGATTGCGAGGATGACAAGGAGACACAGACGGATAAGAGTGATCATGGAAACAAAGGGAGAATTCCGTGGAATAAAGGGCGAAAACACAGTGAAGGTAACTGTTTTGAGAAGTTCATCCTAATGGAAGTGTATTTTTTTAGATGTTATGAGGTCTAATTGCTGCAGTGGGATCATGCAGAAACTCGAGAGAGAATCAGTCGTAATACAAAAGAAGCCTTGAAAGACCCCAAGGTGAAGTCGTGTAAGAATCAGTCAATTTGGATTACAATGTGTTCTTGCTTTATGAAACGAACGAGTTTGGAGAATTCCTTTTAATTATGTTAATAAGTATGCTCCTGCAATTTGAAGTTTATCTATTCGTATTACACTTCTGAAATAGATAGGTTGCTGCTCCACTTCCTTTCATTGTTAGGTTTGCTTCATGGATTAGCATATCTTCTTCTCTTTGATGTGCTTGATTTTTCTACAGATTAGAAAGAAGATGTCTGAAGCTCCTCGAGTTCTCAGGTCATTCCTCACTTCTTCAATTCATCATTACTAGAAGAAATTGATATCATGAGATAATTTGCTTTGGGTGCATACATTGATACAGATCGATCTTTCAGTTGGAAGAGATATAATCTTGAAGATATGATGCAGTAAATTAGGAGTGTTAGTTTTAATTGTTTATCATTATTAATTAGTTATTTTCTATATCTTTTAGTTATTTAAATAATTAGAGTTGTTTTTAGTTGAGAAAATTACTCCATCAGTAGTCTATTTAATAGGATTGTTTAAAGAGATAGGTATCAGATTTTGGTAGATCAGTTTCGGGACGGCAGTAGCCGTAGGCGTCTGCGGAGGATTTATATTTCAGTTCTTGTTCTTACTTTCCATTCAATAAAAGTGTCGAGAGATTCCTCTTTTTCATTTACTTGTTTGCAACCCAATTGAGTGAGTTATTATTCAAGCACCTCTCGTGCTTGTCTCTTTGAGGGAAGCCTTTACTCCTATCAATTGGTGCGGTGAACGTGGAAATAATAACCACAAAAAGTGTGGCTTCTGTCCAATAATAGACCATCGTTCACCGCACCAATTGATAGGAGTAAAGGCTTCCCTCAAAGAGACAAGCACGAGAGGTGCTTGAATAATAACTCACTCAATTGGGTTGCAAACAAGAAAATGAAAAAGAGGAATCTCTCGACACTTTTATTGAATGGAAAGTAAGAACAAGAACTGAAATATAAATCCTCCGCAGAGGCCTACGGCTACTGCCGTCCCGAAACTGATCTACCAAAATCTGATACCTATCTCTTTAAACAATCCTATTAAATAGACTGAGGCCTACGGCTACTGCCGTCCCGAAACTGATCTACCAAAATCTGATACCTATCTCTTTAAACAATCCTATTAAATAGACTACTGATGGAGTAATTTTCTCAACTAAAAACAACTCTAACTATTTAAATAACTAAAAGATATAGAAAATAACTAATTAATAATGATAAACAATTAAAACTAACACTCCTAATTTACTGCATCATATCTTCAAGATTATATCTCTTCCAACTGAAAGATCGATCTGTATCATGCATCTTCATCATAGAAAATTTTTGCTGATCAGAAATCCATAATTTTTGACAATAATGTTTCTAATGTTTTTGTGTCTTGGTTGTTCAACTATGAGGTCACTGTTGCTTTAAACATTACCCTGTTTGGTTTTTGAAACTGGTTTTTTCTATCTTAAACTTGTACAGTAATCAGACGAAAGTAAAGATACGTGCATCTCTCACAAAGCTGTGGGGAAGGCGCCTAAGATCGAAGAGGTCAAGAGAGAAGTTCTTGCAATCGTGGCGTGAGAGTATTGCATTAGCTGCTAAGGAAGGAGGGGCCGATCAGCAAGAACTGGAATGGGATGGTTATGAAAAATTTAAACAAGTAGCCGCCCTCGAGAAAGCAGAGGAAGCAAAGAGGAAAGAGCTGGCGCGTGTACGGAAAGATAGAGCAGCAAAAGTGAAAGCAGCATTAAAGACGGCAAGGTTGGCTCAAAAGAAAAGGGAGCGGGAAGAAAAAGCTGAGGTTAGACAAGAAGCTACTAGAAAGAGGAACAAATGGTCAAAAGAAGAGAAAGATAAAATGGTTGAATTTCAGGGGGAAAAACTGAAGGAGAGACTAATGAAGGTAAAACAATTGACTTACACGATATGTTATTATCTGTTTTTCCTTCTAATCTAACCAATAAAGATATGGAACCGTCTTACAAATCTAAATTGTCTTGCCCCAAGTACGCATGTTTGTTCATACGAGTATGAGTAGTTTAGTAACTAGAAATCAAACTTGGGATTTATAGCGTGTAAATGTTCATAATAAATTATGTTCTCTAGTCCACCATTTTTGTGTGAATCGGTAACCAAAACCCCCTTGATCGTGTGTCATTATTTGTTTGTAAACAGATTCAGAGAAAGAAATCGATTATCTCTCGAGTAAGCAGCCAGCATGAACGAAGATGGGAGAAATTCGACCTTGACCTTGCAGAGGGGAAGCACTTGCAGAAGGATATTTCACTTGCGGATCAGATTCGCATTGCAAAGAAGAGAAGAGCAGAACTGCTGCTGCTTGACAAGCAAGACTTGGTTCATCTATTATAATTTTAAATGTATTTATTTGAATAGTAGGTACTTAACAACCTCCACAGTGATATACTATTAAGCATTATTCGATTAACCTTCGATTTTAGCTCTGCAGATTTTATAACTTAATCATTCTTAACCATGTATGTATCCATCGCCTTTGATGTGTGCCGTCGCTGTCATTGCCTTGTTGTCTTGCGACACCTCCTGTAGAGTCGTAGCCAACACCGTTTGTCTGGTGTTGTCGGATGTCGCTTGCCTCATGAGCATCGAAGCTCTTCGCCACAAAGTTGTACCCCGCAGTCTCCATCATTTGTCTTCTTTTTCTCAAAATTGCATTAAATTAATAACGAAAAATATCAAGTCTATATGGACTTAACACTTGATAGAAAAACTAGGAACAAAAAAATAAATTAATTTTCCAATGGTTGGGGATTATGTGGTGATTTAATGAAGAATCAATCACATTGTTACTACATCCATTCAAAAGTAATCCTAAGCTCAAACGCGTTTAACTTGCATCCGTACACATTCTAGAGATGCAGCGTTTCCATGCAGTACAATCAAACTCGAGTTTTCTGACATATTCCAATCGATTGTTTTTGACGTGCACCCAAGTTTGTCAAGAACTAAGGACTAGGAAGCTTCTTGGTATGATGGAATGGAATGGTGGAATGAAATGTGATTCCTACTTCCATTCTATTCATTTGTTTGGTGTGATGGAATGAATGAGTAAATGGATAAAAATGCAAAGGAAATCCAAGGAAATCCACATTTCATTCATTCCATTCGAACCTCCATTCCATTCCATCGTACCAAGCATGCCCTAGAAGAATAGGGTTGTGATCAATTGAGATTTTTTATGCTAATTGAGAAATGAGATGCAATATCAGCCACTCATTTTTATTAAATGAGTGGTCCAGATTTTGCCACATAAAAAACATTTTAGATTAATTAATTACAAAAGGACATAATGGTAATTTCCATAAAAATTGGCAATCTCATTCTACGAATCATGAGATCAGGGAAGAATCCCAACCCAAATAATGGCGGAAAAGAAGAATTTCTCCACCCCCTTTCCGCCGACCTCCCCTTCACTCAGTGCTTCAAATCTGCGCGCCAAGCCGCTCTCCTCCGGTACAGCTGCTCCAAGGACCGCGATCTCTACGTCGCCGGCGATTTGTACGACAACGAAGTCCTCACTCCTGCCGTAATCGTTGTTCCTCGCCGCCGTGTAAGCTCCTTCTCAACCCCTAATTTATCTCCTAATCTCTAATTCCGATGTGAGGTATTCGATTTGAGCGATTGAATCGCTTAATTGTGAGCTGCAGGGGAAGGCAGTGTATCCTAGAGAGAGAGGGGAAGAATCAGAAAGGTGCGTGGGTGGAATGCTTCTTTCATTGTCAAATCTGACAAACACGATTTGAATTCGAGCTTGGATCAAGGGGTTTCCGGTCAATCCAGCTCGGCTTCGCCGTTTCGTTTCTCCAGCGTGATCCCCGGCCACCGGAGGAAGCAGATTCGGTCGTTCTCGGTGGACGAGAGCTCGATCGGAGCGCAACAGAGATCGTGCTAGAACTGCGACCGCGGAATCTCGCCGGCAAGATGCTCCAACGAGGAGGAGGACGAGCATTGCCACGTAGGATCGAGCAGCTACTCGTCGGAGTCGCCGCAGGGGTGGAGGCAGACGCCGCGGAGGACTCCGGCGGCCGGATGAGCATTGCACACTTGTGTTTTAAAGAAGGTTTGAAATGCCGGATGGCTATATTTTTTTCGATGTTGCGCGATCGCGATTGCGATTGCGATTGCTGCTGTGTGATTCCACTGCGTACAATAAGTATTGTGAATTAGTTTGTGGAGAATCGGTTTGAATTTTATGCGATTAGAGGGCGAAATGTTTGGGGATAATTAGCTAATTGCGTGCTACATTTAGCTGAGGAATGTTGAAGTGTTTGCAGTAAGTTCCTGGTGATTTTATTTTTGTAAGATGCATTAACTGCTGGATTAATGCGTAGAGCTATGGCTATTTAATGATTTTTTTGTGTTTTAATCTCGTAAGAATTTGGCTTGTGCTGGTGGAGCCCGCATTATGAATGTTCATGATTTTGTGGACTAGTATAACTTAATTCTGTTGCTGCATTGTTTGATGTAAGTGGTGGTTTTAAGCTGGGATTCATGAAGAATCATTTGATGCTTTCTTCTTTGTGAAGTTTAAACTGTAGTAACATTTTTACAGTAGTGTGTGTTTGTTTTTTCTGTTGAGAAAAGCATGTGTTAGTAATTTTTAAGCTATGAAGAATGAGACCGAGACATGAGAAAAGAGAAGTACAGAGAAACTAAAGAAGTGAACCCTTGACATTGGTGCTTTAATTGTTTGGCAGACTTATCCCAATCCGCTACGCTTCAATCCTGCTTGCTCTGTTGCTAAGTGAGTTAAACATACTTTTCTACCTCTCAGATGGGTCTCAAGTATTGGACATATTTACACTTTGTTATGATTTCAGGCAGTATTTCGTCGACATGGATGATAGTGTACCTCAAAAGGTGGGCACACTTGTGTTTTAAAGAAGGTTTGAAATGTCGGATGGCTGTATTTGTTTCGATGATTTCAGCGCAGCAGAGATCGTGCTAGAATTGCGACCGCGGAATGTCGCCGGCAAGATGCTCCAACGAGGAGGAGGACGAGCATTGCCACGTAGGATCGAGCGGCTACTCGTCGGAGTCGTCGCAGGGGTGGAGGCAGATGCCGCGGAGGACTCCAGCGCGTGCGCGGCGGTGGGGAGGCGACGACGGCCAAAATCAGAACTTCTAGGATTGACATTTTGCTTGAGTCCTCTGGTCCGAGCCAGCCTAATGCTGATGCGGTCAGCTATTACGCGGTCGTCATCACCAATTACGGCCCTGGACTCGCTGTCGGCGGCCTCGATTCACTCATCGCTTTCTTCGTCCTCGTGCTTTTCCATTATCATGTATTCAAATACAGGATTTTCATTTTTATTTGTTTCAAAATATGATGCTATCCTGCTTGTGAAATTTTGAATTCAATGATTTGTGGAGTTTGATCCGTCCATTTCTTCAATTTGGCTTCATTGGGAAATTTTTTACGGAATTTTTTATGAATATTTGTTTGGACTTGATAAGTGAAATAGAATGGCCAAGAACGACCATTTTATTTTTTATTTAATCTGGCCATTGTGGAAAAACTAATTTTTTATTTTTAATGAAAAAATAAATTTTATGAAAAATGTTGTTGACATAAATTATTTGTAAAACATTGTTGTTGACATGAATTATATGTAAAACGATTTTGTTGACATAAATAATATACGCCATTGACATGAAAATATTTGTTGTTGACATTAATTATTTGTAAAATGTTATTGTTGACATAATAGTTGACATAAATAAAGTTTGTTGTTGACATCGTAGTTGACATAAATAAAGTTTGTTGTTGACATCGTAGTTGACATGAATAATGTTTGCTTGTTGACATCGTAGTTGACATGAATAATATTTGTTGTTGACATCGCAGTTGATATGTGAATTATAAGTGTTATTTGTTAGTTGTTGTCATTTTAATATGAGTTGTTGACATTCGATATTCTCGGTATTGATATATGAATTGTAAGTGTTATTTTTTAGTTGTTGACATTTTAATACGAGTTGTTGACATTCGATATTCTCGTTATTGATATGTGAATTGTAAGTGTTATTTGTTAGAAGTTGACATTTTAATATGAGTTGTTGACATTCGATATTCTCGGTATGATTTGTGAATTATAAGTGTTATTTGTTAGTTGTTGACATTTTAATACGAGTTGTTGACATTCGACATTTTCGATATTGATATGTGAATTATAAGTATTATTTGTTAGTGTTGACATTCGATATTCTCGGTATTGATATGTGAATTGTAATTTGTTAGTTGTTGACATTTTAATATGAGTTGTTGACATTCGATATTCTCGGTATTGATATGTGAATTGTAAGTGTTATTTGTTAGTTGTTGACATTTTAATACGAGTTGTTGACATTCGATATTCTCGGTATTGATATATGAATTATAAGTGTTATTTTTTAGTTGTTGACATTTTAATACGAGTTGTTGACATTCGATATTCTCGATATTGATATGTGAATTATAAGTATTATTTGTAGTTGTTGACATTTTAATACGAGTTGTTGACATTCGATGTTCTCGGTATTGATATGTGAATAGTAAGTGTTATTTGTTAGTTGTTGACATTTTAAAACGAGTTGTTGACATTCGATATTCTCGGTATTGATATGTGAATTGTAAGTGTTATTTGTTAGTTGTTGACATGTTCATACGAGTTGTTGACATTCGATCTTCTCGGTATTGATATGTGAATTGTAAGTGTTATTTGTTAGTTGTTGACATTTTCATACGAGTTGTTGACATTCGATATTCTCGGTATTGATATGTGAATTGTAAGTGTTATTTGTTAGTTGTTGACATTTTAATACGAGTTGTTGACATTCGATATTCTAGGTATTGATATGTGAATTATAAGTGTTATTGTTTAGTTGTTGACATTTTAATAAGTGTTATTTTATTGAAGATTTGAATGTTGAAAATTTGAAGATTTGAAGATTTGAAAGTTGAAGATTTGAAGATTTGAATGTTGAAGATTTGAAGATTCGAAGATTTGAAGATTTGAATGTTGAAGATTTGAAGATTTGAAGATATGAATGTTGAAGATTTGAAGATTTGAAGATTTGAAGATTTGAATGTTGAAGATTTGAAGATTTGAATGTTGAAGATTTGAAGAATTTGCAGCTAGAGTTTTAGAGAAGATTTTAGAAAATGATTTCAAACACAATTTAATGAAAAGACAATTATATCCCCTTGTTGACATAATGTGGTATTTGTTGACATTTTGTTAATCTTGTGGATTAGTGGCCCATATTGCATCTCATTTCTCAATTTAGCTAAATAATCTCAACCTAACAATCCATCCCGCCTTATGCAAGACACTTTTTGCGGCACAGGATTTAAGGAATAGTACCCTCCGTCCCACAATAAAAGTCATTCTTATTGTGGGACGGGTTTTAAGAAATATAAATAATAGTGGGTTGGAAAAGCTTATGGAATATGTGACTCACTTTTTTATATTAGTTTTATAATAAAATGTGAGTGAAGTGAGTTAGTGGAATGTAAGGCCTACTTACTATTTATAGTAAAATTGAAATGTGACTTTTATTGTGGGACGTACCAAAATGACAAAGTGTGACTCTTATTATGGGATGGATCAAAATGACAAAGTGTGATTCTTATTGTGGGACGGGGGAAATAAAATTTAAAGAGTTAAATGAAGAAAGAGTAAAAGTTTGGGAGAAAAAAGTACATGAGTGAAGGAATAAAATTAGGTGGGAGAATAAAGTACTCCATCCGTCCCATCAAGATGTCCACCTTTTCCTTTTAGTTTGTCCCTTTCAAGATGTCTACTTTTTATATTGGAATTAAATCTTTCACTCTCTCCTCTATCCTCATTAAAATATTCAATTACTTTTTCCACTCTACTTTATCACAAACAACTATTCCACCTATAATTCCGTACTACTCAAGAATGTGGTCATCTTAAGTGGGAAGAAGGGAGTAAGAAAGATGAAATGTATTACTCCATCTGCCCGCCATTATTTGTCGGTTGTCACTATTTTTGGTTTGTCCACCAATACTTGCCACACTTATTTTTTTACTGTTCCTTCCATTTCACTCAAGATGTCCACATTCTTAAGTGACACGTGATTTTAGGTGAAGTTGTTAGGTGGAGTAAGCACAAAGAAAAAAAATAGTTGAATATGTTAATGAGTAGAGAAATGAGAGAAATTTATTTCAAATATAGAAAGTGGACGTCTTGAGTGGAATAAACTAAAAAGGAAAGTTGAAAATCTCGAGTGAGACAGAAGGAGTACTACTTTTGGTAATGGATCTCACATTCCACTAACTCATTCTACTCATATGAAGTATTATTATAAAACTAGTATATAAAGTAAGATTCATTAACTTTTTCAATCCACTTTATATTATACTATACTCCCTCCGTCCCATAAAGATTGTCTCTATTTAACCGGACACGAGTTTTAAGAAATGTAATGTAAAGTAAGTTGAAAAAGTTAGTAGAACATGAGTCCTACTTTTATATATTAGTTTTATAATAAAATGTGAGTAGGAATGAGTTAGTGGAATATGGGGCCACTACCAAAAATGGTAAAAGTGAAATGAGACAAATTTTGTAGGACGGACGGAAATGGAAAAATGAGACAATATTTGTGGGATGGAGGGAGTATTTTTTAAAACTTGTGTCGGATCAAAGTGTGATGTTTAATGGCAGATATAGATGGTATTTGTTACTATAAACAGTAATGACTTACTCATGGTGGGGCATCTAAAAAGTAGTTAGTAAGTTGAAGAGTACATATAATACTCTCCCTCCGTCCCATTAAAGATGACTCATTTTTTTTTTTAGTTTGTCCCAACCAAGATAATCCATTACTAAAAATGGAAACATCTTTGTCTTTACTTGATTATCTTTTTCTTTTTACTCTCTCCACTTCACACACAAAATAAAGTTGCATAAATTCTCGTACCGCCCAAGGAAGGGGTCATCTTTCTTGGGACGGAAGGAGTATGATTATTAAAAATGAACAGAAAAAATAGAGTTAAAATACCACGTAAATAGTACTCTCTATTGTAGGGGTGTCGAAACGGGTAGCGGGTATCGGGAAACCCTTAACCCGACCTGCTACCCGTCGGGTAACAGGTACCCGCTACCCGATGATAATGGGAAACGGGGCGGGATCGGGTAGTTTGTTTTAAATTTTTGCGGGTATGGGTATACCCGCTACCCGCGCGGGTATACCCGTCAAACCCGATAATACCCGTTATTTTTAGGATTAGAATTTTCAAATATTTTGTTTTAGTTAGTTTCAAATCTATATATACTCCCCAATGATACACTTTATTTCCAATTATTATCCGCTGCCAAATGAAGGATTGCAAGATTGGTGAAAGTGAAACTTTTATTAGGTTAACGTAGTGGCTTTATAATAGAGATTTAAAATATTTAGACTTTTCTTTAAAGTTATTTATATTTAAACTTTTGATGAAAGTGAATTATTTTTTATTTTAGATTAAACTTCTGATTGGTGATTTAATTTTAGACATGCTTGATGTTTCTATCATATTTGCTTATTTGAAATTTAGATTTGCATTATATTTCATATGTAGTCATAGTATATTTAAGAGATGAGGAATCACCATATAGTTAATAGTTGGAAACTATGCAAATACAACAAAGTAAAAAAAATACAAATCTAAAATTTGTAGTGTAGCAACTAGCAACAATCCCAAAATTCATTTTAGAATTTCAAACATGTACATAAAATTATTGTATTAGATGACTAGCATTGATGATAAGCGAAAACTAAAAGCATAATACCATTGAATAATATAATACACAATTCAAATTATGTCCACAACTGCGGGTTTGGGATACCCGATGCGGGTATGGAATTACCCGTTTAACTATACGGGTCGGGATTAGGTAGTATAATTAGGGCTGGGGAAAAATACCGAAATATCGAAATACCGGCCTTATCGTACCGAAAAAATACCGAAAATACCGAATTTTCGGTATACCGTGACTTACGGTACGGTATGATACCTTACCGAAAAATTCCGGTAAGGTAACGGTATGAATTTTCAAATATCGCGGTATACCGCTGCATACCGAAATTCGGTATATACCGTAAATTAAGGTATATACCACAAAAATATAAACACAATTATATATAAAATATATTTTATATATTTTTAAATTATAAAATCTATTGTGAAATATAAATATAATTATGAATAAATTATATTTAATTTATTTTTAAAATTATAAAATATAAATAATATTTTAAAAACTCTAATTTTCTATTTTAATTGATGTTGAAAGTGAGGTATACCGCAAAAGTAAGGTATACTTTTGAACTTCAGTACGGTATATCGAAAATGAGGTACGGTATCGGTATGAAAATTCGTTATATCGAAAATAAGGTATACCGAAGTTTGGTATGCCGAAAACTTTGGTAAGGTAAAGGTATGACTTTTACGCATACCGTATTTACGATAAGGTATACGGTATGATGATTTCGGTAAGGTATACCGTACCTACCCACCCCTAAGTATAATATTGAAGTTTTCGGATGCGGGTACTCGCAAAATCGGGTTTGGATACCCGTGGATACTCATTTCGACACCCCTAGTCTCTTGTTCCACTGAAGACATCACACATTACTGATACAAAAACTCCTTTATCCAAAGAAAAATGCTTCTTCCTTGGAATGGAGGGAGTAATTTCGAGCTAGAAAAAGGTTGGGGATTGTGGAGTCTTAATCTCTATTTTCAATTCATGCAAAAATTGAGGGAAAAGATAATTCAATCTAAAAATTTAATATGTAGTGTAAAACAAAAATACAAGATAAAACTTAACTAATCAAAGTAAAACAGTTCATTATCTATTTTGTTAATTTCAAATTATAAAAATTGATTTTTTTTCGAGTCAGTTTCAAGGAACTCCTCGGATAACACAGATTGAGATTATTCTAGAGAATCGCAATAACATAAAACAATCAATTCATCGAAACATAAGTATACCACAAACTAATTCATATCAATAACCAAGATGCCAGAGCAAAAAGAAATTATTCCTAAATTTAGATAATAAATTAAACAATAGAGAAGAGGGGCAAGGTTCTGTGGATAATAGTTCATAGAAACATGACTTGAAAAGCTAAGCATTTTTCACATATTTTAATAAAACTAAGAGCATAATAAACCAGTGCAGCAGAAGCAGAATTCTCAAGAAACAAGAGAACCACACAAGGTTAGGACACTTAGTTCATCTCGATATACATGTCTCAGTAGTTTGAAGAGGGAGGGAAATCTCTTCCTGGGATGTTCTGGCCTTGTGAAGGGTTTCCGGCATTTGGACCATAAGCATTCTGATATTGCCCCGGACCAGATCCCGGGTTAGGAGCAAAGTTGTGTTGACTTGGGCCAGGACCATATCCTGGGTTGGAGCCGAAATTGCCAGAGTTTGGTCCCGGGTAGTTCTGGTTCTGGTAGGGGCTTCCACCACCTGCATTAGCATATGGATTCTGATTTTGTCCCGAAGGAAATCCACCGGGACTCAGTCCAGGCCCTCCTGCAGGGAAGCCACCACCGTGATTTGGTCCGGGGCCAGGTTGGTAAGGGGGACCTCCACTGTTTGGGCCAGGGCCCTGCTGGAAGTTTGATGGATTGTTCGGTGGTGGTCTCTGATAGTTTCCAGTGTTGTTAGGCACAGGCCCACCACCCCCATTGTTAAGCTGTCCACCCATATTGGGACTGGGATTGGCTGGTGGTGGACCTCCATTGTAGTTTCCACCTGGGCCTCCAGGGTTCGGGCCTTGTAATTCTCTTCTTCGCTCGAAGTTTCTAGATCTGTCAAAGTTGCGAGGCCTATCATTGCGCCTGTTCCTCTCATTTGCCCGGGCATTGTTCCTCACCCATTCCTCATGATACTTGGGGTCATATGGAACAGCCTGCCCATTGATAAATGGTTCACCTGCATTACAAGATGAAAGGTGAAAGAAACTGTTATACTTTAATAATGGAAGCATATGAATGCGAACGAAATACTTAGTGAAATAGATATGACAAGAAATTCTATACCTCCGTAGTCCTTGTTTTTAACATCCAAGTATGAATCAGGCAGCACCCACCGAACCTTTGGCAGCTCTAAAGACAATAGGTTGTTAAATCTAGATTAATAGATCCCATAAATATTAATTCCAAACAAAGTACCAATGAGTAAAACCTTTACCTTTTAGCTTGTAAGAGAGTTCTTCAGAGACAAGTGCTCCAAATGCAAAGTAATGCCTTGTAGAAACCGAATATATTTTCATCCTTGCTTCTTCCTCACTGAAATTTCAAATGTTAACAAGACATCGCATAGAATGTAACAAAAGTATATTCATCTATGGCATAGTTCTAACTTCTAAGCAGGGCACGTCAAAACTAATGCGCAGTCACTCTAATAAATCAAAATTGAAAAGAAGTTTTTACCCCCTAAAGCTAATTAGTATTAAAAAATGATGCAAAATAACCACTGGGCTCAGCATTTCCAGCATTCAATACCACCTTCATCATATTCAGAAACATCCAATTATCATAACGTTTACAACATAACCAGCAAGGCACCATTCATCATTAAAATACAAAACAGAACCCTAGATATACACATCGTATCTCTAGCAATTCAATGAACATCACAAAAAAAAACACAGATGATTAATAAGTCTAAAATTGTCAAACGATATACACATCATATCTCTAGCAATTCAATAAACACCACCAAAAAATATCAACATACATAATAAATAAATCTAAAATCGTCAAACCTGCCAACCACCATAGCAAGCGTCTTAATGTAGCTATCGATGATTTCATCTCTAGTCGGATCGCCCTCTGGCTTCTCCAAAACCACGAGCCAGTGCTCGAAATCACAGCCGTCGAGCAGAATGGTCTCCTTCGGGGGGCGATTCGACCAGTTAGGGTTCGGATCATTCAGTGACGACGCAGTCTGGCGAGTGGAGAACGCTCTGGTGGAAATCGACGGAAGCAGGCGGCGGAAATAGGAGGCGGAAGCCGCGGCGGCGATAGGGCGGAGACGGAAGAGAAATGAAGAGGAATTCGGCAGAACGGCGGAGACGGAGGTGCAGGAGTGGGAGAGAGCCGATGAGAGAGGCGGCTTGGTGGTGAGCAGGGAGCGAGCGAGGAATCTCGTTGCCATTTTCGCAGAGCGAAGGTTTCGTAGTCGCTAAACCCTACCGATAGTGTGGAAGCTGAGGAGGAGGGTTTCGGGGTATAAATACACAAATATTGTCAAAAAAGCCCCTGCTTTTTCTAAATATTGCTAAATGAGATTTCCATGAGTCGAGAATTGGTACACAAACTAAAATAAAGAGCAATGAACGATATTCTCTACAATATGCGATAATTACGCAACTGAAGGTTAAAATTTAAATTTTTTTACAAATTATATCGTTAGGATATACCATTAAATACTATTAATAATATGGTCTACACTATCCACTAACATTATTTTAAGTAGCATTCTTCTCAGTCCTCTTACTTTACTAATAGACATTCATGTTCTTATTTTTATGGAACGGGTAAGTATAAAAAGTTTCGCTAGTATTTCATTTTAATATGTTCCCTTATTTATGTTTTTAGACGTCATTAACTATTTTCCTATATCGAATACAAAAGGACAAATTGGCTTAAAAATCATGAACTTTCATAAAAGGTTGGTTTTTCCCGTAAACTATAAATATTGCATAAAAAATCGTGAACTTTGCTTCCATGTGCCGATTTCGAATATCGGGTATTCCGGCTAAAATGGCGATATTAACGCTGACATGGACGATGAGTTGGCTGCTGAGATGGATTTTTTTTTTTTTTAATAAACTAAAGCATTACATATTATACTTATTATACTAATAATACTTATCCCTAAATCCCCGAATTGACTGAATTGACGCAAACGAGAATTGGCAAACCCTTCTTCTACCTCAAGTGCTCCCATCTTCAGCGTGGTGACGGCAACGCCTACGACGGCTAGGGCGGCGGCGGGACGGAGGAATTGCGACGAAATCGCGACGGGATGGAGGAGGAGGAATAGCGATGGGATGGAGACGAAATCACGACTGGATGGAAGAATTGCAGCTGGAGGAGGAGGACGTGATGGAGAATTGCAGATGGAGGAGGAGGAATAGCGATGGGATGGAGGAATTGCAGCTGGAGGAGGAGGAATCGCGATGGAGGACTTCACGATGGGAGGAAGAAATTGAAGAAGAATAATATACCCTTGATTAAATTTAATTTTTTTTATCAGAAACTACACAAAACGACGTCGTTTTGTGCGTGTAATAACGACGTCGTTTTGTGTATTAACAGCCGGTATGCCAGTCACAACTCCGACAACCACGTAGGATAAGTTTTGGCCGGAAATATACCGGGTTGGGTCTTACAAATTTACACAACCCGGCAAAGTTCACGATTTTTTTACGCAACATTTAGTTTACGGGAAAAACCAACCTTTTATGAAAGTTCACGATTTTTAAGCCAATTTGCCCAATACAAAAGGCTTCATCATTATTTCGTTTTATACAAAAAGTTATACTCCCCCTCCTCATAATATATGTCATGCTATTCTTTTTAGTTTATCACACAAAAGATGTCATATTTATTTTTTTGGAAAGAGTTCTTTCTTACGTTAATATAAATATACTATCTTCTCTCTCCACTCATCACATAAAATAACATCTCCTAAAATCTCATATCACATTACTCAAGTGTGTCATTTAGACGGAGCTTGTATCATTGTTTTATATTGGCACTTCTTTTTTTTTATCATTCTTTTTGTTTTGTACCCACATCCATGTACATATGACATAATGTATTAAATGGAAACGTGGATGAAACTTTTTGTATATTTTATACAAATTTTAGACAATTTATATCAATATGAAACAAATGTGAAATATTTTGTATGAATTAATTAACCTTACAATACATGCTCCCGTTTTTCCCATTTGTGTCTATTAATAGAAGTTCCCTTCACATTTGACAAGAGAGCATATCTTGACTGGTTCAATTAAGTCCGGGGCCTTGTAAATAGGTCTATGTCTCTGCATTACCGGAGAGCTTCTTCGAAAGGCCCGTGATGAAGTAAACATGACAACAGATGCATTAAACATCGCCTTCTTAATCGAAAACCGAGGAAACATGTTGCCAAGATTAGAGTTTGCCATTTTACCAAACAAAAAAACTCTCACTTCTCTTGTTTATGGAGTGGATACATCATGCTGTTAAATAAAACATTTTATGGTGTTGGAATTAGATACTAGACTTTTTCACATTTTATTTGATGAAACAGTTCCCAATTTATTTCAAATTAAAGTAATTAAATGCTAAATAACCAGGGTAGATAGCTATAAAATTGAACTATCTTAGAATCAATGAAGGGAAAATTACTGGGTGCATATAGATCAAATACCATACTGTTATCAAAGTAATGTATTCTTATACCATATGATCATCTCCTACAACGTAGGCAAACATTCTTAAAAAATAACAGATGCTTGATGTGTGTAATCAAGGAATTTCCTGTAGAAAAAGAAAGCTCCATAACCACAACTAGTGTAGGAGTAAAACCATGGAACCATCCTCATGAACCAAAGCTACAAGACCAACACCAAATCTACAGTTCACAAAACCGATGGAATTGCCAGCACTCTAGAGGGAAATAGATGATGATTGACAGACAATGACGACAGCAGTTATAAGCTGTCAAAAGGAAATTAGCTTGGATCACACTAGCTGATCTGCTCATCACTATAGTGTTACAATGACTTGGGAGAATTCGCTTATGTGGCTACGATTTTGATATTCTCTTCAGTAGTTTGTACAAACCGAACACGTTATTCTGCTGCCAGAGATATGGAATAAAGAATGAACGGTACTTGGGAGGTGACATTTCGCGATCCATGTAATGCATTGCTGCCATTACCTGTGAATAAAACAATCAATGAGATAACTGATAATGTTTTTGTGCACGTGTGTGTGTAAGAGAGAGCGAGAGTTCAGACCTCCCATGTATTCAAGTCACTCCCACGAGGAATGTAAGGTCTTTCGAGATGCAGCTCTACAAGGAAAGTGCATTTGGCAATATCTTGGAGCTGCATTGTTATTAGAAGAAAGAAATGGAGAAAAGTTAAGTCATTGATCCTAGGAAAAAATATATATTCTCAATTTTTTTAGTAAACAGGAAGAATGAGTTACATATTGTTGATCTGTTGCCTGGTTCTTGTTGTTAAAATAGGGTGGAGCAGCAGATGTGCCACCCAAGGTAACGTTGAACGGAAGAGGGAGAAGACCTCGGAATCCATCGTCTATCCATCTCACTTCTCTGATGTACTCAGGGACAAAAAAAGATGATGGGAATCTGTGCCATTCACTTCCAACACACAGGACTGAACCTATAATACGTACAAAACTTTGGCAAAGTGAGAAAAGTGTAAACAAAATACACACAACACCAAAGAAAGATCCTGGAATATTTGAATAACATTTTTAAGAGATACTGCACAAACACAGCTAGATTATATCAAAGAATATCCAGGATATAACAGAGAATGCAAGTGTGCATATTTGTAAATCTTGTCAATGCCTAATAGGGTTATAATCTATGGGTTATGCTGAGAATCCTCACTATGTATACTAATGTGGTACCCCGTACAAAAGAAGCAGGGGTGTTAGCTTTAAATACGCCGTCTTTAGTCTACAGTTGCCAAATTGCAAGCCACATTTATAAAACTCTCGGGCTATATTACTATCATATTAGAAAAATACTAACACTAACTGAGTCCAGCTTTAAGATTTATAAAGCAAATAGCATTTGACAGAAAGATAACATTTTATAAAAAAAGATTATGTCAAGGGTTAGAACCCTAAGAGCTCATTTTTCTTTTTTAGTAAACTATCGGCCTAAAAAGGCTAAGGCCAAAAGTATAGCAATCCAGGCCCACAGTTCGGATACACTAATGATTTTTTAAAATAGAAGGGAACTAATGATGGCTGGATAGAGTAAAGAGTTAGTTATAGTTTATAGCCTAAACACTGAAAAAAGTTCATTACAACCTCAACTTTGATTTAGCTTATTTTATAGCCTGAATTCTGAGATTTCAATTATAGCCCAAACTTTGAGAGGTTGTTAAATTATAGTCAGCAACAATGTCAAGTTTGTGGCTCATTTCCTATTGTTTAAAAGCAAGATTCATTTAATTGATGTATGGGCTTTGCCTACAGTTACAAGACAAATCGACAACGTTGAGCAATGAGGACAAATTTTACTGGAAAAGAGCGAAGAACGACTATTGTCACAGTTTCACCAAAATGTGTCCAATACTGAACCTAAGTTGTTGAGTATCAGTACATCAAAAAGATCGAATTGTCACAGTCGACAAAGTTCAAGCATCAACGAAGGAATTTTATAAAAAGACTGAAAATATGCAACAAACTTTGACAATATTGTTGCTACCGGCTATAATCAAACAATTTCTCAAAGTGCGGACTACAATTGAAAGTTGAAACTTTACTCAAAGTCCATGCTATAAAAAAATAAATCTAAATTAGACTATAATAGAATTTTTTTTTCCAAGTCCAGCCTAGAAAATAAACTAAATCAAAATTGAGGCTATATATACACTGAGAGCGGGAAAGTAGCTATAAACTATGATTAAACCAAGGGAATGTAAAAGGAGGTACCTACCTTCCCCAACATCATCATAGTGTTCCAAATGTTTGTAAATCTCCACAGGAGCTGAATAACCATTGATTAAGGAAAATGTCCTAGAATGAGAGGCACATAAAATGAGTCCAAGAACCAAAGGCCTCACTGCTTTTGCAATCTGTAAAACCACATCAAGATTAAGTTCAATCAGTTGATTCTGCTCCAACCGAGCCAAATCATAATAATAAGAAGATTGTTTTCTGAAGAAAGAAGCCACACCGTAACAAGAAGAGAAGGATCATTAGGATTGTACTTATCCCGAAATAAATCAGGAAGGCTCTCAATGACAGCTGAAGCAGAAACACAACTAAGAGGGTATATCGGATAAAGGAATCTGCAAAACATCAACCACCATTGTCATCTATATTCAGTGTACACTAGCTAAGTACATTTTACCTCTCTGATTTGATGAAAAGATACTAGAGCAATCATAAAAATTACTCCCTCCGTCCCAAGGTAGATGTCTCACTTAACCTTTTTAGTTTGTCCAACAAAAAATGTCACATTTCTTTATTTTGGAAAAAATCACATTTATATATACAAATATGTTTTCACTCCACTCAACACACAAAACAAAATCTCCTAAAATCTTGCGTCATCACCCAAGTATGAAATCTATATTGGGACGGAGGGAGAATTATTTTTTCAATTATATACTGATATGAACGCATCGATTTTCTTGAACTAGTGGAGTGGATAATCATGGAAAGTGGTAGTTAGAAGATCACGAAGAAGTGAGCATTTTCACTCCACTCAACACACAAAACAAAATCTCCTAAAATCTTGCGTCATCACCCAAGTATGAAATCTATATTGGGACGGAGGGAGAATTATTTTTCCAATTATATACTGATATGAATGCATCGATTTTCTTGAACTAGTGGAGTGGATAATCATGGAAAGTGGTAGTTAGAAGATCACGAAGAAGTGAGCAGAGGTTACTCCATGGGCATCAGTTACTTTCTAATACAATAATTATTACTTCTATTAAGTTATTATCATTATAGTATTATCTTTTGGAATTCCATGTGTGAAGAGAACATATATGGTAGGCCTGGAAAAGAGCATCAAAGTATATTATTAGAGAACGATAATGTGGCCAAGACTTTCCTTGTTGGAAAAAGTTTTGAATACTTTTTTCATTCTCATTGAATTCTGTAAGGTTACCATGCCTACTGTACGTTACACTTCTATTGCAAATATCTTATCGAGAGTAAACGGACGAGCCGCCTTTCACTTCGAATCATATACAGTGTCTGCTAACAAGATATCCACAAACCTGAGAGAGTCTTTGCCCATTTTGCTTTAGAAGTTTAGGAGTTGGATACACATAGAATTTCATATAAATGTTTACGTTAAGATAAGGAGACAATCAGATAAAAGGAAGTTTGGCAGTATTTAGGCGTTTTCCAATTTAAGAAATAGCAATGATCCACAACAAAAATATATCCCTCCGTCCCACCTCAAGTGATTTATATTATTTTTTTATCCGTCCCACCAAAAGTGAGTCATTTCCCTTTTTGGAAAAAACCAACACTTTCACACTCCCTACTTTATTATATTTCCTACTTTATTCTCTCTTCACCTCTCTACTATATTCACTCTCTTACTTTATTCTATCCACTTAACTCACTAGTCACTAAAAATACATTTTAATTAAATCCTATGCCCAAAGTAGCGCCTCACTTGAGGTGGGATAGAGTATTAGTGTTTCTACTAGGAAGAGAAGACTTAGTCATGCAACACCTTTAGAGACAAAAAGTGCATAGATTAAGGATAAAGATTGTACAAAAGAAGCCAAACCCAAAGAGGATACATTGAGAAAATTTAAAAAGTTCAAGACTTGAGTCAAAGAAGAATTTCATTTTTACCTCTCTTCCTTGTGCGGCTGCAAAGACATAAAAGCTAGCCAGATATAGACAGGTGAGATGATGACTAACAACTCCGGAGCATATTTTTTCTTTACAATGGGAAGGATCGCAATGAAGAGAAGCGCAAGGATGAAACAAAAGTTGAAGCTATTGAACCCATTCTTCAGGTAAAACAATGGCCCTTCAGTACCATATAAATGGCTCTCTCCACCACCTAAAACATTATATATCAATAGATTGAGAATGGATGATGTCCACTTTCCATAGTAATATTGGTCAACAACAACCGATAGTGCCTGTAGAATTTGAAGGGACGTGTGTAAAGACCATATCAAATAATGGAAGAATTAGAAAATTGGAAGAGATGACAATGTTTATAATAGGTGTATGAAGAGTGGAGCACGAATTTGGTTAGACATGTTTAATTTGTCGGAAAATTACACTCACCACTAGAAAAAGAGAAGTGATGACACCAGACAGAAATGCATGATAAAACCTTTTCTTGAGGGAGAAAATTGTAAGTGGCAGAAATGCTAGGACTGAGAATGGCCAACCAAGAATAACTCCAGTGGCCGCACTTAAAACTGCAGCTGCGGGCTTCTCGAAGAGATAAAGTGCTGATGATAGAGACATCGCATACATAGAGAATGAACTTGGAAGGAAACCTGTATGTGCAGCAGTAATCATGAGTTGATGTGAGAATTTGATGAGAATTCAGGCCTCAATGCTACATGCATTGTTTAGGTTAATAAGTCAAAAGTGGTATCTAAACAATTACTCCTTCCGTCCTTTAAAAATAGCAACTTTTGAAGCAACACGGGTTTTAATGCACGATTGGTAAAGTAAGAGAGAGATAGAAGAAAAAGTGATTGAAGTATTGTTAGTGGAGAATGGGCCCCAACTCATTAGAGAGAAAAAAAAAGCTTCCTAAAATAGAAAGTGCATAATTTTAAGGGACAGACCAAAACGGAAATAGTTGCTATTTTTGAAGGACGGAGGGAGTCTAATTTTTGGGAGTAAATGGATATCCATTATCGACCCTCTTCTTTTTTTAAGTCAGAAGTGGAAACTTCAAAAATGCGTATAATGAAGAGTAAGGACCAGGTCATATTAATTGCACTTACTAGTGCTAGCAAAAAAACAACCGCTGGCCAAGCATAGCATTGCCAGTGTATACGAAGCGAGACGTTTCCCATACTTTCTAGAAAGGGCCACAACAAGGGCAGCATCCGCAATTACAGAGAGAATACCAAGAAAAATCCTAACTGCATAAAAGACTCTCACCTGAGTTTTTAGATTAAAAAGAGTCACTATGAGTAGAAAAAAGTGGGGTTCAGCATAAAAAAAGGAAGGGATTATGAAGAGACATCTTACTTTTTCTTCTCCAAACCACCAAGAAGCAGGCAAACCGACCAATTTGTGGAAAATAATGTACAAGTATGACCTCAACGCAAACTGGGAGCTGCAGAAGGATGCATAAAGGATGTTGGAATCAAATTGTAAAACATGACACTCTTTATCAGAACAAATTTTGATTAGTTTTGTACACTTCCAAGGAACACATTTTAACAGACGGTCACTGACTCTAACAATAGCACAGAGAGTGAAAAGTCTTAAATATCTGTAATCACAAAAGATAAAATTAAGTATGATAATAAAGAGATTCGACGTTGCAGTTATAGACATGGCGTATATCCTTGAGCAATTATGGAACAGAACATGTCAATGTTAATGATATTTCCATCTCCTTCAAGGCAATTCACAACTAAGGAACGGTAGAAAGGAAAAAACACAACAACAGACGAACAGATCAGTGAATCAATCGCCGCAAAAGAAAACCTAAGCGATCAACGAATTGAAAACAAAAAATAAAAATGGGCGGTGACCTGTATTCCCAGGTTTGGAATCCGGTGTTGTAGAGTAGGAAATGGAGAGGCTCCCAATAATTGAAGACCTCGTCGCAGTCGTGAATAATGTTGGATGAGGCGCTCATGTAGCGCAGCACTGCCAGTGACACCAGCGGCAGGAACCACCCGAGCCTCTGGTCGGCGGCTGGCTTATCCGGTTTGTCCACCTTGGAGTAGGGAGAAGGGGTCTGGAGATCGGGCGGCGAGGAGCGCCGCTGCCTCGTCGTTAGAGCCATGTAGTGATGCTTTTTCCCTCTGTTTTTTGCTTGTGCTTTCGGTAATGTCAGTCAGCTCCGCCTCCGGGTCTTTCACTTTAAACCGCTCGGGTTGGTACCCAGTAATAAAGTTTACTAGTACTCCCTTTTCTTTTTCCCTTGTTTTTTTTTCCTCGAAGTATACTACTCCTATTTTCATTGTTTCGTAAAAGTATGTATTATTCAGAAATTAATTTACCATCTCTATTTCATAAAAATATGTGTATTTTCCATTGTTCGTTTCATAAAAATATGTGTTTGCATTTTTGGAAAGTGAAAATTTATTTATTGATTTTAAGAATAAATAAAATTATTATTATGTCACAATAATTGAAATGGTGGAGAGGTAATGGAGTTGGACTTGCATACACGAATTCTATGGCTCGAATTCGATTGAACTCAAATTTTTGAAATAACTGCTGAAAATCAAGCCCCGGTCGAACCGGTCGGTTCATCCGGTTCAAAACAGCCCAACCTCCTGAGGGCTTTATATGTTCAAAACACTGACTATAACCGACCGATTTTCTTATCGATAAGCGTGCTGCTATTTTAATTTTCTGAGAAATACTCTCTCTGTCCATTTAAAATGAAACGTTTTCCTTTTTTTGGCTGTCCCATTAAAAATGAAACGTTTGTTAAAATGGAAACAACTTTCTCTCTATTTTTTCATTTCTCTTACTTTACTCAACCTTCATTAACTCATAAAATAACACTACATAAAATCTCTCCTGATTTCCAAATATTTCATTTTAAGTGGAACGGAGGGAGTATATGGTAATGAAATATAACTCATTATTATTTTCTAAGCACATAAATTATTTCATATAGTGTAATTATCTAATAGAACTCATAAAAATATAAAAACGACAGTACTTATTCCAAATAAATTTGATTTGTTTTACTTCTTTCTACCGCACTATTCACGCCGGATTTGCTTCCGAGCACCATTGATGGTACTTGGAAATTGCTTTGTTATATTCATCATTTTACATATTTTGTGGCTATGTAGATGTGCTCGGAAAATGCTCAGTTATTTTAATTTTTGCTCAAAAATGTGCTTGCAATGTTGTCAGAAATTTGCAAGCACACCTGTGCTGCTTAGTGTTTGGTGGTTGGATACGATTTTCCAAAATAAGAATGTAATATTTTTTGTGGGATAAATTAGAAAAAAAAAGTGTGATATTTATTATAGTACGGGAGGAATACCATATTTTTTCAATATTGTATTATATAAAGTTCAATTGATAGTTTTGATAACTTACATAGACCGTTATAATTTATGTTTTTTAAAGTATAGTTCTATTAATAATTATATTAAATAATTTATAAATTTTGCAAGATCAATCACACGAGTTTAATACGATGTGATAGAACTATTTAAATATTTTGCAAGATTTGATAAATTTTGAACTTATGTACTGTATAGAATAAGTTATATGTAAATACAAAAATAATGAGTTACGCTATACTTTACAAATAGAAAAATAAAATAGTAGCACTGTTATCTATAAGAAAATCGCTAGCTAATTATTAATCAATGAAAGAAAGAAAAACCAAAAAAGGCGAAAGAAAAAAATAATAAGAGAAAAAGGAATAAAATACTATAGCACCGAAGTGAATAAAATATTTAAAGGATAGAAAGAAGTAAAAGTAGGAATTTCATATTTGCGTTAAAACGACCGTGTTTCACTCCACAGCACCCTCTGATGTGATTAATCCACATTGGAGGATCCACTTCCCTCTTACTTTATCAATTTTATCTTAATTCTTGTGCTATATTTATTGTTCATATTTTTATGGAATGAAACGAGTATAATTTAAAAAGTAATAGAGAGCAAACAATGATAGAAAAGCAATATTGATGGATAGTGGGATATACATTATTATTACTCCTTCTGTCTCACTTTAAGAGTTTCATTTGAGTTCGGCACAAATTTTAACAAATATAAAGAAAAAGTGATGGAAAAAATAGTGAAATGTTGATCCTACTTTTATATAGTACTCCCTCTGTCCCACAATAATTGTCACTCTTATTGTGGGCACTAGTTTTAAGAAAAGTAAAGAAGAGTTGGTTGAAAAAGTTAGTGGAATGTGAGACCTACTAACCATTTATGGTAAAAATAAAGTGTGACGATTATTGTGGGACGGACCTAAATGGAAAAGAATGACAATTATTGTGGGACGGATGGAGTATTATTTTATAATAAAATGTGAGTGAAAAAAGGTTAGTGGATTGTTGGGCATATTATCATTTATAGAATATTCTAATCAGGACTCCTAAAGTGGGATACTTAAAAATAATAAATCGGGACTCCTAAAGTGGGACGGAGGGAGTAGTATTTAATGATGAGCTTGATAAGACTCGTTACAAGCATGGTTTTATAGGGGCTTATTACACTAACATAGTTGATAATGTGAGAAAAAGTGGTGAATTTGAGTGTGTAGGGGCTATAAAGTGTTGAAGCGGCAAAGTGTAGGAACAACTTGATCACTCGGAAAGAAGCGAAAAATGATCAGAATCGAAGATAAGTTGGTCAGTTGCGGACAAGTAATGAAGCCTGCTTAGACAACAAGTTGATCAAGTGGAGTTCACCACAAGAGATGATGAGTCATAGGAGAGAGAAGAAACATCAAGGGCATTAATGTCAAGACATGATGGGCTTACCCTATGGATTTGAGCCCAATGTCATCCTATAAATAGTAGAGAGAGTGTACACAAGAGAGAGTTCGACACCATCATCATCTTTAGTCACCTCATTTTCATACTTTACATTCGTAGCATGGAGTAAGCAAGTTCGTAGCAGTTGGAGTCATCGTTCTACCCCTACTTTCCTCTCTTCTTCCTCGTCAAGGAAGGAGAGACCTAGATCTGTCAAGAAGTCATCGTAGTTTGTGTTTTCCTTACACCCCGAGGGGTCAAAACAATTTCTACTCTGTTTTTAGTTCATCTTTTCCATAACTCAGTTGTTTTAATGTTTTTCTCCTAGTTGCTACTCTAGTTATCTTTCCGTTTGTTAATCGATCTTTAAATCTTTGTTTTGGATTCTGCTTTAGTTGTGTTTGTTAAAGATCGTTTATGAAATGAAGTTTTTAATGCACGATATTTTGGATCTGATGTTTTTTGCTTTCATTGCTTTCGTTTAGTTTTAGCTCAATTCTGATTCAAAGTTATATCTGCATAATTTAGTTGTTCAAGCTTAGATCTGAGTTTGAATGGAGTTTGCGATGCATGTTAGCAGGGACGGATCCATATGAGGATCACAAGGGGCAATTGCCCAGCTGAAAAAAATTATTTATACTATTTTGATCATTAATTTTTAAATGTTTTTGAAATATCCTCTATATATGCCCCTTCTCTACTTCTTAAAATATCTTTATATATACTTTTGCCCCATCTGTATGGAATTTCTGGCTCCGTCCTTGCATGTTAGTGTAGATTAGTTGATCTCTGAGTTAGATTATCTGCTGATGTTTGCTTGCTGTTCTGTTTTCAATTTCTCGTAGGTAGATTTACGTTTTAGTTCGTCAATAACGAGGCTTTTAATTTTATTGGGTTTGGAGAAAATAGGATCCACATTTCCTTGTACAGTTTCCTCCCATCAGCCATTTAAGAATCCACAATTTTCCATTTATATATAGGACAAGAGGAAGAGGAGTGTGGTGTTTAGAAATACTACCAAATAGGAGTACCGAGTACCAACAAAAGCTTTAATCACTAATAATGAAAATGTTAAGCCACTGCAAAACTAAACTACACCGCTATCCTTTTGTTATGAAGTACTCCTAGAATAAACTTATCAGACATTAAACGCCCAAAATTATTAAACACAAAAATGCAAGTCACCTCATCGATATAAGGCTTATTAGACCACATATGAGGTGGTAATTGGGCACCCCATGAATCAAATATCTGTGTGTATGCAATGAGGTCCACTTGGTGGACAATGTATTCATCTATTTCCTCTGCAAAAAGATAAGTAAGACAGAAGATTCCTTGGTGCAATGAAATTTGCACAATGACATCACTGGCTTGACTAACAAAGGATCTTCTTCCATTTCAGATAATCTAAACTAATTCAACAGATTTAGATCATTTACCAGTTACTAGTAAGATTTCAGACATAATACTTCTAAAGGAACACATTTAATGATGAAAGCTCCTTGTTCTTCTCTACTCTTCAGCTGATCATAGATGCTTAAATTTATAGGCCAAATTACACCAAAATTCACCATATATTATTAGAAAAAGAAGAAAAATCAAAATCCAATGCGCTGCGTGACAAAAGAGACAAGAGTGCATCAGCTACAAAGGTGATTGAACCAACCAACTGATGGTGCCAAGCTCAAGAGGTGGCTCAGCCTCAGGATAAGACCGAGAGCGCTGTCGAAGTGGAGGAGGATCCTGATAGTGCTCGCAAGAGGGACCACACACGCAGCTGGAGATTCTCGTTTTATTGATTCGCATTATAATCGTCATCATTCAGTAATCTACAAAGCTTCTTTCTTCACCTCAAAACATCCTTTTTCGTTGCGAAGTGCACTCACAAATTGAGTTACGAAATTGAACTAATTAACCTCTTGAACCACCCACAAATCGAGAAACCACAGACATGTCATAATGAAATCAAAATAATGTTATATTCATATGCCAATCAATACTTTATTATACACAACAGAAACTGAATGTTCATCATTCTTCAAACTTTGTTTGTTTGGAACATCTCAGGACACCAACTAAGATGCCTAGCATGAAAAATTTCAAATAAATGGCTGTATATAATTTTTTATCTCTCTCTCTTTCTTAGTTACAGAACACCAAATAATTAACACAATGTACAAAAACAGTTTTGACTCCTATCTGCCTTGTGTCCAAGTGATTGTAAGTTGATTATGCGAAGCTGTCGGATTGGAGCTGTTGGAGCTGTGATCGATAGAAATGTCCCTCTCCGTGAAGAAACCTGGCTGCTTCGCCTGTGGCAGCGTCACTTCATTCCCCAGCATGAACACCACAGACGACATGTTTGGCCTGTCGTCTGGGCTATTCTGCACGCACAGCAGCCCCACATGGATCGCACGTTCCACTTGTCCCAAGTCGAACGCCTCATCCAGACAAGGATCAACTAGTTTTCTCAAACTATCTTCCTTGTAAAGACTCCACGCCTGCACACAGTTTCAGTTGCTTCAGATGATCAATCACTTAAAAGAATAAGAAAAAGTGAAGAGTACTGCTTACATGTCCAAGAAGGTTGAGATTATGGTCTTTAAGGAGGAAACCTCTGTTTCTGTGGCCGCTAACAAGCTCCAGCACCAGAACACCGAAACTGAAAACATCGGATTTGACTGAAAACAACCCGTCTATAGCGTATTCTGGAGACATGTAGCCGCTGTGAAAGAGTAATTCATGTTAGGATACATATGTTTAGTAAAATCAGATTTATTTAAACTTGATTTTCTTACTATGTTCCAACAACTCTGCGCGTCTGAGCTTCTGTTTGGTTTCCTCCGAAGCTCCTAGCTAATCCAAAGTCAGATATCTTGGGAATCATATCAGCATCAAGCAATATGTTGCTAGCTTTGAGGTCGCGGTGGATGATTCTCAGCCTCGAATCTTGATGAAGATATAGTAGCCCTTTAGCAATTCCGTTGATGATATCGAAGCGCTTTTGCCAGTCAAGGAGCCTACTCTTTTCTTTGTCTGTCCAAACATATGTATGATTAGAAGAGAGCCAAAGTGAGTTTATATTTAGAGTTAGGAAAAAGTTTGTCACCAAATAACGTTAAGTCGAGGCTATGATTAGGCATGTATTCGTAGATCAACATGTACTCCTCTCCTTGAGCGCAAAATCCCAGAGTCCTCACTAGATTACGATGCTGAAGTTTGGCTATCAGCATCACTTCATTTCTCAGCTCGTTCACTCCTTGGCTCGACGTCTTTGACAAGCGTTTCACAGCAATTTCTTGCCCGTCTTCCAACATGCCCTGAACACCATTTTGAAAATGTGAAATGCCAACTATGCCATACAAATAACTTGAAATTGCAAAGAAATAGTAGCATCTTTTACCCTATAAACAGGTCCAAATCCGCCCTCACCAAGCTTGTTCTTGTTTGAAAAATTATCAGTAGCTTTCATGACCGTAGGCAAGCTAAAGAACGGCAGCTCCCCTTCTTTCACATGAGTTGCATTGAACAGCCCTACAACTGCACAACATCAACATCAAATTCAATCACACAGAATCTACACAACTTAAACACATAACTATACATACCTTCATCGTTCATACTTGTATCATTCTTTCTCCTCCGGCCATAAACATAAACGAAGATTAGGCACACAAAAACCATCACCACTACCGACGTAGTACTTGCTATAACTATAGTTCTTGTTCTCCCTCTATTTCCGCCATTGCTGCTCGTGCTCGACACATCTTCAATCAAATAAAACCAATCATCAAAACTAATCTATCTCACATCTTGTTGATCAGAAGCTTCTTACTTACCACCAGGCTCAGAAGCAGCCATTCTAATATAAAGATCCTGGCCGGACGAAGCCATAGCTCTGATATCGATCAAGTCGCCATGGTAGTACAAGCAACCACTCCCGTCTCCACTGATATTGAGCTGAGTATACGCCACACACGAACAGTCCCTCAAGCAATCCAACTGGCACTCCGCAAGGCTCCTCCTCTCCACATTGTAAGTAGTGTTGCGAGTATCAGGCAGCTTGATGGCAGAGTACTTCAAAAACTTATCCCCAGCACAGCTCAACGCAATCCTCCTCACGCACCCATCCGACCAGTCCGCACGCCCCCAGCTCTCCGGATCCCTCGGCACAAACCTGTCAAGACATCCGCACGACGGAGAGGTACCCGCATTGCAGCTGCCGTGTGGACCGCACCGCGCGTAATTGTCGCAGTTGTCCACCGGCAAGTTGGTGTAAGATGCCCACGAATTTGTCCGATTGTTCCACGTGGAGCGCACTCCCTCACCGTTGGGATTCAGCCTCGACATCGATAAGACCGAGTCCCCGATGATGCCCTCTGTATAACGCACCTCGTTGGGGAAAATCTGCAGCGACAAGTAGTAGGTCGGGTCGTTGCTCGTGTCGGGGGCCCCGCTCCAATAGAGCCCGTTCCACGGCCCGATCCTGTACTGGATGATATCTCCCTTCTTCAATAACATCTGCGGGTATCCGGTGGGGTCCACGTGCGACGAATACTCGCCTTTCGCGGGATCATCGTCGCTCTTCCACGACGAAATGTAGGTCTCGACGCCGGTGACGTAGTTCCACCCCAGGCGGATTCCGGACAACAAGGTATCGCAGGGGTAATCGAAGCTCTGCCACGTAAATCTATCATCGTTTGCATCTTTGACGATGAGATTCCCGGAGTCGAGCAATTGCGCGATTGGATTTGGGGCTGGAGTCGTAAGCGCCGACGACCAGACGGTGCTGTTAGTTCTGTTAAGAATAGCAAGGACGCCGGGCGCCGTCACCGTTAACACGCCAAATCTGTCTGTGAGCGGAGACTCTCTGTTTGCGACCCACACATATGTGGGAACGCTTATTTTGCTGTACCAGATTCCAACGTAGCGATTGGTGGAATTGTTGAGGTTGAAGAAACCGAGCTCGAATACTCCGTTTGCAGAAACGAGTGTTTCTCCATCAGTGATTCTTGCAGAGGTGGTTATGGTGTCGCTTGCAGTTGCAGTAGAACGGATTAGCAGAAAATAAATGAGTAAAAATTGGTTTCGGAATTTGTCCATGCCTGCAGCTGATGTCTTCAACTTTGACATCAGATATGATATGGCATCATCAACCTAATTCCGGTCAAAAATAAACGAAATCAAGTCGTCGTTCAAATTGATGCTAAACTTATTTATTTTCCCACAATGGCGGCCGACCCAAATGTAATTTTCGCTGTATCAATGAAAGTCAAACTTCATCAATTTATTAAGTATTACACTTATTTTGATCCTTAACATTCGCTTGTGCAATGGAGTGCTCAACTTTTTCTATTTAATGTCAAGAAACTTCCTTCAAAGTCCAAATTTTATCCACTACACAATGTGGTACTGTATATTAAAGCAATAATAACCAAATCATATCCTCAATAAATGGAGAAATTTGTAAATAGCAGATAAAGAAAGATGAGAAAAATAAGATATAGGAAAAAGGTAATGAAATAATATTAGTAGATTTAGGGATGGCACGGTACGGTATACCGCACCGAGAATGTCATACCGCATATCGTACCACAAATTGTGGTATGACTAAATGCCATACCTATACCTTACCGAATTTTTCGGTATACCTTTGAAAACCTTTACCTTACCGACATTTCGGTATGCCGTACCGTGTTGCGGTATACCGCGGTATACCGCAAATCATACCTGTTTGATATATAAAATATTGAAGAATTGAGATTTAGAATTAGGGCAGAATAATGAATTAATGATGGCTGCTACTGCTTTACGAATTATGCTTCTAATCTTTCTTTAGTTTTAAAAATATAAATATTATAATTTTATAAATAATATATATATTAAAAAAATATATCTATTAACGGTATATACCGTAATTTTGCAGTACATACCGTAATTGCGGTATGATGCGGTATACCGCGGTATATGCAAAATCCATACCTTTACCGTACCTTAATCTACCGGTAAGGTATCATACCATACCGAAAAGTGCGGTATACCGAAAATTCAGTATTTTTTCGGTATGGTAAGTGCGGTATTTTGGTATTTCGGTATGTTTTGCCAGCCCTAAGTAGATTATGGAATTTACGGTATTAATGGTGTCCAATTAATTAAAAAAAATTATATTTAAACTTAGTTTAATTTTGGAGGAAAGCCCAAAAAGATAAAATTAGTCTTTTTTTTAGAACTGATTTTAGTTTTGCTTCAAAAATTTTAGGTTTTAAAATTTAATTCAATTTAAAACTCATAACAATCAGATCCACTAACCAATTTGATATATAAAAACACTAATAACAGATCTGTATTATTTATATTTACTTGTTTCCTAATATTATTCTATTTAGTACTAGCAAATTTGATATATAAAAACAATAATAACAGATCTATGTTATTTATATTTACTTCTTTCCTATTATTCTATTTAGCAGTAGCAAGTTGGTTAGGGTACTAGCATTATTTGAAAATACATTATGTTATTTTCATGTTTATTGTGGGTTAAGTAGAATATGGAAGTCCATGCTCGAATGCCACGACAATTAGTGTCAAGCCATTGAGAAGCTAAACGTTTAGACACCATCACGTCCCAACGGATGCTCAGTTTGAAGCCAGTCGCAGCATGAACACGATCTTGTTAATTGGAGCATGTGGTTCTCTCGTTGGGTTGGTGATTATGTCCGAGCGCTGGATGAAATGCCTGCTCTACATACCCGAAGAGACCCCAAATGGGATAGTGCCATTCTCTCCCGGTAGGATGGGTGCCACTGCAGTGTTTGTTGTGTGTAACCACTGGTCACAGTCACCGGAATAAAGATGGGAGGAAACTCAATAGTCTTGAGAAGGAAGACCAGAAGAAACGCAAGAAGATTTAGTCATTAGAGAGAAAGATGGGTGATCTCTACTTATCCTAAAGGATTTGTACAAGGACTCCATCCATTCCATATCAATTGATTCATTTTTCTATTTTGAGAAGTTCCAAGATAACTGAGTTATTTCTATTTTTGGCAAAAAAATAATCATTTCTTACTTTATTCTCTTTCTATCTCTCTTACTTTATTCACTATTCACTTTAACTTACTATTCTTAATATCTATGCCGAAAAGAAGCGTTTCTGTTAAGAAGGAATTGAGGGAGTAACAATCAAAGAAAACCGAATGTTGAAGGATACGTGGCTTAGATTGCACAACAACTGGACCGGGCCAAGGACCTCTACAATTTCAACTGATAGTCACCGTAGGTCGACAGTCAGAACCTGAAACCCTAAGGTTTCACCGATTACCGCACACTACGTTCTACTCAACACTAAGATATCACCACACTCACAAGGAACTCGCATATACGCCTCACAAATACAAGGATATCTCAGATCTCAACAAAAGAACCGCAGGAATCTCATCCAGCTTAGCAAGTCGAACACAGAAGTTGAACTAAACTAAGCATCAGACCTTGCAAAACAACCCGGAGATTGCTTCAGCTAGATATTACACCGTTCAAACTCATTAATAGGAAAGAAGGAACAGACGCAAGAGATGATCGAAGGCGGTTAAAAAAAAGAAAGTTCTAAAGAGAAGCGAAAGAGAAGCCAAAACCCTAATCACAAGAGAGAGATCATATGAATGGATGATTGGAATGAGAGAGACCAAGGGTCGGGCCAGTTTAACCTCATAGAAGAAGCACACTCAAGATCCGATGGCTCACAGCCTCAATCCACGTGGAGTGCCACATGGCAGCCATCAGTGATGCCTCAATAAATGATGGATTGACCTACATTTGGGCCAACACAACATATTTGGCTCAGATGCATAACTCAATTAAATGTTGAGCCCAATATGCATTAGGTTCACAAATAATATCCTACAATAGTGTTTTCGTACTTTTTGTTCTTTTGTTTTTTATTTCTATTTCTCATTTCGTCATAGAAACCATCCCTCTTTGATTGTCTAGATAGTTATCGAGATTATGTAACAATACTTACTCCCTTTGTCCCTTAAATTTTGTCATATTTTTTCATTTTCGTCCGTCCCACAAAATTTGTCACATTTCACTTTTTACGATTTTTGATAGTGGCCTCCATATTCAACTAACTCATTTCAACTCACATTTATTATAAAATTAATATTATATAAAAGTAGGACTCACTCTCTACTAACTTTTTCAACTCACTTTCCATTATATTTCTTAAAACCCGTATCCGGTCAAAGTGTGACAAAATTTAAGGGATGGAGGGTGAAAGTCCAGTGTTATCGATGTGTGTAGTTAAAGTGTTGGTCAAGTTTCTCAGATTCAGAGAATCTGCTAGATCACAAGGTCTAGGAACTCAAAGAATCCTCGAAATCCTCGGTCGTTGGACACACAATCTTTTTCTGTTTCAAAAACCCTCAACCCAAGAGACTAAGAACTAGCATAAGGAAGTAGGGATCGAATCCCACAAAGATGGAAGCGTAAGAAAGCATTTAAGAGATTTTAGAAAAGGGGTTGGCTGCTGTCCCGCAATTTTGGGTTGAGAGATTCCACTAGACTGAAATTGAAATTAACTACCAGCTAGATCTACGAAACTAAAGACTCGCATACATGCGTCATACCCAAAACTTCGCACAACTCAATAGGATAGCAACAATGATTCCTCGACCTAACAGACAGAGATTACCTAACTAGCTAAACATAAATCAAACATGCGGTGGGGACCATCTCCCAAAATTGCAAAGGTACGAATGAAAAAGCTGCAAATAACTAACTACGAATTCAACTAACATCCATCTTCATATCTTCAACCGATTCAAGCATAAACATGAATAAAATAGAGCAACAACCCAGATTAAAACAGAACACGGTGACTCGAACGTCGGAAAACACGATTCACTTGAAAATGCTCAGATCTACGATTGCTAGACGAAGTAAACTAAAAAAAACAATAAACAGAACCTAACAACCATGCAGAATTTAACAGATCTAAACATCGGACGCTTCATCCGCTCCGAATCCAAGCAGTCCACAACAAACCACAGCAAATTCCATCTTTGATCACTCCGATCTAACCAAATTCCTCCGATCAACTACAATCCATCATAATTCAACTCCAACAAAATAGATCAAGTGCAAAAAGCATCCATAGCAAGTAAATTAACACAATCTTCGTCGAAGACGAAATCAATATCGGTATGCAGGAGATGGGTAAGTGGCTGAGCAATCTTCGCGAAGTCCCTTATGAATCTTCTATAAAACCGGCATGCCCTAGGAATCCCCTGAATTCTTTCTGATTCGTCGGGTAAGGTAACTTCGAAATCACATCGACTTTTGTTTTGTCCACCTGTATGCCCCTCTCCGAGACTACATGGCCTAGGATGATTCCCTCTGGCACCATGAAGTGACATTTCTCAAAGTTCAGAACCAAATTCTTTTCCTGACATCTTCTCAACTCGAGGTCTGGGTTGGCTAAACAGGAATCAAAAGATTTCCCATACACGGTGAAGTCGTACATGAAGATCTCAATGCATATCTCCAGTAGATCCGAGAAGATACTCATCATACAATGTTGAAAAGTGCCTGGCGCATTGCACAGACCGAATGACATTCTTCTGTAGTCGTACGTACCAAATGGGCACGTGAACGTAGTCTTCTCCTAGTCTTCGGGATCTACATAGATCTGGAAGTATCCATTATATCCGTTAAGAAAACAAAAATACTGTTTTCCAGCCAGCCTCTCTAGCATCTAATCAATGAAAGGCAATGGGAAATGATCCTTACTAATAACTTCATTCATCTTCCGATAGTCGATACACATTCTCCATCCTGTCACCAGCCGAGTGGGCACCAATTCATTTTTATCATTCTTGACCACTTGTATCCCTGACTTCTTGGGCACCATGTGGACCGGACTGACCCATTCACTATCTGGGATGGAGTGAATAATGCCTAGAGACAGCAGATTAAAAACTTTCTTAAGAACTTCCTCCCTCGTGATCGGATTCAGCTTACGTTGTGGATCCCTATGGGCCTTTGCACCTTCTTCCAATCTGATGTGGTACATGCAAAGATCAGAGATAATTCCTAATAAGTCTGAGAGAGTCCATCCTATGGCTTTCTTGTTCCTTCTGATCACCTCCAGTAGTTCCCTTTCCTGCTCCTCGGTCAAGTTGCTGTTGACGATGACTGGGAACGTCTCATTTTATTCCAGATATGCATACATGAGGCCTGGCGGGAGCGTTTTCAATTCATTCTTAGGTGTACTTTACTACTTGCTTCCTGGGGCAAGGGATTTTTCTCTGTCGCATCAGTCGTCATTCCCTTCTCGGACACAGAAGAATTTTCCACACTAGCCACATGGGCCAATCCCCTCGACCTGGCTGATTCCGGATTCCTACAAAACTCTGAAATAGCATCGGCTAGCTCTTCGTCTGCTAACTCCCTTGTGTGCATTGCCTCGCACCATCCTGCTACCTCTTTGACAATAGAGTGGCTCAACTCTGAATTATCAATCTGCTCCTGCATTAACTCAGTCTCAAGATATTCCTGGACCAGGGGGTTAATAACATCGATAGCATGCAAATTTTCAACATCTAACGGTTTTTTCATAGCTTCATCAATGCTAAATGTATATTTCTCCCCATGATAATCCAGGCATATGGTTCCATCAAAAACATCAATTATTGTCTTAGCGGTGCGTAGAAATGGTCTACCTAAAAGCACGCCGCTAGACTCAACAGATTCATTCTCACTCATTTTAATCACATGAAAATCAGCCGGGTACAAGAAATCATGTACTTTAACTATTACATTCTCCAGCACACCTTCGGGGCAAATGCATGTCCTATCAGCCAATTGGATTACCACCTTCGTGTCAACCATTTTAACTCCTATCAACTTCTTATATGGAAAGCGGTAAAACATTTATCGACGCCCCTAGGTCACACATAGCATGTTCAATTTTTATGTCACCCAGAGAAATGGGTAAAGTGAACATACCTGGGTCAGTGCATTTTGAAGGCATTCTCCTCTTCTGTATCACTGCTGACACGTTCTCTCCAATCACTATCTTTTCATTGGGCTTAGTCTTTCCAGCAATGAATTCCTTGATGAACTTGCTAAAGGTAGGCAGCTTCAGAACCTGCAGCAATGGCAGGTTGATTTCCAACTTGCCAAAAATCTCCATGAAGTTCTCAGTATCATCCTTCTTCTTCTTAGCTTCCCCTCGGTAAGGGAATGACTTCATTCGTTTTAATGCACTGTGGAACCTCCAGCTGAAGGCTCACCAGTTTCCTTCCTTACCTCTTCAATCTCCACCTCTGGTTCTGGGTCTAGGAAAAATGGATCAGCCGCTAGGGGTAGCGGTCTTTCCAGATCACTTTCCTGAAGACCATCCTCGACTCTAATGTTCCTTATCTCCGTACTCCTTCGGTCAGGAACTAAACTCTCCCTCTCCTGGCTTACCACGGGGGGTACATCTTTATCATCCTTCATTACTGGACCTTCATAGCCACGTCCTGATCTCAGAGTAATCTGACTGATATTTGCTCGGTCGGTGGTTTCACCGAGGTTGGTATCCTTCCTTCATTCCCTCGCATTTCGCCCAGGGAGGTTGCGATTTGGGACAATTGTTTTGCCATCATTTCTGTAACCGCTTTGTGTTCCAGCTGGGAATCCTAAAGTTTATGCATCACATCATTGTTGGATTGCATGTTGTTCTACATATGCTGTTGAGAACTGACTAGGTCATGCACCATATCATCGAGATTCCTCTGGGGTAAATAGTTGGGTTGACTGGAACTCGATCCCTGACCATGGTTCAGTCCGCTCCCCTGATTCAGGTGGAAGTTCCCTTGACCTCCTGTGTTGATTTCCTGACCCTTGATTTCCTTGGTGGTTGAGCTGGAAGTGCTGATAATTCCCGGCGGTGTTTCTCTGGTGTGGCGGCACATAAGAGCTCCCTTGGTTGTTCTGGTTCCTATTACCCCAATTAGATTGGTCCCCTTGAGTTCGTTAGCCCCAGTTATTCTGCCCCTCTTGACTCTTCCCTGACCAGTTCGAGTTGTGATACGGCCCTTCTTGATTCCGGTTGGACCAATTCTGTTGGTTCTCAGCTGGACCAGGATTTTGAGGTTGAGGTTGTTGGTTCCCGCCAGTCCATCTGAAGCAGGGGTTGTCCCTCCATGGGGCATCTTTAATATTCCATAGGTTCCAACCTGTATTCTAGTTATTCTTATTCCAATTTCCCATAGCGTTCGCCTGGGCTTGGTATTCTCCATCACCCGACGGACCATAATAGAGTTGGAGTTGATTTTCTTCTTGACCTGGAAACTTCTCATTCTCCTTTGAAACAAGAGGGATTCCTCTTTTCAGTCGCGCTGAGAAGTGCCCTTTCCAATCGATCTATTCTGTCACCCACTCCTTCTCCTTCCTGCTCTTGCACTGCATTTTCGGAGCTTCTTCTAACAAGATTACGCGGGTTATCATAGGCCTTCTATGCATCGATCAATCTCCCCAGGGTTTCTCTTGCTTCACTTGCTTTATTCTTGGTGAAATTTCCTCCACTCGAGGAATTCATCAGATCCTTGGACTCAGGATTGGCTCCCTCATAAAACAGGCAATAGGTTTCAACCTCCATCATTCTGTGGTTGGGGCAAACATCGAGCAATCCCTTGAATCGAGACCAATACTGACTCAAAGACTCATCGTAGTCTTGTTTGCACTCCAAAATCTCCTTCTTAAGGGCATTGATTTTGTTTGAAGGGAAGAAGTAATCTAGGAATTCCAACTTAAAATCCTTCCAGGTACGAATTGAATCCTGTGGCAACCTTAACAGCCATGTGTTGGCTTCTCCCTTCAAGGCGAACGGGATCGCGCGCAGGCGATAGTCTTCCTCCGTCGCATCATTTGGCCTTTTCTGGATGCTGCACAACTTGCTGAATTCGTTCAGGAACTCGTATGGACACTCATTCCTTCACCCTGTAAAAGTAGGTAGAACGCCTAGCACATTCGTCTTTATGTCAATGGACCTCTGACGCTGATTTGAAACAATAGCCGGCTCGTCATCTAGATGTGCAGTGAGCGAACCGATCTCGGGATTAGGATCAACTAGGTTTGCCATGTCACCGACTGCTTCCTCCTCTGTTTCTGAGTACTCTGTTTCTGATGATGACTTAGGGTCTTCTCTGCCTGACGAATTCCAATCTTCGTCACTGTCTGAACCAAACAGAAATGGATTTCATGTCATTAGCCCCGATCTGGTGGTGACCGTAGATGTTGTCTCCTAAATTCGCCACCTGAACTGAACGTTCCCTTACCCAGATGAGTTACTCCAGTTTCCAAACCGTGAGCCTCTGCTCATAAACTGAAAAGGAAAGAAAAACGAAAAATCAAAACCATATATGCCAAAATCTCTAAACACAATCACAAATTATGCCATCCATCCCCGACAACGGCGCCATTTGAAAGTCCAGTTTTATCGATGTGTGTACTTAAAGTGTTGGTCAAGTTTCTCAGATTCAGAGTATCCGCTAGATCACAAGGTCTAGGAACTCAGAGAATCCTCAAAATCCTCGGTTGTTGAACACACAATCTTTTTCTGTTTCAAAAACCCTCAACCCAAGAGACTAAGAACTAGCATAAGGATGTAGGGTTCGAATCCCACAGAGATGAAAGCGTAAGAAAGCATTTAAGAGATTTTGGAAAAGGGGTTGGCTGCTGCCACGCAATTTTGGGTTGAGAAATTGACCAGTAGACTGAAATTGAAATTAACTACCATCTAGATCTAGGAAACGAAAGACTCACATACATGCGTCATACCCATAACTTCGCACAACTCAACAGGATAGCAACAATGATTCCTTGACCTAGCAGACAGATTACGTAATCTAGCTAAACAGAAATCAAACATGCGGTGGGGACCATCTCCCAAAATAGCAAAGGTACGAAGGAAAAAGCTGCAAATAACTAACTACGAATTCAACTAACATCCATCTTCATATCTTCAACCGATTCAAGCATAAACACGAATAAAACAGGGCAACAACCCAGATTAAAACAGAACACGATGACTCGAACGTCGGAAAACACGATTCACTAGAAAATGCTCAGATCTACAATTACTAGACGAAGTAAACTAAAAAAAAACAGTAAACAGAACCCAACAACCATGCAGAATTTAACAGATCTAAACATTGGACGCTTCATCCGCTCCGGATCCAAGCAGTCCACAACAAACAACAACAAATTCCATCTCTGATCACTCCGATCTAACCAAATTCCTCCGATCAACTACAATCCATCACAATTCAACTCCAACAAAATAGATCAAGTGCAAAAAGCATCCATAGCAAGTAAATTAACACAAAACTTGAAATTAACCATCAAAACTCAGAATCAAACACCATCATGACAGAAAATAGAAATTCCATAGATAGATAAGCAAGTTTTAGCAAAATAAACTAGCGCCGAGCTTCGAACAGCGAAGACTCGGAAGAATCCAGGACATAAAAACAAATTGAAAGCAGTAAATTGTTTCTTCGCCCTACGCAAGGACGGTGGAACACAACGATCACTCAAAAACGAACCCCGCACCCCATGAATTTCCGATCACCCCAAGTATGTGTAGAAGTGTGTGAAAGTGAGCTAAGAGCTGAATGATGATGTCTCATGTGTGTTGCGTGCTCTCTATTTATAGATGTGGAGGTGATCTTCTAGAATCTTCGTTTGAATTCTCTTCTTTGCCCTCCATCTAGCGATCTCCTCCGTCTAGCGATTTTCTCCTTTTCTGCTCACTTTCTCGCCAAATTCCTTCACCATGAAATTATCTTCCTTTCTTGCTGGACCTGACGATTTCTTCTACACATCTGGCTTAAAAACTGTGACAGACCCAGAAATTCGTTGAATTTAACCCCATAACCGATGCATGAAATTAGCCTTATCAGAGGGAGTAATTCTTGGTATTATAGTCTCTATGGATACGATCTCTTTACTTAATACTCCCTCTCTATCACTCTAAATGAACCATTTTCTATTTCGGGATGTCTCAGTCTAAATGATATATTTCTAAAAATAGAAACATCATCCTTTATATTTTTTCCCCTCTCTTACTTTATTTTCTCCATTTAAGTATAAAATCTTATATTGAAATATAAATGCTCAATTTAAAGTGGGATTAGGAGAAATATATACTATATTATCTCCATACACGTTCGTATCTAAATAAACGTGGGTCAATGAACCATCAAACTTTAGCCATGAATTTTCATTGATTTTCCACGTATATATAGTTACAGTACAAATTGTAGATGTCCAAAAAATATGATGAAATTTTAATTATTTAGCATTTCTGACTTCTAAGCTAATACTTCCTCCATCCCAATTAAATTGAGTTGTATTCTTTTTTGGAATTTTATAATTAAATTAAATCATTTTTTTTTTTGACAAAAAATAAAATATCCAATCAGTCTTAATTTATTCCATCACCTACTTTACTCTTTCTTTATCTTTCCTATATTATTCATCTCTCATATTTTTCATCACAATTTCTTAATCTCTATGCCCAAAAATTTTGACTCAACTTAGTTGGGATAAAGAGAGTATCAATTTAAAAGTTGCTATTTTCTGTCCCATAAAAATATGGGCAATATAATTCATATAACATAGAAATTAAAACAAATTGGTAAAGTAAGAGAGATAAGAAGAATGGTAATGTTAGTTTACAGGGGAACGGATGCTGTGCTTCCAAACGACGCCGTATAAGAGCTTTTTACAATTCAACTAAATGAACTAATAGAAGTGCTGCTACATTTTTTATTCTGCACAGCAATTTTACTCTCTTTCCCTACTTTCTTTTTTCTTTTCTATACGTCATTAATGAGATTGAATAATTAGGGTTCAACTTTCTGCTCAAAACTTCTTTCTCCCTTCTTTATTTCTATATTCTGCAACGTACATAAGAAATCACTTCTCCATCTCTGTATTCTCTCTATAAAACAACTATAGTCCTCATCTAAAAACTTAAATAATATTACCTTTGATCATTCTCTATCAAAAAAGTATTTTTATTAGCTCCCATGGATTTTTTTTTGTCTGATTATACAGTTGGACGAGAAAATCAGATGCCAAACTTTCAGCCAAATAACACCTATCATTCAATTGCTCTACGAAAACACTTGAGAGAATGGATACGTTTGGGATTTATTTATAAAATAAAATAGTTGCTGTTCAATCAAAATTTAAAATTTGATCTTAGTAACCTCAGAAATTTGATCTTAGTAACTTCAGTTTTACTTCGTATCTTGCTTGATATGTATAAGAAGATCTTAGCATCTAACGAGTTTTGTTTATCTGCTTCCTACTTTGATCTCATTTCTATTAGCAAAAATGATTGGACAAAAATAATCCAAATTATATACTTGTTTAAAAACATGAATACTCCATATGAAAAATTACATTTGAGGCATGATCAGGTGTTTTGAAGAAAAATACATTTGTAGTAGAAAAATTAAACACCTGGACTTATCGGAAAGAGCGAGCTTTTGAAGAAAAAAGAAAAATATGGAGAGTACAGATTAAAGAAGATGAGATGTTTAGCGGTGGAAGAGATAAGATGAAGGTAATTATTCAATCTCATTAATGACGTATAGAAAAGAAAAAAGAAAGTAGGGAAAGAGAGTAAAATTGCTGTGCAGAATAAAAAATGTAGCAGCACTTCTATTAGTTCATTTAGTTGAATTGTAAAAAGCTCTTATACGGCGTCGTTTGGAAGCACAGCATCCTCTGCTGTGTTCTCACCACAGCAGAGGATCCGTTCCCTAGTGGACAGTGAGACCTTTATTATTAGTAGTGTTTGACGGTGGTATAAGTTATATGCGTATAGGTAATAATTGAGATAACTTTCCAAAAGTGGAATGCTCATATTTTTGTGAGGTGGACAAAAATAGAAAGTGCGCATATTTTTATGGACGAAAGGGGTATATATTTTTTTAATTATATTTCTAATTGATGTATTTTTCGATGAAATTCAAAGTTTGTGTAACTTTTAAAACATTATAAATTCGTCCGGTAAACGTATGTAAAACTGGCAGTCAAATGACATAGACATGTCGATCACTATAAGAATGAAGTGTGAGTAATGAGTATTACCTCCATCCACAAAATATAGTCTAATTTTACAATTTTGGGTCATTCATCAAAATTAGACTAATTCTAAATCTGGAAAGTTTCAAACAAATACTAATCATACATATCATTCTAAATGTGGAACCCACAATATTCCACTAACTTTACTTCCACCACCTTTTTCCCTCCCTCCTCGCTCTTACTTTATCAATTGCACATTAAAACTCGTGTCATTTACAATATTTTCTATCTTTTGTGGACGAAGATAGTACTCTCTCCGTCTCATAAAAATATGTGCAATTTCCATTTTCATCTATCCCACAAAAATATGTGTATTCCATATTTGGAAAGTTATTCCAATTTATTATCCCTATACATCAACTTATTTATAAATTATACCAACTTTAAATTCTAGTACTAATAATGTGGTTCTCATATCCACTAATACTCCATCCGTTCCTTGTTAATAGAGGCTTTTCTTTTCGACACGGAATTTAAGAATCGTGTGTTAAGTGGGTAGTGAATAAAGTAAGACGAGATACGCCCCGGCAGTGCTCTCAGATTGGCGTGTCGTCCCCAAAGATAAAACGGCTTCGTCTTGTTCGTTGCAGCACCGCAAACATAACAAGCTCCGGCGAACTGGATGATGGCAAGAGCATAGCTTCAATGGAAGACTATGCAGAGAGAGGGAGAGAGCTATGCAAATGATATGCTTGATGTACTTGTGTATAGGGAATGCAATGGATGCATGCCTATTTATAGACCAAGTCCACTCATGGGCATTGATGAAGTCAAATGCCATTATGTGTGTCATGATGGCTTGACTGTAACCGCCGGGGGTTACTAGTCATTACGGAAGATAGATGGGACTGATGCATCTGAACACACTACACGATGGGGTTCATCGTGAACCTTTTGGTCACACGATGCGTCGGGGTCCATCGGAGACCTTTTGTCACCCGCTATGCGTCGGGGTCCGTCGTGGACCTCTTGGGACCCGCTATATATCGGGGTCCGTCGTGGACCTTTTAGCAACCGTTGTGCACTTGGGTCCACTATAATTATTACACGTAATAATTCATCTTATTAAATCAATGTTTAATAAGGTTCTCTCCACCAATGTGAGATAATTAACTCTTTTAATTAATCCATTGGTTTTATCTCATAGCTTCTTTATAGATCACCACTGTGACAAACTTTAATTCATAATTTCTCACTCACCGGGAATCGATTTAGCGAAAATGAATATACCACGGAAATCTACTCCAAAAGTAGATCGTCGCTATTGCATTTAATTTTACAAAATTAAATGTCTCGTCACATTTATATTGGTCAAAGTCCATTGACCAAACACGATTCCAACATCAACTTCATAATTCAACTTTCCAGCAATATACCCATTTCAGATTTTTGGAAATTGAAGGTAAATCTACCTATTGGAATAAAATGTGAGGACAAATTAGTTTCCACATTAGTACATATCTTTTGCAACAATTTAATCATTCTATATTATTTGAATAAGGCAATGCCTTTGATATATATAAAGTCAAAGTCATAGCTGAACAACATCTTTGACTTATATCCTAACAAGTACTGTACTAGTAAATTAACAGATTTCAGACATAATGGAGTAGCTCTGAAGGCACAAATTTAGAACTCAATGATGAAAGCTCCTTTGTCACGTAACGGATCATAGATGGTTAAATTTATAGACCTAATTAGACGTAAATACAGACGAATTTGGATTTCTCTACTCTTCATTTTAGGTCAAAGCGGGTCATTCATGTTGAACAGAAGAAGCTTAAATGGAATTATTCAGACTTCGTTATACAATGATGAAGGAAGATCAATTCCCACATTATTCTTGGAATAAAAGTGAATACTAAAAGCAAAAACATCATGTAAAACAACGAAAAATCACAAAATGTTAGAGAACGTACCATGCATGTGCCGAGGTCAAGTGGTGGCTCAGCCTTAGGATATAAAAACGAGCGATGTTGATGTGGAGCATGATCCTGCTTGAAAGAGGGACCACACACGCAGCTGGAGAGACTTGGTCATAGGAGATGAAAGGAAGATGATTTGATTTTGTTACGATCACAAGTAATAGAGGATCATTGAAATAATAATGAGTTGAATAGGAAGGGGGAACAGATGTGAAAAGAAGAAGAGGAAACTAACACCCAACCGATTCGACACATAGTTAGTTACGGTGGAATTTACAACTTAATGGAGGGTGAAGGAAGAGCAGCTGAAAGCTCAAGGAAATGGATAGATAGGATCTATTCAAGCTTACATGAATTTGAGAATCCGGTGATTCTCTGTTGAGCGTATCATATCTTACATTGTCATTATTCATCGCAGCTCATCTTCGCAGTTTCTCCCATCATTCAGGAAAAATGATGCATCCGAGCGTGAGTTTATCCTCTTTCACTGCTACCAACTATGGAAATTTCATTCACGAAATGCACCGACAAATTGAGAAACCACAGGCTTATGTCACAATGATATCAATATTATGTGATATGCAAATCAATACTATATTTATTATACAAAACCGAAACTGAAGGTTTGTTCATCATTCTTAAAACATTCTTCCCTGTATTTTTCTCTCTTTTAGTTACGGAACACCAAATAATTAAAACACTATACACAACAGTTTTGACTCCTATCTACCTTGTGTCCAAGTGATTGTAAGTTGATTATGCGAAGCTGTCGGATTAGAGCTGTTGGAGCTGTCATCAATACAAATGTCCCTCTCCGTGAAGAAACCTGGCTGTTTCGCCTGTGGTAGCGCCACTTCATTCCCCAGCATGAACACCACAGACGACATGTTTGGCCTGTCGTCTGGGCTATTCTGCACGCACAGCAGCCCCACATGGATTGCACGTTCCACTTGTCCCAAGTCGAACGCCTCATCCAGACAAGGATCGACAAGTTTTCTCAAACTATCTTCCTTGTAAAGACTCCACGCCTGCACACAGTTTCAGTTGCTTCAGATGATCAATCACTTAAAAGAACAAGAAAAAGTGAAGAGTTCTGCTTACATGTCCAAGAAGATTGAGATTGTGGTCTTTAAGGAGGAATCCTCTGTTTCTGTGGCCGCTAACAAGCTCCAGCACCAGAACACCAAAACTGAAAACATCAGATTTGACTGAAAATAGCCCGTCTATAGCATATTCCGGAGACATGTAGCCGCTGCCACATTGTATGTCACATTAGGATACCTATTTTTAGCAAAGTCAGATTTATTTAAACTTGATTTTCTTACTATGTCCCAACAACTCTGCGCGTTCGAGCTTCTGTTTGGTTTCCTCCGAAGCTCCTAGCTAATCCAAAGTCAGATATCTTGGGAATCATATCAGCATCAAGCAATATGTTGCTAGCTTTGAGGTCGCGGTGGATGATTCTCAGCCTCGAATCTTGATGAAGATAGAGTAGCCCTTTCGCAATTCCGTTGATGATATCGAATCGCTTTTGCCAGTCAAGGAGCCTACTCTTTTCCTTGTCTGTCCAAATACAGACTATTAGAAGAGAGCCAAAGTGAGTTTAAAGTTTATAGTTTGGAAAAAGGGTGTCACCAAATAACGTTAAGTCGAGGCTATGATTAGGCATGTATTCGTAGATCAACATGTATTCCTCTCCTTGAGCACAAAATCCCAGAGTCCTCACTAGATTACGATGCTGGAGTTTGGCTATCAGCATCACTTCATTTCTCAGCTCGTTCACTCCTTGGCTCGACGTCTTTGACAAGCGTTTCACAGCAATTTCTTGCCCGTCTTCCAGCACGCCCTGCACACCATTTTGAAAATGTGAAATGCAATACAAATAAATGTGAAATTGCAAAGAAATTGAAGTATCTTTACCCTATAGACAGGTCCAAATCCGCCCTCACCCAGCTTGTTCGTGTTTGAAAAATTATCAGTAGCTTTCAAAACCGTAGGCAAACTGAAGAATGGCAGCTCCCCTTCTTTCGCATGAGTTGCACTGAACAGCCCTACAACTGCACAACATCAATGTCATATTCAAGCACAATGTTAGCCATATAATTGAACATTTCATTACACCTTCTTGACTCATGCTCGAATTCTTCTTCGCCCTCCGGCCATAAACATAAGCGAGGACTAGGCACACAAAAACCACCGACGTAATACTTGCTATAATTATAGTTCTTGTTCTCCCTCTGTTACTTGCCACATCTTCAATCAAGAAAACCAAACATCATAATCAATCTAATCATCATCATCACAAGTTTCGTACTTACCTACAGACTCTGAAGCAGCCATTCTGATATAAAGATCCTGGCCGGCCGAAGCCATAGCTCTGATGTCGATCAAGTCGCCATGGTAGTACAAACAGCCACTCCCGTCTCCACTGATATTCAGCTGCGTATACGCCATACACGAACAGTCCCTCGCGCAATCTGCTTGACATTCCGCAAGGCTCCTCCTGTCCACATTATAGGTAGTGTTCCGAGCATCAGGCAGCTTGATTGCAGAATACTTCAAAAACTTATCCCCACCACAGCTCAACGCAGTCCTCCTCACGCACCCATCCGACCAGTCCGTTCGCCCCCAGCTCTCCGGATCCCTCGGCACGAACCTGTCGAGGCATCCACATGACGGGGAGGTACCTGCGTTGCAGCTTCCGTGCGGACCACACCTCGCGTAATTGTCACAGTGGTCCACAGGCAAGTTGGTGTAAGATGACCACGAATTTGTCCGATTGTTCCACGTGGAGCGCACTCCTTCGCCATTGGGATTCAGCCTCGATATTGATAAAACAGAGTCCCCGATTATGCCCTCCGTGTAGCGCACCTCGTTGGGGAAAATCTGCAGCGACAAGGTGTAGGTCGGGTCGTTGCTCGTGTCGGGAGCCCCGCTCCACCACAGCCCGTTCCACGGTCCGATCCTGTACTGAATATCATCACCCTTCTTAATCACCATCTGCGGGTATCCGGTGGGCTCAACGTGCGATGAATACTCGCCTTTTGCTGGATCGTCGTCGCTTTTCCATGACGAACTGTAGGTCTCGACGCCGGTGAGATAGTTCCACCCCAGCCGGATTCCGGCCAATAACGTGTCGCAGGGGTAATCGAAGCTCTGCCAGAGGAAGTTATCATCAACGCCTGCATCTTGGACGATCAGGTTCCCGGAGTCGAGCAATCGCGCGGTTGGATTTGTGGCTGGAGTGATAAACGCCGACGACCAGACGGTGCCGTTAGTTCTATTAAGAATAGCAAGGACACCAGGCGCCATCACCGTTAAAACGCCGGATCTGTCTGTGAGCGGAGACTCTCTGTTAGCGACCCACACATATGTTGGAACGGATATTTGGCTGTACCAGATTCCGACGTAGCGATTGGTAGAATTGTTGAGGTTGAAGAAACCGAGCTCGAATACTCCGTTTGCAGAAACGAGTGTTTCTCCATCTCTGATTCTTGCAGAGGTGGCTATGGTGTCGGTAGCAGTTGCAGTAGAGCGGATTAGCAGAAAATAGATGAGTAAAATTTGGTTTCGGAAATCGTCCATGCCTACAGCTGATGTTGTTTTAATCTTTGTGGAATTTGGTATCAACGGAGTATCATATTCATAATTCCAGTCAAAACTGATCGAAATCGAGTCGTCGTTCAAAGTGACGGTGGCGGCCGACTCAAATGTAATGTAACTGTGGCTCTTCGCGCTGTATCAACGATTGTCAAACTTCCTCATTTATTATTACAAATTTTCATCCTTTACATATGCTTGTATTGCGCTACTATTTCCAATCATGTCAACTTAATTTCTTCCGAACTATATCCAATTTTAGTTTTTCTTCAAATTTCATCCACATTAAATTTACTTAATCATGTATCCCCTATCTCCCATTCAAAATAAAATTTTTTCCTTGTTGAGTTATGTCATTAAAAATGAAACGTTTCAAAAAATGGAAATATTATTATTATACTTTTTTCCTTCTCTTACGTTATTCACTCTTCATTTACTCACAAAACAAACTATATAAAATCTCGTGCCAAAAAACAAACGTTTCATATTTAATACTCCGGAGGGATTATAATATTACTATATTTATGTCTAAAAAAATATTAAATTTAATTTGTTATAATTATACTGAACAAAGATATTAGATATTACTATGCAAATTCCTTCATGTGGAAAGGATGTGTCATAAAATATACTCCTTCGGTTCCTTTTAATAGAGATTTTTTTTATCTACACTGAGATTAAGAATAGTGTGTTAAGTAGATAGTGAATAAAGTAAGAAATAATAAATATGAGAAATAGAGAAAATAAAATAAAAGAGATGATTACTTTTTGGCAAAAATATAAATAACTCATTCTTGCAACTTTTTCTTTCCGGGACCAACTGCCATGCCCATGCGGGCAAAAAATATAAATAAGTCAACTAATATGGAACAGAATTAGTATATTATTATAACGATGTTACTTCATCATTTCTTTGCATTTACAGCATTGTACACTGAACGTTACATAATTATACACAAATTATCACAATAACACTTCTACTTATCATATATAGGGAAATATTTAATTGTCTAATATACAATTATCACAATAATACTCCTACTTACTATATCTAAGGAAATGTTTAATCATCTAATATAACCACAACGAATTTAATTTTTTTCAAAAATCATAACCAATCATGCAACACTAGGTTTATTATATTTGATCCACTTGAATACGAGGAATTCCTCTGCAAAACTTGGTTTATTTTATTTATCAAAATATTTAGATGTGTTTGCAGATGGAACTCTCCCTATCATGTAAAATAGTGTAGTTGGCGCTTCTGATCGTCCTAAAATAGCAATAATCATCACCATGATATCTATAATCTTGTTCAGTCTTTCCGAAACCACGCAATGATTTATTCTCCACCACTAAATATCCACCCGCACTCTGCGAATTCTTCAACCTCCCAAACCTACTCCCAAACTCCGACCTCTCCCGCCATTTCTCATCCAAAACCAACTTCACATTACCCTTGAAACTGCTCTCATTCGCCTCCGAGTAGAGGCGCACGCCCATCTTCGACCGCGAAGAACTGCCGGAGAAAACCTCCCCGGATGCCGTCACCGCCTTCACATCCCCCCTCACTTTGATCACCTGTTCCAACACCTGGAAACCCCCACCCTTTCTCAACTCCATTTTATTCTTGTACCTCAGCTCCTGCCTCGAATCCGTCGTGATCACGCCGTAAGACGACTCCACCCGGCCACTCGCCGCCACCGATCTGCTGAATTTCGCACTAAACTTTCCCTCGGAACCAGAAACCCTAGATTTCACTGAGGACGACAGCGGTGAAGAGGACGAGTCAGTGTGTTCCAGCACCTCCCCGCTCGTCCTCTCCCACTCGCTGTCTAGCCATAGATGCAGATTCGCGTCCACAAACCAAACGTTTAAGCCGTTGGTGATGCTGAATCCGAACGAGTGAGGCTTCGAGTCAAGCAATTTCCCGAGAAAGGGAGTGATCTCGACGTCATAAGTCGGTAGATTGAAGGAACCGATTGCGGAAACTGGTCTCCAAAAAAATGGATTGACGCCGCCGGTGTAGATCACAGTGAAAGGCCACACCGCCCCCACCACAGCGTCATCGATCCGCACGACAACCTCGCGGAATGGGCCGTTTCCGGGAATGCCCATGAGGTTGTTAACGGAGATGTATTCGTTCGGGAAGTTTGAATACCAAAACTCATCATTTTCGTGGAAGGAAACATAAACCTCCATCACCGCTCTATAAGCGTTGTTTGGGATTGTTAGCTCTTTTCCTTGTACATCTGTCGAGTTCTGGATCTCGAACCATGCCCCACCGTTGTTCAATGGCGTAGCTCTAGAAATGGGGAGTATCAAATCCGCCGGAGATCCGCCGACATCTCCAGCGGTGGGGTAGAAATGGAAGGTGAGGTTAACATGGTAAATTCCAGTATATGTTGAATCAACGATGTTTCCCATATAAACCGACAAATTATGTTCCTTGAGGAACAAAGAGCGATACCTCGTGACGTCTTTCTTAACGGTCCAGACAATGCCAGCGGGGGTAGGCTCCGCGGTGCAGCTTCGGAGGAGCTCGACGCCACCGAGCCAGATGCCAAAGATTCTGTCGAACTGCCGCCCTCTGCAAGTGGCGGTCCATTCGAGAACAACTTTCCCCAAGTGTCGGCATTTTGGAGTGTAATTCACAAGAATGGGTGGTTTGGAGTAGGTGTTGGCGAATTCTTGATTATGGAGGATAGAGTGAGAGCATGGTTCAGTATTGGGGAGAGGGATTGGCCTTGTGACTTCAAAGTACGTGGTGAGAACCTCAGCGGCAGCATCGGAGGAGGAGTGGGAGCGGAAGGCGGCGGTCTTGTGGAGGTTTGCGGCAGAGGGTGGCGGCTGGAGGAGGAGTGAGAGGGACAAGAGGAGAATCAAGGGTGCCATTTTTCACTCCAATTGTAGCTCACAGTCTACTAATTATTCAAATCTGAATTTCGTAATTATGGTAGCAAATATTTGGAGTTTAATTCGTTAATTTGACTATAATGTATTTGGCCAAACTTCAAAGGAATGTACGAAATCACTGGATTATTTGGCGTTTTACCATAATTATTCAAATTAGTGTCACGCAAAAATTCTTAATCAATCCGTGTAAAAAAAGATGCTATATGATTAGACAAATTTTAAGCATTCTATAAAATTGGAAGAAATTGCTTGATACAAAAGTAGATTAGTGAAGAAATCGATTAAGAACAGATATTTGGCCAGAGTCTCCATTCAAGAAGAAAACTTCCAACGGAACATAAGAAGACGAAGATGTTGTTGCGGAACTGAACCTGTAAGTTGGTTGAAGTATTTTACTGCCTTTAGGGCATGGAATGGTTAGAAGCCGATGACCGGTTCTCATCTGCCACACCTACAAAGAGAAAGTAAGGAACTTCCCATCATTGTATGTTAATCCAAAATAATTACGCAATCAATAAATGCAATAAACTGATACTAGATATACGTTGAAAAAATCCTTAGGTTAGAGAGAATTCAAGACGATGGCAGAGTATGTTGTTGTATTGTTTCATGTTCATGTGTATTACGCAGTTGCTTAGAGGTAAATGCAAGAAACCATCAATTCGTAGTTGAGATAAAAGGTTCATCATCACTAACTGTATCATTTATATCTACAAGGAAAGTCGGGGGACAGAAGGAGATTAGAAAGGTGAGAAATATACCTCAACTATTCCTTTCCGTGGTGCATGGATTGCTAGACAGAGACAATAATCACTTTTTGTATGCTCATAAGAAGCAGGACGTGAGGCAGCTTTTTCTTTACTGGCAAGCATCTCTACAAATAAACAGCTTGCATCACGATATCCCTGGAGAGTAAATTAAAGTTCGATGTATTACATGGTGGTCAAGTATAAAGAGCTTGAAACTGGAAATGGAAATGATAGTCTAGAATTTCAGTTCTCTAAAGCCTGGAATATGGCAGATCTACTGGAAAACGGAATAAGCCAATGTAAACTGTCAGGTACCTTCCATAATCGCACAACAACAAGAGCCTTAGTGTCCAAGAGTAAAATACGCCCCAGTGAATCCGTAATTGCAGCCAAAGAACCACTAGGTGACAGTGTAAGCTTCTCGCCCTTCCTTGGGTGATCCTTCAGACAAGTCAGAGGAGAGGCTGTACCAAAGTGACATTGTCAGAATATATATCCAGCAATCATCTTAGATACCCAGAAACGTAAGTCAAGTTAGTGATTCAGATAGTGGCCAAAATTTACAGGCAATTTTCTCACCTCTGGCAAATGGTTGAGACTTAGGTTTTGGTTTTTTTGAGTTGTTTGGTTCACTATGCCAAATCAATTTCGCGAGTGAAGATATTGTTGAAAATGTGGCAGGCACAACTTTTGACAAGATAGCTCCCACTAGCGATCTGCTCTTGTCAACCGAAAGCCTTCAGCAAAGTAAAATCAACTATGAAAACTATGAACTAAAATCAAGGCAATTTCAACCATTAGGTCGAAAGATGAAAAAAATTAGAATGAATATTTCAAATGAAAGAAATTATGTTATACCCCCTCCATCCCAAGTTAGCTGAGTCATATTCCATTTGAGTTGTCCCAAGTTAGTTGAGTCATTTCTCTTTATAGCAAAAAAAATTTCTAATCACTCTTACTTTATTCTCTCTTCTCTCGCCTACTTTATTCTTCTATTTTATTCTACTTCATTTAACCTACTAAACACAAATTTTCAAATTTCATGCTCGAAAGAAACGTCTCAACTAACGTGGGACGGAGGGACTACTACAATTCAAAACCTAACTAACCTAAACGCTGATATGACAGCATCATCTCCAATGGTGACTGCACAGTAGTAGCGCTGACTTGACTGCCAATAAAATCAGCTGAATTCAAATACCAGAATGAATTCAGAAACATCCCAGAATGTCACGAATAGTATAAAAATCCACAACATTGTGGAAGAAGAACTTCAACCTGGGGAAAGTAGACATTCAAGGAAGAAGCAGAAAACAAGGGACTGGAACTTTTGTTTTCATATGTACTATACATCGAAAGCATAGAATGATATTCGGTGATCAACAGTCTTAATCTATATATTGAGTCTGATGTTTGACTAGGTAACTACCTGGATTTCCATCAATGGCGGGGGCATGACACCAGTTATAGCAGCATCAGCACATACTCCATACTTGCTAACATTCCATAGTTGATACGGAAGGCTTCTAACTGGGTTCCCAGAATTATCCTGAAGCATATTGAAATCCCGATCCCAGCCCTGTGAGCCTGATTCTTGAAACCACTGCTGCAGCAGACTCTGTATTTCATAAAAGCTGAGTAAATAATACAACTTGAACGTATGTTATCTTAGAGTAAAGAGGAGAAAGAAATCGGGATAGTCCCCAGTCTGCAAAGAACAATCTGGCAAACGCTCCGAAAAGGAGAAAATCAGGGAAATCAGATACCAAGCATGGTTCAGAGTATGCGCATGACAAAAATCGTTAACAAAATATTCAATGAGAAAAGTAAAAATAACAACAAATTACAAGTACCTTAATATCAGATCCATCAAAACGAGCAACTACACCAGGCATTACAATGCAAACCTCCTCTGATGATGTATCTTGTGTCAGGTCTTGCTTAATCCCACGGACCCTTATCTTAAGAATCTTTGCCGCGTTCACGATCTGCAAACACCAATAGCCAAAAAATCAAGCAGTTTAAGCTTGGCCCTAGATAGCCATTCATTTCCTAATAAACAGATTACAATGTATATACATCAAGCAGGGCTTTAAAAATTGACAAATCTCAATGATCAAAGTGGTCGTGCAGACAACTAACCGTAAACAACAAAATAACAGCCAAAATCATACTCACTCCAGAGATGACCCACCTTTCTTTTAGTTTGTCCCACCCAAGATGACTCATTCCTATAGAAATCTCTTTATCTCAACTTTATCCCCCCTCCCTTACTTTGTTCTCTATACCTAACCCACAAAATAAAATTGCATAAAATCTCGTGCCGCACAACACTAAACAGCAAACAATGAGATGCAACACAAGTGTGCACTAATTTGACTATGCAGCTACTATATTCCAACAAATCTCAGAAATACATAAACTAGCTCAAACATCGGCCAAAATCGTCGAAAAACGAATAGCTCATCCAATTATCTAAACCGCAAAATAATCAATTCGGTAACTAAGACCAAGTAGAGTCTGTGAATGGCACCTGTCTGTGGATGAGACGACCGTGGATCGAGAAAATCAAAAGATTACCACAAGAGGTGCCGACGGCGAGAACTCTGATGTCGTGGTCGAAGACGAGCCACTCAACGGCGGAGATGTACTCGGCCTCGATCGGGGAGAGCTCTGGTATGATCTTTGAGGCCCGATTTGGGTGGGTATCGGAGCCGCCGTTGATCGATTGAGACCACATTGAGGATGAAGATCGATGAGCGGTTGGCGAGCGCGATCGAATTGGTGTCGAGAGCAACAAGGAGATTGGGGTTTTCCACCAGCCATCCTTGCTTTCCTGCGCCGACAGCTGACAAATCGACGCTAGCTATACTTCCAAGCTCTGTCGTGTGATTGCGGCGTGACATTGCCGGACTTGGATCCTCTGCTGTTCAATTTAACACAGCACACCATACTGTGAAGTCTTGGCATTAAAACATTTTCGTTCTCTTTTTTTCCCTTCTTTAATTTTTTTAGTCTTCAAACCTTTAACCAATCCTATTGTTTTAATCTCTTTCTATTAGCATAGCTTAACATGTATTGTTATCTGACGTATTCTAGTATAATATGTTTATTTTTTATTATATATACATTTTATATTTTTATCTAAAATTTTATCACATTAGATGTTATATTTATGTAAAAACTTAAAATATTAAACAAAAACAAAAAATATATAATATGATATGATAATTAAATTGGGTAAGCCTTTTACTTTATAAATCAAACTAAATTTAAAGTATTTTGAATTTTTATATATAATATTATACTAATAACTAAAAACTTAATTAAACTAAAGAAAAAGGAAAAGAAAATTGCAGACGGTTCATTCACAAGATTATGCGTTTCAACCATAACACCATTTGCTGTGTTTTTCTTCCACCATAGGCATCCCGACATTGTCGGAAATTGACGTCGATATTTTTTTGACAACAACTCACGCAAAAAATTAAATTAAATTAAATAATATCAGTTCGTGTTATTCTATAAATTAATTTTTATATTTGAAAATAAATATTGGTCGTTTTTTAGTAGGGCTAATAATTTTTGACGCAACACGATAATCTGACACGAATCGACACATAATTATTGAGTTTGGTGCAAAGCTTATTGAGTCTATGAATCCGTTAAAAACCCGATAATATCAGACTGGGTTCGGGTTGGATGTGATAACTCATTAAAAAATACTCCCTCCATCTCATTTAAGATGACACACTTTCCTTTTTAGTTTGTCTCAAATAAGAATGATACATTTTGAAGCTGGCTCCTTTCGTGCGCTCTCTTTTCTCTCTCTGCTATATCGTTGTGGAATGCTCAAGTTGGATCATCAACCTGATCAAGCCAGCTTATTTCTGCCTGCTACCTGCAAAAGTGCGGGTGAGTGGATCCGGTAAAAGCTCAGGCTGATCAACTCGACTAACTCCGACTAGAGTGAGGTGAAGGGAAGAGCGGAAAGGAACGTGTTCAAAAACCTTAACCCATTAATACTATTAACTAGTATATGGAATTAAGGATCAATCCCACAGAGATGAGGCGTTGGACATTTGTTTGCATGACAACTTGGGTTGCTTGGCTGCTGTCATGCTTTCTAGAAGGGTGAGTTAAGTTTAACTACTTGACTTGGAAAGATAAACTAAATTGAACAACTTAACTAGACTACTTGATCGGTTGGACTGACATTTCTATAAATAGACAAACAGAATAAACGAGGACTGTCAGTCCCCTGCAAAAAGCACTGTAAAGTAAAAAATTTCTAACAACTTTATCTTCTTCAACAAATCAACATAGAAAACAATACAGAGAACAGATCTGGAAAGCTAAAGAAGACGAAACATCAGAAAACACATAAAACATAATCTATTCCTAAGATCTAAGCTACGACCACGTAAAAACAAGAACTACACCAAACTCATGCAAGAAACGAAACAGAAACTACTAGATCTAGAAATATTAACACGACTAAAACATAAAACAGCAGATCTAAACAAATCAAAACAGGACAAGACACTTCTAAGCTAAGACACAAAATATAAAAGCGAAAATGAACACAGATCTAAAACATCATGCATAAAACAGGACACAAAGATGGAAAATGAAAACATAACTTCGGATTTAACTAAAACAGAACATTAAAGAGTCGATTACATCAAAAGAAAATAGGAAACGAACACGGAAAGCAGTAAATTGTTTCATCACCCCTTCTCGAGGTGGAATACATACCCGAAACTGAAATCTTGCAGCAAATTTGTAATGCCCCAAAGCCCACCTTAGACGGAAAAGTGAATTTCGGTGCTATAAATCGCTAGAATTAGGATTTTCGGCGAATAATTTGAAATAATTAACAAAATAAATTTTGACAATTTGATAAATTATGGAATAATGAAATACTAGTCTTAAATAAGTGTAAGAAAAGATATGCGAGCAAAGAATTGAGTTTTAAAGAGTTTTAGTACATTCTTGAGAAAAATCTTCGATTAGAGATTTCGATGATATAACAGTCCAAAAATTCGTAAATTTAAATTAGTTAAATGCTATAGAAGTCTAGAATTAAATTAGAAGCATTACTGCAACACCCCAAAAATGGCCCTAGACGGGATTTTCTATACGATTTTCCGGCGTGTCCAATCGTATTATCGAGACATTACTAAGGTATGGCTCATATTCTAGCCTGTTCTTATGAAATGAAAGTTGATAAATACATTGGTATATAAGGCAGGTTTCAATTTCATAGATTAGAGGAATAAATAAATTCTTGAAATAGTTTATAAGCATGCAATTTCAGGATGATATTAAGCATGCTTGAATTAATAGATTTAAGCTATAAAAACTCTAAATGGTGTTGTATGTCTTAGCCGATAGTTTGTATGGATAAGGGTTAAGAGTTTTGAATTTTACTAAATAAATTCGAATAAGTGATTAGGAGATTATCTAATGATTAATTATGATTTTGTTAGATTATAACAGTCCTTTGGTATATTTTAGCAAAATTTATTGGAATATTGAAATTGTAGGGTTCTTATGATTAATGGTTGAATATGGTAATGCATATTGAATAAATGTGATCATAAGAACGAATTAATCGTAGTAATGAGAGTATGAGACTTAAATTAATGACTGAAGCATAATCTAAGATTTCGTAAAATGATTCACTTGAAGGGGAAATTAAATTTATATAGCAAGTGAATTATTAAATGGTTTGATCATTAAAATATGAACTAGAACAAGTAAGTATGTTAGTGCAAATTATTGGTAATTATTTTAAATGAGATTAGCAATTTCAATACAGTAATTGTATGAATGTGTGCTATCTGTGACTAGTAACGTAAAGGGTTACAGTGGGTTTATTGAATTTATTTGGATAAAAAAATAACATGACAATACTTATAATGAAAAATGTATCTGATTCTGTATTTGATGTTACCCCGGTGTGGGTTATTGTCACCCTAGTGTGGGTTATCGACACCCTATATGGGTTATTGTCACCCCGGTGAGGGTTATCGGCACCTTATATGGGTTATTGTCACCCCTATGTGGGTTATTGACATCCTCGTGTGGGTTATCGTTAGTAGATTGTTTAAGTATTTATGATTTAAGATCGAGTAATATGGTTGTTGACGATAAATGTGATCGTTCATGATATTGAAGTTATTGATGTTAGAAACTACTATTGATGTTGCTATGAATATTTGTCAATATTACAAAAAAAATTTGAGGCTCTATGTTGTAACATATAAATATAAATTAAAGAAAATAACGGATCGAACTGTGATTATTAAATATTTATGAAAATCTGTATGGGGTATTACAAAACTAACATCAAAACCAAACTACCAGCTGACTATAACAGGACCAAGCGTGTGTGTGCGAGAATTCAAGAACAAGGAAGGAAATGAGCTCTGGTTTCAGCCCTAGAAGAGAGCTGAGACCCTTAACTACTCTAAGAAAGCTGTTGAGAACCCTCGTAAACTACTAAGCGAAAAAATAAAATGGGGGAACTCCCTTTTCTTCGTGTGTTGGACTTCCTTTATATAGGGAGGCGTAGGGCTCTGATCCCTAGGGTACCACCTCTCTGAAATGTCAATGTTGCCCTTCACACATGTAGGTGGGGTCTCTTGCTTTCTCTTCCAATGCAAAACTCTAGCTGGCTCTGACTCGATTTATTTAAACACGAGAATTACTCGCAAGTGTACGGGGTTAGTGTAGCAATAAACAAGTAAGAGTATCGTATCCACGTAGACAAATTGTGCAACTTAATTACCACAAACCGATTTTAACTACTATCTAGAGAATCCGGAAAGGTTGGTTTTGATTTTGAAAAACAAATAAACAAAAGCAAGGTAAAAGCACGCAACAAAGAGAAGTTCCAAATAAGAGGACACGGTAGAGCCTTGGATCCAACTACAATGACACGATGCGAACAATTCAACAACTTCGATTACCCAATTAAAGTCTCTAGGATTACTAGGAAAACCGCTAGTCTAGGCTAAGCCCTCTCTCGAGTGCACTCAACCAGTTGATTAATCATTAATATTGAAGTCTCCTTCTAATACTTCACAATTAACTCCTTAAAACAAAAGGCTCAAGCCCTCACTCTAGAATTCCTTCTCTCGAATGCAAATTATCTGGGTGTTGTTCATTCTTTTATCAATCCTAATTAGGTATCTCTCGATTACTCAAAACTAGGTCAACAAACCCAATTGGTAGCTAAACAATTGAATTGAAAAAGCACAAGAATGAGACAAAGAAATCACAAGAGCAAAGGTAATCAAAAGTCCTTGAATTAATCAAAAGCGTTCATTATAGTTTTCACCAAAACTCTACAAAAGATTTAGCTACTCATATTCAATGCAAATTCACAAGAGAAATTCATAGAAAGTGAATTGAACATAGGAAAACTAATAAAGATACTCCCAAAGGTGAATTCAATGGACAAATCGTCTTCGTCTTCAAACTTGTTGATGAATTAAAATCTTCGTCACTTCAATTTGCTCTCAAAATGTGGAAACCGCTTCTAGGCATGTGGAAAGTGTGCTGAAGTCGAACCCTAGGTCCTATTTATACCCGGGGCAAAAAATAGAATAAAATCAACGCCTAAGCATATCGCCCGGCCGGGCGAATTTAAGTGAAGAAACGCCCGACCGGGCGTTTTTCTTGAATCTCGACTTTATACAAAATGCCCGGGGACAGTGGGAATGCCCGGCCTGGAGGCGCAAGTGCCCGGTCTTCTATGTAGAAACGCCCGACTGGCGGTAGTGAAACGCCCAACCTTCGGTTTTGGTACCATTTTCGTCCGTTTTCACCTGTTGTGACTACAAAAACTCGACAAACTCATCAAAACACTAAAATAGGGGATCATAGATGAAAACTCAAGTAATGTGCTATAAAACACTCAACTATGCACTTTCAAACATCCAAAACACAAGCTAAACTACGAGTTTATCAGGCTCCGTTAGAATTTGACTTGATCTGCTCAATGCAGCAGATTTCTCCTTCTTTTCTTGATTTGTGCTTCCGCCCAACTGATTTGTTCCATATTCCAAAAATGGTGGATTTCACACACACCTGGCTCAAATGGTTGTTAGTTCATGGATTTGGATGCAGTTTTACTATGGAACACATGCATGAAACGAGTCTCATCACATTTCTATTTCTGCAAACTTTCTCTCTCCAATTAATACATTCAACTATTTTTTTTCTCTCTCCAATTAAATATTCAACTCTCTTCCTCTCTTCATTTAATACTTAAAATCACATTTTCTCTCTCCAATTAAACACATTAACCTATCACTCCTTAAATTCCATGTCGACTAAGAAATGCTTCATCTTAGCCGGGACGGAGGGAGTAATATTATTATTTTTATTATTATTTAAAAAATAGTAAATGTCAATTTTGATCATATGACCAAAATACAAATTTGGTTCAAAACATTCACATTTTGAAAAACAGGTTCATATCAAATGAAATCCTTGTTGAAGTGGTCCTTTTTGCATAGTTCCGTCTAAAACTATGGTCAACGCTAACTGCACAAAAAAGAGTAAATGTCAATTTTGGTCCAAAACATTCATTTTCTGAAAAATAAGTCCATAACAAATGAAAATGTCGCCGAAGTAATCCTTTTTTGACGACTCCGTCAAAAAACTAACGGTCAACGCTAACTGCATAGTGGCATGACCGTTATTTTTTGACAGAATCGTTAAAAGAGGACCACTCCGACAAGGATTTTATTTGTTATGGACTTGTTTTTTTAAAAAAAGTGAATGTTTTGGACCAAATTCATATTTTGATCATATGTTTAGGATCAAATCGACATTTACTCTTTAATTTTAACTTTTATTTACTAATTTCTAGTAAAGCAGGTTTAAATTGTATTAAACAGATTTTTATCATGTAAATTAGGTTTAAAAATAAGGTTTAATCGTGTAATATTATGTTATAATAGTATAATATTAAGTTCGAGTCGTTATCATGTCGTTACGGGTTCGTATTGGGTTAGTGTTTGAAAGTAGTAGGTCAGGTTCTTGTTCCGATTTACAGTTTCCTTAACAGGCCGGGTTCGAAGGGTAGTTATCAGGTTCACCCAATAACGACCCAAACTGCACGATTTGCCACCTCTATTTTCTGTTTTCATTATACTCCCTCCGTCCCCCAAAATTGACAAAGTTGCATATTGCACGGGTTTTAATGTTGAATTGGGGACAGAGGGAATATGGCACGGCCAAAAATGGAAAAACTAGTCTATTTTGGGAAGCTGGGTGTATTATCCAATCACACTTTTCATTCTATTTTGTTACACTTAACTATTTCACCTAAATTCACATGTCATTTAGGAATATGGTCACTTACGTAAATACTCCCTTTGTCCATGATTAAATGTCTCATAGCTGATCGGCACAAATTTTAAAAAATTGTTTGACTTTATAAAGTAAAGTGGGTAGAATAAATTAGTGGAATGTGAGACCTGCTTTTATATATTAGTTTTATAATAAAATGTGACTGGAATGAGTTGTGGAATTTATGATCCACTTACCAAATATAGTAAAAGAGAAATGAAACATTTATTGGCGGACGGAAGAAAAGAAAAATGAGACATTTAATGGCTTATGGATGAAGTAGAATTTAGGGAATACTCCATCCGTCTTATGGAAGATGATCTATTCCTTGAGCAACAGGAGATTTTATATAATTTTAGTTTGTTTGTTAAGTAGAAAAAATAAAGTAAGAGGGAGAGAATAAAGTAGAGATAAATATTTTTGGTGATAAGTCATCTCAGTTGAGACAAACTAAAAACAAAAGTGAGTCAACTTTAATGTAACGAAGGAAGTACTACATTTCAATGTTACTAGTATTTTTTTAGAGTGGACTACAAATATGATTCTAGGACTTTAGCATTTGCATGTATGTAGTTGCTTTAAAATTATCATTTGTGATTTTTGACAATGTCGGATTTGGGGATGTCCAGGGGAGTTGACTGACCCTTCCCCCCGCCAATAGTACCATTGGAGTTAGGGCTCTAACCTGCCATCAACCACTGCAACGGCTCCGATTCGACCGCCATAGTCACAACTAGTCTGTTTCCTAACAAAGAAAACGAAGAGCGCTGGAGTTGTGAACTGTGAAGTGTAAAAAAGAAGTGTTGTGTAGCCATTGGTCCTTTTCCCTCTGTTCGCTAATAAGAGTTCTATTTGATTTCGGCACGAGTTTTAAGAAATGTAAAGAGAAGTGGGTTGGATAAGTTAGTGAAACATAAATCTCACTTAGTTTAATAATAAAATGTGAGTGTGGGGACTACTTACTATTCATGGTAAACATGAAATAAGACCCAATGAAAACGGACGAAAATGACAAAATAAGACTCTTAATATTTTACCCCCTCCGTCCCTGAAAATTTGTCACTTATTTCCATTTTCGTTCGTCCCTAAAATTTTATCACCTTTCACTTTTACTATTTTTAGTAGTATACCTCACATTCCACTAACTCATTCTTACTCACATTAATTAAAGTATTGTTAGAGGCGAATGAGTCTCACCTCAAAAGACTTTTAAAATTAGAAAATGCATAGGGACAGACTAAAAAGGAAAGAGTGCATATTCTTATGGACGGGGGGAGTATAAAATTTATACTCCCTCTGTCCCAACTAAGTTGAGTTGTATTCCTTTTTGGGATGTCCCATCTAAGTTAAGTCATTTCCTTTTTTTTACAAAAAAAACAAAAAACACCCAATCACTGTTACTTTATTCCATCACCTACTTTACACTCTCTTTATCTTTCCTTCTTTATTCCCCACACCTGCTTTCAACACTACTTTCTGTTCCATGTTAATAGAGTCATTTTTCTATTTTAGGAAGTTCCAAATTAATTGAGTCATCTCTATTTTTGGCAAACAGTAACTCCACCTTTTACTTTATTCTCTCTTCATCTCTCTTACTTTACTCTCACTTACTTTTTCACAATCCATTTAACACACTATTCTTAAACTCTGTGCCGAAAAGAAATGTCTCTATTAAAAAGGAATAGAAGGAGTATTTATTAATTTCCGTGACCAATAATTTTGACTTAACTTAATTGGGATAGAAGGAGTATATAAAAATAGTATTCAAAAGTTATTAATTTTTTCAACCTACTTTGTATTATTACGATTGTTAAAATTTGTACTAGATCAAATGGTGATAAATTATAAGGGTCGGAGGGAGCAGCTTGTAGTTTTACTCATTAGTCGGCCCATTTACCATTATTTTTCTGTTTCTAGATTCTCTATAAGTTAAGCTTGCATATGCATGCATAACATATTTAATTATTTATTCCCCAAATTCCAATTCTACTTTGCATTGGTGGTATAATTTTTAGGCGTGACATTCCGGTTTTAAATTTTTGAATCTGGCCATTATTTTATCAGGCATTTATATTATCTTACAATCATATTTATTGATATTATTTTATATTTAATTGCATTAATTTCCTCATTTTGCTATTTGATGGTTAGTTGAACGATATCTAAGTGGTAAGTACATAGCAAGAAGGAAATAGTTGCTCCTATGTGTAATGAAATGATTTTATGTTGTTTCAAGATATTTATGCCCATACTATTCAACCGACGAGTGCAATAAAGAATTGTTCTACTTAAAATATAATGTGGAGTAGTATATCTTTTTAACAATAATTATTTAAAATATATTTTTACTATTAATTTTTACTATATCCGAATCCTCGAATTCAAATTTTTGGATCCGTGACTGATTCTTGAACTTTGATATATGTATGTTTTTTGTTCTTTTGCAATTTTTTTACTTCCTTCGTCTTATAGAAATAGGTATTTAGGGTTGGTACGAGTTTTAATATATAAATTGATAAAATAAAATAGAAGGAAAAAAAATAGTTGAAATTGTGTATTTGATGATAAGACCCATAAATGACAGTAAAATAAAAGAGAAAAAGAAAAAAAATTATAAAAGAATATAGACTATTTTTGTAAGACTAATAAAAGAAAAATATGATATACTTCTGTATAACGGAAAGAGTATTTTTTATTGAAATGCTTCAAATGATGAAAGAATTTATATTTTATCAACTCATCTATGTTTGAACATTGATTTCTCAATCGATATTTTTATATTTCTTAAAGTCATTCATTCCTAAACGTCTTTCATAATAGAAAAATATGGAAGAAAGGATGCCGCTAGTCTTTTAATAATACAAATAAAATAAAAGAGAAAAAAAAGAATAGACGAGAAGGTTCTGGATACTACGTGCATCGCAAGTAAAATTTTATCTATAAGTACTTGGGAGTTGATTCATTTGAGAGCAATACAGATAAAATTAGTTTACTCAGACGATCCTTCTAGACCATCATCAACGTTCATCATATTTTGTACTTCTCTCCCTATCCAAAAATGGCAGGAATTATTCAAGATTGGGAGCCTGTGGTGCTTCGCAAGAAGGCTCCTACCTCCGCCGCCCGCAAGGATGAGAAAGCCGTCAACGCCGCTCGCCGTCTCGGAGCCGAAATCGAAACTGTCAGGAAAGGTGCGCCTTTTTCTTTTCCTATGTTTAATTCATTTCTTGGCTTTAGCTTATCTGTATTCGTTGATGCGTGTGTTTCTGTTTTTTTTTTTTAATTGAGATAGAAGGTGTTGTTCATATCTCATTTTCTCTCTCTGATCTAGTACCAGTCTCGAATAAGATGAATCATTTCTTAGTCGCCCCGAGATTTTAGAAGTAAAAAGAGTTATTTGACAAAAAATGTGGCTTATGTATTAATTGAGAAAGTCGTCTTGGTCGAGAATTTTTTATCGAACCAATTCTCTAATCGCTATACAATACTCCCTCCATCCTGTTTTAATAGTCCCATTGACTTTTCTGCCATCTTTTTGTAAAAATGATAAAAAAATAGTTAAAGAGGAGAAATGGTAAATTAAGAGAGAATAATATAGAGAAGATATATTATTGTCTTTCTTACTTTATCATTTCTCCACTTTAACTATTTTTTATCATTTTTATAAAACGATGGCAAGTGGGACGGGACGGAGGGAGTACTAAATACTCCATCTATCTTAAACAATTCATGATTATGTCCTTAAATACTGTCCCTACTGATGGCAAGGTAATTAAAAATGAAATCAAGGAAATGTAAATATGTGAAAAAAGTTAAACCCATTGGCCACTGAATGGTGAAAGGCTATGTTGTGATTATGTTTAAAGCAAGTAAATGGATTGTGTTGATTGGATATCTGAGTCAAGTAAAAATATCCTTAAAATATGGATGTTGATTATAACTGAAATTTGATGCTTCAGCTGCTGCGGGAACAAACAAGGCTGCCAAAAGCACTGTAACACTCAACACCAGGAAGTTGGATGAGGACACAGAGAATCTAGCTCGTGAGTTCAAATTGCCATTCTGCTCTAGAATTTTAATGGAATTGACTAAAGATTTGTTTGTTGACTGGTGCAGATGAGAAGGTTCCGAGCGAGTTGAAAAGGGCTATCATGCAGGGTCGAATGCAGAAGAAGCTAACACAAGCTCAATTGGGTCAGGTTAGTTTCCGATTCCACTAATTAATTCACCAAATTTTGTTACTAATAACCCAAACTAATTCGTTTTTTGGGATTGTGCAGATGATCAATGAAAAGCCTCAAGTAATTCAAGAGTACGAGTCGGGTAAAGCAATTCCCAACCAGCAGATCATAGCTAAGCTGGAGAGAGCACTCGGAGTCAAATTGCGTGGCAAGAAATAAATTTATTTGTTTATCAATTAATCAACCAACTACCTATCTTATGGTTTGTATGTATGAATATTATGCTAATTGCGTTCATGATAATCTTCAAACCTTCTCTTGGTAAACTATGCCATCAATCGGAACCCAAATTTTTGAACTATTTTCCAGATATGGCAAATAAGTTAGTGCTATGTTGGGGATTCTGGAATTACAAGAGATAACAGTCCGTCGTAATACAACCAAAAGAAATACAGAAGAATAGAATTGCAACAAAATAACAACTGTTGAAATTGAAACAATAAACCGTGAAAAAGTTGTTTCGCCAAGTCGAAGAGTTCTCTTTTTGCAAGATGAGATGTGCTTCGGTAGTGCTTTCGGATTAGCGTTTTGTCCCCAAAGATAAAATGACCATGGTAAAGTAGCACCGCTCTCAACATAGTCCCGTGAACTGGATGGAGGAAAGGACAGAACTTTCGATAGAAAAATAATGCTGAGAGGAATAGAGCTTATGATGCTTACTAGTGTTCGATCAGATCACCTGGATTTTGGACTCCAGGTCAAGGCCCAAGAACTCAAAGACCAATTGCCAAGTCCACAGATGCGACGCGGCTCGGCTCGGCACGGCACGGCACGGCACGGGGCGTGCGGCATGCGCGCGTCTGGGCTTTTAAGTGTAGTAGATCACTTAATTTATACACCTAAAAAGGAGGCTCTCACTTTCAATGTGAGACAACTAACACTAATTGATTGTTCCCTACATTCAAGACTCTAAGCTTAGATAAAGCTCAATCGTGCCCAATTTTAATTCACTCTTTCTCACACATCGGGAATTGGATTTGAGAAAGTGAATATACTACGATCATCTACGCGGAACGTAGACCGACGCTGTAGCATTTAATTTCAAAGAATTAAATGACTACTCACATTTATTATTTGGTCAAAGTCCATTCACTGGGTACATTTAATCTATGATTCCAACAATCCCCACATGAGTGGAAATTGCCAAATGCATATGCATGCAGACACAAGTTCAACCATCGGGAGGTATATAAGCATAAGGATAAGTAGTTTTTAACTTTGAACCTTCCATAGTCAACGCCATCGGATACACAGGCGGCCTAGTAGCGCGATGCTTTGAACTAGTCCTCCACGGCGTGCACCGAGACAATGGTGTTAACACTTAAACACCCCAACCTCATCCCTTGGGCACCACTTTGGATTCATAAGTGTGTAATTTGAAGCGGCTACACTTCACACTTACATAGGTAATTCCTATTCCGAGTATCTTGCCCTACTCGGTCTCTTTGAGAACTCAATCTCCTTGAGATCCTTAGGAGTCATTAAAAGTCATAGACTTAGCCTCGCCACTGGCAAGTTTTCACCACTCTATTGTTCTTTAGGGAATAGATGTAGATGCGTGTTTCACACGAACTCTCATAACTTAGTTTTCCCATTGAACTAAGTTCTTGGAATCTCCGGTCATCATGGTTGGATTACCACTATGACAATTGTTTAGTTTGTGGATTTCAAACTCATTCCCTCTAGCAACTTATTCATTTAATCACGGTTTAACCCTTTGGTTAGCGGATCCGCTAGATTATCTATTGACTTCACATAGTCAATTGTAATCACATCTGTGGTGAACAAATGTCTCACGGTATTATGTTGTCGACGAATATGTCGATACTTACCGTTATAAAAGCTATCACAGTGAATCAACACTAAAGGCACTGACTTAGACCAACCTGGAATATCTTCAAGGAAGTTCTTAAGCCACTTCGCTTCTTCCCCAACTTTATCTAGAGCTATGAATTTCGATTCCATGGTTGATCGAGCTATACATGTATGTTTCATGGATTTCCACGAGATAGCGCCACCCCCAAAGGTAAAAACATATCCATTTTTTGAAAGTTAGTCTTTATTGTCGGACATATGAATAGAGCTGGAGGACCGCTATTATCTCTTAATGACGAGATGTAACAAAAATATATATATGTGCGTTAGGCTCCTTTGCACCCTAAGTGTCATATTTCCTTCTTAATCTCAGCCCTTGGATCCTTGAATTGGATGGTTGTGATCAATGCATTATTAGTCTATAATGTTGCATTATTAGCCGTTGTGCATTATTAGAATGAAAATATGCATTATTAGTCTATAATGTTGCATTATTAGCCGCTGTGCATTATTAGAATGAAAATGCGCATTATTAAATGACACGTGACATTAATCTAACCGTCAGATGACAAAATCGTGGGGCTAGGATTAAGAAGGAAAAAGGACAAAAGATATGAAAAGGATTTGAATACATCCATATATATATATATATAAGAGATAATGATGGTGAATGACCATAAAATAAGATAAATTGCTAGGGTGTGTGATCAATACTAACTAAGTTACGATAATGACTAATAACTAATATCAATTTTATATGTTAAAAGTATCAACACAAAGACATAAATTTATCAACCTTCTTCTGTTGATATACTTATGTCTTTGTGTTGATATTTAAATTTACATATTGTATTAATATAATTATGTCTTTGTGTTGATAATTTTAATACACAGAATTGAAAGTTATTAGTTATTATTAGTTGCAGTACAAAGACGCAAACCCAGGGATTAAATGTAATGGTTAAAAGAAGCAAGAGTTTTACTGCATAAACTAAGCGCACATTTCAGATACATAGATTTTACTTTACGCTTATATCTGACGTGGATACTTGTTCAAATATAATTGGTCCCAACACATATTTAATGACCGCTTACTTCCCTAATTTCAAATTCCCTTTTTATTCCCGGAAATGGATTAAAATTAACAACTGAAAAACACTATAGTGAAGAAGGTGCAGACAACCATGGAGAAGAGTAAAGACGGCTCAAAATTAAACATTGCAATCATCCATCCTGATCTTGGCATAGGTATGCTCGTACTGTATCTAATCCACACATATCAGCAAACTGATTTCCGAATCATTATTTCTCGATGAATTTCGTTTGTTAGGTTATCTCGAATGATTCTTTTATTTGAATTCTCTGTAATTTTCATTTGTTTCGTTTCGTTTCGTTTCTTTTGTGCTATCTAAGAGATGTCTTAGTTAAGCTTGCTGATGAACCTGTGTGGTTATTGTGATTGAATTGTGTATATAACATGGGTTTGGGTTTCAATATGAGGTTTAGGCATTTAAACTGAGATCAGCTTAAATGTTCAATTGCATACAACAGAAGGTTTCAATATTAGGTTTGGGCATTTAAACTTAGGTCGCTTAAATGTTCAATTACATACAGCAGATGGATACAGTTGTTTGATGGAGATAATGAATATTTGTCGAAAGAAGAGGATATAATAGAATCTTGCATAAATGAATTGTTTGTTTCTCCTATGAGCAATACAGCTGCATACATATCTTTTAATTCCCTGGAGTGATATAGTAGGAGTATATAACATTTTATTATGCAAAAAGCCATCTATGCTTTAAGGTTCAAATAGTATCCTCTTCAGTTTGTATAGATATTGTTAAATAGCATTTCTTTTGTATTTGGGATGCACTGTTCTTAGAATTATTTCTATGTTGCTCAAAAGCTTTATTCTGAATAGCCTGTCAGTTTGTACCTAGTACTCACAACATGATTTTTGGGACAATTTTGAGTATTTCTTATCCTGACTTTATTCTATATTGATTCTTTCATCTAATAATGCCTTAGCTTCCCACAATGTTAGGTGGAGCGGAGAGGTTAATTGTAGATGCTGCTGTAGAACTCTCATCTAAAGGTCACAATGTTCATGTATTTACATCACATCACGACAAAACACGATGCTTTGAGGAAACAGTTTCTGGTGTGTACACCTTTTCTTTGTTCTCTTGAATGCATGTGTGCATTCTTTTATATGGAATTTTATGTTTCTCTAATCATAATTGTAACCTGGGCAGGTATCTTTCCAGTTACTGTGTATGGCGCTTTTCTTCCCCGACATATTTTTTATTGTCTCCATGCAGTTTGTGCTTATCTGCGGTGTATCTTTGTTGCTCTTTGTGTGTTATTTTTATATCCTTCGTTTGACATTATACTGGTGGATCAAGTCTCCGTTGTCATCCCATTGATGAAATTGAAAAAGCTATCAAAGGTTAAAGACCACTTAAAATGACTTATTGCGTTAATTTGATCATAATCAGTTCATTGCAATTTACATGTTCTGCACTTTCCTTCTCTTTTTTTTGTCCAGGTAGTATTTTATTGCCATTTTCCAGACCTATTACTGGCACAACACACAACAATTCTTAGGAGAATATATCGAAAACCTATAGATTTTCTAGAAGAAATGACAACAGGTATCTATAAGATTTTGTTTACTTTTATGCTTAATGTTTTAACGTCATTGCAAATTTGCAAGCATATTCATTTTATAGTAGACTAGTAGTATTAAATAGAACTTCGTGCAATTTTCTTTTAATTTGGGCACTACGTCTGCCTGGTCTGTTGTAGGTATGGCTGATTTAATTCTTGTAAACAGCAAATTCACTGCATCTACATTTGCGAAGACATTCAAGCAATTAAGTTCACGAGGGGTTAGACCTGCCGTGCTTTATCCAGCTGTTAACGTGGATCAGTTTGAGGAACCTAGTGCTACTAAGTAACAGAATTACCTAATCTTTTTGGTATCTTTAAATTATATAGTAATTGTTACAATTATTGTCATATTAAACTTTTTAATATATCTCATTTCCCAAGCACAAAACACACAAGAAGAAAACTGAATGTATTTATCTGTATAGTATGTATATATTTATTTGGATATGTCACCATTATATTTTAGTCCATATGACTAAATCCTCTATCGTTAATTACAGATTGGCATTTCTTTCTATCAATCGGTTTGAAAGGAAAATGCATATATAACACCATTATGTTTTAGTCCATATGATTAATCCTCCATCGTTTATTACAGATTGACATTTCTTTCTATCAATCGGTTTGAAAGGAAAAAGCATATCGAACTAGCTATATCTGCTTTTGCAATGCTCTACAACAGCCAACAAGAGTTCGTACGAGGTGATAAGAGAGAGGAGCTTTCTTTGGTTATTGTAGGTAAGGTTCATCTTTTATCTTCTGTATTTTTATCAGAGAGATCTAACTGGTGACTTCTCCCTTATTTCACGGTTCCTTTGTTAGTCAAGAAATACACATGCAAGTATCTTTCAGTGGGCATGGCAAATTATATGAAACCCAATGGAATTTGCTTTGTGTGAATTGAGTTATTATAATGACTGTATCAAAAAGGGTCATCATATAATGCCTCCAATTATTTTATATATTATATCTTGTGTAAGAAGATCTTGCTTCTGTCCTGTGTGTACCATTTAAGTTGTTTCAACTTTTGGTGTTGTTAGCGAAGATTCATATTTACCGACTTCTAAAGCTGTTGGCAGCGACATCTGATTAATGTATAACTAGATCATGATAAGTTTCAAATCTATCATCTGATATTTGAATGTTGTGTTAATAAAATGCATCGTAGATAGCGAGCTAAGAATCATTAAACATGTAGTAGTATCTTTATCGATGCATTTGACAGATACTTAGTCCTGAAATTGAAAGTAGTGAGCTTAGAATTATTGAACAGTTATTTCAATCCATTTATAGAAACTTAGTCCTGAAATCGAATACTCACTTTTCTATTACTCAAGTACCGTGTGTTTCCCATATTAGTTTTGATCATCTTAAAACATGATAGATTCTAAATGAATTCGTGATTCTATAGCTGGTGTTGGAGTCTTAGTCTCTTACAAACTTGCATCTGTCAGGTGGCTTTGATAAAAGGCTGAGGGAGAATGTCGAGTATTTGGATGAACTGAAAAACTTGGCAGAAAGGGAAGGTGTCTCCAACCGTGTGCAATTCATCACGTCTTGTTCTACACCAAAAAGAAACACTCTTCTTTCACAGTGCCTCTGTGTGCTCTACACACCCAAGGTCTGCAATATCAAACATCCTTCCGAATTGGTTGATTGATTGGCTATATTCTAAACTCTTCCTAATATATGACATTCGCTAAGCAGGACGAGCATTTTGGCATTGTCCCGATAGAAGCCATGGCTGCCCACAAACCAGTAGTCGCGTGCAATAGTGGGGGTCCAGTGGAGTCAATAAAGAACGGAGTGACAGGATACCTCTGTGAGCCTACCCCTAAAGACTTCTCGGCTGCCATGTCTAATTTTGTTAGTGATCCTCAGTTGTCGACAGCCATGGGCATGGAGGCGCGGCAGCATGTCGTGGAGTTGTTCTCTACCAAGACGTTTGGTAACCACCTGAATGCCTATGTTGTTGATACTGTTCTTCGTAGAAAGGATCAGTGAAGTGAAGTGAAGTGAAGTGGAGAAGATATCAACGATGAAGATTGATTTTCCAATGCTCCTGTACAACAACTCTAGCTTCTTCGAATCCATACATACGTTTTGCCTTTTCTTAAACACATTTTCTCCTGTATTTTGAAATTACTTTACACAGAATTATACTTCTCTGTATTTTATAAGATCACTCTCTCTCCACACACACAGAATTATACGTTTTGGCCTTGTTAATTTCTTATTGCGATTAACTAATTCTAATAGAAGATTACTAATTTCTGATTGGATTTAATTAATTTAAGATTAAGTGCCGTGCAGCTCACTTTTTTTTATTTAGAACAGCAAACTAAAGCTAGAAATGTGGTGTACACGTAGGTGTGTTGGAACCGAAGCAATTCAGTTGATCAATCTGTACATATATAGGAGGGGGAGTTGTATGACTATTTACAGAAATGAAATGCCACGTTGGATGTTTCGCCCTTGGGGAAAATATTAACATTTAATATGGAATCTTATTTTTTATTTTTTGGAAGCTTATGTTAAGTCTCCTTTTGCAGATTTTTGGACTTACAAAGGGTGCGTGAGATTGTTTTACAGGAATTTGGGGTTTTAAAAAAAATCTTTTTTGGGTTGCAGGCCTATTTTAGTTTCCTATTTGTCAACTAATATTACATATCAGACATCATATTTGTAGTATCTATAATGGATGAGATATATCTAATAGATTACAATATTTGAAAAATCAAAACATTTCAGATCACAAGACTTCCATCCATCCAGCTATTCTATGTGACATCCATTCTTTTTGCTGTTCATGTTTTTAATGTTTTCAAATGAATAATTTGTTAGAATTCCTATGAACATGAGTATTTACATTCCTCGGGTTTTTGGTAAAGACTACGAGCTTATGTTTTAATTCATGCAATTGAACTTTTTCACCTAACTCTTGTAATTGTTTTGCTTGTTCTTGTGCTTTTATTGTTCTTGTGCCTGATCAACACGAGAACTATGCTCGTTTAGCTTGATTAATCGAGAGATAGCTACTTTTACGTGGTTAAGGGAGCGAATACAACACATAGATTTATCTACACTCGAGAGAGGGGACCGTTTGTGAGGGCTTGAGTCTTAAGAGCTTAAAGATTTAGAATCTAATCTATTGGAAAGAGATTTTGATAGTTAGAATCTAATCTACTGGATAGGTGCACTCGAGAAAGGGCTTATCCTAGGGTCGCAACTTTCTTAACAATCCTAGAGACATAGCAGTGCGAACCGGCACTACTGTTGTACTCGCCGGAAGCGCCGATCTTCGTCCGCTTCGGCCAGCCCGCTTCAACCCCCGCACTAAATTTTTGGGAATTCTTCACCACGAGAAAGACCTCCCAATGCTCGAATTCACAGAACTTCAACGACCTGTCGGGGTACTGCTGCATGGCACGGATCTTCACATCCTCCTCGGTCATACCACTGGTTGCCTGGCGGAGATTGTTTTGGTAGAGGCCGGCAAAACGACTAAGCTTAGGCCTCAACCGCTCCCACTGTTTCCGGCATTGCTCGGGAACGTGAGGCTTCCCATCAGCCGGTTTCCGTTTGAGGTAGCCTTGACTAATATGAAACCACATTCTATCGATGTGTTGGTTATTCCCGACATAGGGATCCTTGACTACACCGACCCAAGCCTTCCCAAGCGCGGTGTTTTCCACCACGGACCAGATAGTCCTCCTTCCCGTCTCCTCTTCGTCCTCCTCGGCCCCCATACGTGAGGAAGAGGCCCGACCTTTCCCCTTGCCCTTGCCCTTGCCCCCTGCCGCTGTCCCTGCCTCGGGCTTCATTCCCGGCATCATACCACCCATCCAATTGTACATGTTGCAGGACGGGGACATTTGGGGATTCATCCCCGCCATTTGGGGAACCATCCCCGCATTCCTGCTCATGTTTCCCTCCCCTCGAGGGCATCGACACATTTTCTTTTGAGGAGTTGGGGCTATCTCCGGTCAGGGAGACTCCAACTGAGACAGGGACAGCGGCACTCCAACTGAGACAGGGACAGCGGCAGGGGGCAAGGGCAAAGGGAAGGGTAAGGGAAAAGGGCGGGCCTCTTCCTCGCGTATGGGGGCCGAGGAGGACGAAGAGGAGACGGGAAGGAGGACCGTCTGGTCCGTGGCGGAAAACGTCGTGCTTGCGAAGGCCTGGGTCGGTGTAATCAAGGATCCCTATGTTGGGAATAACCAGCACATCGATAGAATGTGGTTTCGCATTAGTCAAGGCTACCTCAAACGGAAACCGGCTGATGGGAAGCCTCATGGTCCCGAGCAATACCGGAAACAGTGGGAGCGGTTGAGGCCTAAGCTTAGTCTCTTTACCGGCCTCTACCAAAACAATCTCCGCCAGGCAACCAGCAGTATGACCGAGGAGGATGTGAAGATCCGTGCCATGCAGCAGTGCCCTGACAAGTCGTTGAAGTTCCGTGAATTCGAGCATTGAGAGGTCTTTCTCGTGGTGAAGAATTCCCAAAAATTTAGTGCGGAGATTGAAGAAGGCTGGCCGAAGCGGACGAAGATCAGCACTTCCGGTGAGTACAACAGCAGTGCCGGTTCGCACGAGCTCCCGAAGCCGAGGCAGTGATCCCGACCCCTCCATCGTCTTCCCGCCGCCATCGTCGTCTGATTGGGCAAAAGACTGCGTAGCGGATGGCAAGGGGAAGCGCCAGCGGGTCCGACGAGGTCCACTCGGAGGCCTCTCCAGAGTACAACAATCTCGCCCGTGCGCAGCAAATGGCTAACCTGGTACAGTCCATGCATAGGTGTTATAACACGACCGATCCTAGCTACAAGAGGATGTTGAAGGATGCCATCGACACAATCCGGCGCGATTTGGGGATGCCACCCATTGGATATGATGGCGCCGAGATTGGCGGTGGGGATGACGGCAGCGGCATTGGCGGTAGGAACGACGACAGCGGCACCGGCAACGGGGGCGACGCGGAGGACGAGGAGTGAGCCGGGGGTCACATTTGTTGATGCTTGGGTTGTTTTTTTGAATTTTCCCCGTCCGTATTCGTGTCAAAATTTTAATTCCGTAAACATAAATTGAATATTTGTGAATTTGTGAATTTTTTTAATTACGGGAAGTCCGCGCGGGAAGGGTGATGGGTAGGGCGGATTGTGTAGTGGGAAGTCCTTATGACGTGGCTGGAGGGTAGGAAGTCCTTATGACGTGGCATGAGGTGTATTTGGGAAGGGCGACGGGAAGGACGTGCGGGAAGTCCTCCCACTGGAGATGCTCTTAATACTTCTATATGTTTGAGTTAGTAATTCCACACATTCCACTGATAGTTGTAGTGAATTAACATAATATATACTACTTCCCATGTCCCATAATAGATGTCACACTTTTCTTTTTAGTTTGTCCCACAAAAAATGTCACATTTCCTTCTATAGAAAAAAAAGCTCCATCTGACATTAATATAAATATACTATTTTCTCTCTCCATCTAACACACAAAACAACATCTCTTAAAATCTCATGTCATTCTCCAAGTGTGCCATCTATTATGGGATGGAAGGAGTATTTGCATGCATAAAAAAATTTTGATCAAACTAGCGGATCAAATGCATTGCATTTCATTTTTCTGTCAACTTCACAACTTATTTCCCCATCTACTTTATTCTTATTGTTTGAGAAAAGGACTGAAAATGTGGCTAAAATAATGGAGGATGTGATCAAAGGAATCGAAGCATCCGAAAGTAGAACATGATTTTTATTGGCTGTGTACCATTATTCAATAATCAATCTAAACCCCACCCACACGCTCACTTCAATAATCAATCTACTGTCAATTTCTAGATTGAAAAATTGCAATTTGGTATATAATACAATGAACATCATCATATCAATTCATTTTCCATATTACTGTGATACTAGTTTCATTTATAATAACTATAAGCCAGACAAAATCAACCATTTAGTTCTTAAATCCTAAAGGGGGAGGAATTTATTTGGATCTCCCAATTATGTAAATAGCACTCGTACATACATAAATAACAACGTAAATAGCATGAAAGTCCAATATTACATGATCGAGTGGATATAATTGTTTTATTGTGTATTTAATATTTGGACTTAATTTAACAGGGCGATATGTACACGTCACGTATAATATCCACAAACTTGATGATCCAATCCATCCGCTACTAGCTGAAAATATATACCTCATCAAACCCTCGCCTGCAAAATCCCAAACCAACACAACCAAGTTACTCCGTCCGTCCCAGCTTTCTAATTCGGCACGAAATTTTATAAAATATTGTTTTGTGAATAAAGTGGAGAAAGTAAAATAAGAGAGACGGAAAAAGTAGAGATGGTGATGTTTCTATATTTAAAAATGTATCATTTAGAGTGAGACATCCAAAAACAGAAAATGTATCACTTAGAGTGGGACAAAAAGAGTATTTACTTAGTACTCCCTCCGTCCCTGATTGTCACATTTCTTTTCTTCACTCGTTTTGTATTAATAATAAATAGTTAAAGTGGAGGGAGGATGTTAAAGTAGAGGAAGGATAAAGTAAGAGAGAGAATAATATACCGAGAATTCTTAAGTAAATTATTTTCTCTTACTCTACACTCTTCCCACTCTAACTATTACTCTCTCCATCAACAAGAAATAGAGCATGACACGAGTTTTAATGTAGAATTGATAAAGTAAGAGAAGGAAAAAAAGTAAGAGAGAAGGAAAAAAAATATGTGAGAAGTAGTGCTAGTGGAATGATTTGTAGGGTTATTATTTGTTGAAAACTTTCGATAAATGAATGTGCTCTATTTTTTGTGGATGACCAAAAATGATAATTGAGCTCTATTTTTTGTAGACGGAGGGAGTATTACTTTTACAAAATGAGTGCGGAAAAGAAGTGTGACCATGTTTTAAGGATGGATTGAGTATTTATTATATCCACTTCACATAAATCGTATCCTGAAATCAAAAGTTGCAAAGTATGAAAATAAACTTTTGTTTGTTTTAGAGATAATTGCTTGAGAGAGAAAGATATTACAACTATACAATAGACACTATTCTTGGATATAATTCGTAGTGAAACGTGAAGAAATCAATGTGATAGTAATAAATACTAAAAGAATTGGAATTTTTCACTCGTATGACATACTACAAATCTAGGGACTGAATTCACTAGTCAGAGTGATGATTCTACCAAAAATTTTCATGATCTATGAATTGAAAACAGTTCCTAGTTCATATTTTAGAATTAGTTTTTTATATCTAATCCAATACATATGTATACATAGAGAGAGAGAGAGAGAGAGAGAGAGAGTAGAGAGAGATACCCAGATTTTCCACAATAAGTGGGAGTGTAATTGTATATGAGATTGTCAAGAACTTCCTGGGAGGAAGGCCTGTTTAAGGACATTCTGGCCTCCCTGAGAGATGGGAGAAACAATTAATAGGGGAGATATTCAATTTGTTGATGCAAACAACCAACACATACAGACTAACATGTTAGACAAAATGGCATCTTTGAAATCAATCTGGTGTCGAATTGTTGACTAAATACTACTTCGTAGGGCTGAATTTTTTTACCTTACAAGAAAGTTAGCAATTTGTTGAGAGACTTGAATTGCATCTTCTGAGTGTGGGATCCCTGATAAGCCCCATTCGAAAGCATTTTTCTGGACCAGATATGGCGAATGTGACATTTCAAACCAAACATGTTCACTTCAATAAATACACATAGCAAAATGTATTTTCTTAGCTACAACATAGATGATTGCAAAAGAATAAACCTGTCGACAATGAAGGACAAGAACTATAGTTCTCTTACCTAGGATGTTTCATAATACTATATTGATGAATATCTTTCAAATTTCCATGAAAGTGTAAACATTTTCTAGGTTGAAATTATCATGCAAAAGATGGGAAAATTGAAATGGGACTTCAGAAAAAAAATGAGGTCAATAAATGTGCTAAGAATACACGGGACATTCATGTCAAAATAAACTTCTTGAGGAATTTCTGAAACAGTAGATGCTATTGATCCTTGTATGATCTCCAGGCTTCTAAATTAAGTACAGTGATTTGCTTTGAAATGAGGATATATTGGAAACGGCCCACCATGATATAAAAGACTATGCAGTAGTGTTGAAAAGCTTGAATATTCAATAGATAATACCTCTGGGTGAAATTGCACACCAGTCACTGGATATCTCCGTGCCTGCACTGTTGACACATAGACCTAACAGAAATTGATTAAATTGGAACTGATCAGAAATGAAGCTCAGATGTCAAGAAAAGCACAATATGGAGGTATAAGAATGGACCACAAGGTGTACTTTGCAATTGTATGTACCTTCCCATCTTCATCTGCACTAGTTGCTAAGATCTTGAAGAAGCTAGACAATTTCTTGTTCTTTTGGAATTTTTCGGGTGATATCCCAAACTGCGTCACGGATTAATTGAAATGATTATACAAACAAAAGCGATGCGAAAAAAAATCACTGGTCCAAACCATCTCAGACACGCTGGATAGAAGATGTCACTATACATCCTACTCTCATGAAGTATTCATTCATGGCAATGAAAAAAATAATCAACAACTAGTGAAAGCCTGAGTTGATTAGAAGATTTTCTTAAGGAAAAAACATTATGTTAATATATATTCACTGATTTCAAGCCACAAATTTAAGCTGAAGCTAATAGTATTCATTTTGATAGCATTGAGTTCTATATCTAGCTAATAAATACTAGGTTTGACTCTTCTATTTCCTAGATAACCTTGAACAACTGTGATTCTTCACTATACATCAATATTGCATTCAGAGAATATGCCTTATTTTACTTGTTTCCAGCAAGAACAAAAAGATGGTATAAGAAGGAAAGAAGCCCTAAACAAGAAAAAGGAAAGGGATGCAGAAAGATGAGAAGAAGATTACAAGGCACATCTGCTGGTCACTTAAGATTTTGCACATGTAATTGGTTAAAACAAGACAACTTCATGTTACGAAACTATCATCATAAGATTCATAACACAGACTAAAAGGGGCCTACCTTATGATGTTGCATCACTAGACATTCTGTACTGAGCTTCTTTAACAAAGCCGGAGAGAACCTGTGAATGATCCTCAATTAGTTATGCTGATGTGTGTTTGCAAACTATGATACATACGAAGAGTTTCAAAGTCAACAAATTACCTCTTAATATGAACAATTAGGAAACTTATTTTTATCAGATGATAAATCAATAAGAGTGAAGGTATAGTGATGTAGGTTACCAATCATTTCCAATCTTGAAACCAAGATCAGGTTTTTACAATGTGGTTCACAGAAAACTTGAAACTAATGTATAAGATGTTTTATAAAATCATTTAAGCAACAATTTTCATTATATATTTTACAAAATCATCTAAGCAACAACTTCAACTATTATTGCAAACTCTCATTTTACTCAGAGTTAAAAGTACTGCCGCAAAATTTGATTAACATGAAGCATAGAGTTCAATATTGTAGTATATGAACCACATCTCGTTAGACCTGTCATATTTCTCAGACCGTCACCAATTCTTCCAATATACTAAGACAATAGAAAGAAATGATTCAAACAAACTGAAAAAGTATTTCAAGTTCTGATTTTACCTATGAAATACAGTTCCATTTATGTTTATGTTCTCCACGAATTGCAATGTCGAAGATTGATCTACTGCATTAAATCTTTCGAGGATCATGTTATCCTGTAGTGAAAATTGAAATCTGAAACACATTAACAAACTGAAGCTAATTAAACTAGTGAACAGTAAAGAGGTCCAGAATGTAAACTAGAAGTCTAGAAGAAGAAATAGCACAGCTAAAAGAAGCTCGGAGCCACTGCATCTTCATAACAAATAAACCTATGAGCCTCAAAAGGAGGCACAGAAAGTAGGATCTGCAAAATTATTTAATTTAAAAGAAAAATCTGCATTATCTTCCCTAATCAATAATTTTTTTTACATTATAATTACCAAAATGGCGAGAGGAAAGGCCAGGGATTTAAGTATTACAACTTTACCATAAATCTCTTATATTTCACTTACGAGTGCAGAATATATCTTTCATATTCGTAACAGCTTCAACAAATGTTTATATGTATGAGTATTTCCCAATAAACTTACCTCACTCACAATCCTGATCACCAGTTCAAACCCTAAGCAGATTGCAAGCAGGGGGAAATGGTCTCCAGCATCATTCTTTCTCAAGACTTCCTGTACAAGACAGATGAAAATCGGTCAAGAACAACAGATGCTTTTTCGTCTCCAGAATTTAACCAAATTTGATTTACAGGAGAAAAAAGAGCCAGATCCATATGAGTAAGTGTACACCATCAACTAAAGAATCACAAGATTTCTTAGGTAGCAGCCATTCTGAAAAATAAGAAAAAATGTCAAATTCAAGCTTTTAAATGTGAGGCAACTTATTCAGGCTGATCTCGACCTAACAATTAAGTCAATATACATCCATAAAAATATTTGGGAGTTCTTTAATTGTAAAATAATCAAAATCGTGTGGAGGTGGCAAGCTGTGTATTTTATCATAAGAATGGGCTTCTAAGCTACTTGCCTACTTCAACATCATCAATAAAACTTATTATCACAAACTGAGGCAACGTGAAACTATATTCCACCACTGCCATCTCCTTTACCATACATTCCTGGAAAGGAGAGTTGTTCATGCAACCAATATTAAACAACTGAGATGGCATGTACCTTAAATATTGATTCAACAGCCTCAATGTAAACACCTCGTTTGGCCCGGCCTCCTGTGAAGATCACTCCATTAACCAAACTCAGTTTCTGCAGCATAGCAAAGTTAGCATTAAGGTTATTCATGTAAACTAATCCACTCGAGTAACTGATCATCCTCGGTACAGAAAATTGTCGACTCATCTACATTATGAAAGTCTAAAACGAATATTCTATCAGTACCAAATGAATCGGTCACCTTGTACACATCACATTGGAACACCTTTGAGGACAAAGGCTATCCTCATCCTGGTGGATTCAACACATCTCATCAGAACACAATGCTGAGAATCACCAATAGACACAAGATAGAAAGGCTAATTGGATATGCAAGCTAGTCTGAAACATTAGCAACCATGAGCATAAGACCAAACTTTATCTCAGACGTCTCTATTTTAGCTTGATTAGAACCATCTCAGTATGTTCATATTTCTCATTCTCATATAAAATGTGAATCCAAAAGGATGAGGTTGAGAGAGAGAAACAAAATTCCACAGATTTACGAATTCAGCATCGTATTAATTTTGCGAGTAAAATCTGATCACAAATTGTAACTCATTTTCTCTCTCCATCTCCCAGTCACAGAAAATCAACAAGTGGAAAAGTGAAGGAGACGAGCTTACTCGTTGAAGAACCTCCCAAGGTTCATTATAGATGAGAGGAATAACTCTAGCACCCGCAGATTCAACGAATTTGGAATACGAGGCCGCAATGTATGAAACATTAGGAGAGTTGTTGAGGCGACCGGAGGCGCCATCGCCGGGATGAGTGAGGATTCCTATGACCGGCCGTGAATAGAGAGTGCGGGAGACAGGAACAGTAGCGGAAGCATCATCATCCATTTGCCGCGCGGGAGTGGATTGAGCTAGGGCGGAGGCGCTGAGGTCGTTGCAGATAGGTACGAGGTGGGGAATCCGGCGGTAGTTCAGCATAGCAGAGGGAGGAGTATCGGTGGTAGATTCTGGAGAGGAGGTAGACGGCGGGGGAGCCATGTTGATAATGATATCGACAGTGTTTGGTGGTGATTTTGTAAGCGCACGGCGTTGCACACTAATCTCACCGCCGAACTACACGCGTTCGCATCTCGTTCAGTCAGTGGCGCGTTTCGTACACTCTTTGTGTGTGCGACTTGACTAAATTCCACAATAAATTCTCTATTGTTTATTGTTGCATCTTTCACCATCTTTTTATTTTTAAATAGATAATTGTAAATTTAGTTTGCCACATAATACTATTTTTTTCTGTCTCAATTAATTGAGGTATATCTTTTGAAAAATTTAATAAATTATGTTAAACTAAAATAAAATGAAGTAAAGTAAAAGTTAAAGAGAGAAAATAAAATGATGCATCTTAATTGGGGTACAAAGAATATAAATAAAAGGATTTTGCAGTTTTATATTCCCTCTGGCCAACCATAAGCGAATCAACTTCCATTTTAAGCAAAAAAATTTATTTCTTACATAGTATTTCCTTCGTTCTATAGTTATGGTAATTTTGTCATTTTGATATATTTTATAGTGAAGTCATTTCTCTTTTCAATAAAAGTCAATACATTTCTTCTCATTTATTTTACTCTTACTTTATTCTCTCTTCATCTCTCTAACTTTTTCGTTTTATACTTTATTCTTTCTTTACTTAACTCACTTAAAATAATTTTTCGTAATCTCCGTATCGAAAATAAATGTCTTCACTACTATGGAACGAATAAGTACTTTATTTTTTCCACCTACTTTATTCTTTTTACTCTACTTTTTCCCTCTCTCATATTTTCCACTCTTCACTTTAACTTTTCAAATACCAATTTCTTAATTCTTGTGCCAAAAAAGTGGCTCGTTTATGACAGACGGAAAGAGTATTTTTTGTTATTAAAAATGTCACAAAGCACTATTTTTGTGAATATTTACTCCTTATTATCTGTCTCCACAACCATCACAACAATACATCTCTCCATCTTTTGCTTAGAATATCCACAGAGCGACGAAGAGAAACTGGTTATGTGCCTATGAGACAAGTCCGGGGGAAGACGCTTTGTGAGCAAAGAAGGGAGAGGAGGCAGGTTGTCTTCTTGCCCCTCCACGTAGTGGCGCCATCTTATTAGTCAGCAAAATTATCATTTCTTACCACTAATGTGAACATATACCATTAGGATTTTATTAGAATCCTCGTAAAATTACATTTAATTATAAATATATATTTTATAAAAAATAATTTAATTGAGAGAGTCATGTGAAATTTAAAGTTTAAGATAACTTTTAGGAGAAATTGATTATGCAATGTTGAATAAGTGAATTTTCCTGTCCTTTTAATTACGCAGTTACTTAAATACCCTTTCACAATTCAAAAATGATAAACTTTACTAATAATGCTAGTTTTTCTAGAATGAATCTGGACCACACATTTCAGATTGTGCCAAATTTTAGTATTCCCTCCGTCCCAAGGTATTAGACCAATTTTCCTTTTTGGGATGTCCCAACATATTAGGCTCATTTCATTTTTTAGCAAAAAACATCTATCTTATTTTATTCTCCATCTACTTTTTTCTCTCTTCTCTCCCCTACTTTTTCCCTTTCTCATACTTTACTCTCTCCATTTTAACTATTTAAATATCAATTCCTTAAATCATGTGCCCAAAAGAAGTGAGTCTAATACTCCGGGACGGAGGGAGTAACTTATTACTACTTCTGTTCAAAAAAAATAGATAAAGTTGTAAATGATACGACTTTTAATGTTGAATTGATAAAGTAAGTGTGTGTGTGTGTGAGAGAGAGAGAGTTAGTGTTAATAGCTTGTGGCTCTAGGTTCTTAGAGCATCCACAATAGCGGCTAGCCGATTCGCGGCGCTAGCCGGTCGGCTAGCCGAACTATTGGAATCGGCCAGCGCAAAATCGGCGAAGAAATCGGCGTGGGCTAGCCGATTTGAGGGCGCTGGCCGCCATTGTGGCGTGTCGATCGGCCAACGCTATTTTTTATTTTTTATTTTTTAATTTTTGAAAAACTATATAAACGTGATTTTAGTTTCATTTTATCCGGTTGCATTTTTTTTAAATAGGCATACAGACGACGGGTTAGGCCCAATACAAAATTAAGACCTAAAACAGAAACATGTCATAGTGTCGGGTCAGGGGCCTCTCTGCGCCCCCGGACCCCCATGGCAAGGGGTGGTCGCCCCCCTTGACCCCCTGACTCGCTGACCGGCAAACTATAACGAATTCAAGGCATACTAACATTTTTTAATGTATTTTTTTAATAAATTAGTAAGGAGTAGAGTGGGGCGGTGGCTCGTGTGTGGAAGCCCGAATTTTTTTTTATTATGTAATTTTTTTGATTTTTTATTATGTAATTTTTTTGATTTTTAGTTAATGTACTTTTTTTATTTAAATAAAATTAACGAATTTTTCCCGTATATGTGTCGTAAATTTAATTCCGTAATTTAATCGTAAATTTTATTCCGTAAATGTAGTTGTTTTTGAATTATTTTTATTGCGGCTGGCCTAAGGCTAACCTATTTGAGTAAAATGTTGATGTGGCAGGTGGATTTTTAGTGTTGATGACGTGGCAAGGAGAGAGAGTGGCTGGCCTATGGCTGGCCTATTCTTATTGTGGATGCTCTTAGTAGTGTTTAAGAGCATCCTCATTCGTGTTCTTCCGCAAGGACAAGCTCAAGGGTCCTATTCAATTTAAATACTTCAATTACTAAAAATATTTCTACATTATAAAAATACATTAAAAATTAAAAATTACATAATTAAAATCCTAAAAATTAAAAAATACATAATTAAATTCACAAAATTAAAAAGACTCACTACTCGTTGCCGAATTTCGCTCAAATGTGACTGATTAGATCTTTTTGTATCTCAATGTGGGCTCTTGTATCGCGCATTGTGTGTCTTCTTTCGATCCTCTCGTTCACCCGTCGTATGCACACCTCGGCGTGGGGGAGACCTCGCAGTTGAGCTTCCGGCTTCATCCTCGTCGTAAAAGTTAGCCTCCATCGGTCCTTCGTCAGCTATAATCATGTTGTGCAAGATAATACACGTGTACATGATGTCGGCGATATTCTTAACGTATCACAGCCGAGACGGGGCCTTCACAATGTTGAATCGGCCTTGAAAGAACCCAAAAGCTCTTTCGACATCTTTCCGAGTAGACTCTTGACGCTCGCAAAAAGAATCTGTCTCGGGTCTTGCGGATTGTTGAACGTCTTCACGAAAGTCGACCACCTTGAGTAGATACCATCGGCGAGATAGTAACCCATGTGGTATGCATTTCCATTGACGGTGAAGTCGATCGCAAGTGCTACACCATTCAAAACATCATCGAAGAGTGGTGAAGAATAGAACACGTTCAAGTCGTTGTTGGATCCGGCAACACCGAAATATGCATGTCAAATCCATAGGCGGTAGTCGACGACCGCTTCAAGGATAAGCGTTGGGCTGCTGCCTTTGTGGCCGCATAAGTATTGCGCCCTCCAAGCAATCAGGCAATTCTTCCACTTCCAATGCATGCAGTCAATGCTGCCTAGCATATCGGGAAAACCGTGGACTGTTTCGTGAAGATGAAGCAACCGTTGACAATCTTCAGTGGTGGGTGCCCGAAGGAATTCCTCGCTGAAAGCAGAACGAACGCCGTTGCAAAATTTTTTGAGGCATAGGATTCCTGTTGACACACCCAAATGCAAATACTCATTGAAGAGGTCAGCCGTTTGCCCAGTAGCAAGTTGCCGGATGGCACAAGTACACTTTTGCAACGCCGAGAGACTTTGCCGACCGATTGCGTCTACATCGTGTTGAAAGTATTCAACACGGGCGGACAATGTGTTGACAATACGCATAAACAACCGTTTTGACATGCGAAAACGGCGCCGAAAGTAATCTTGTGGAAACCGAGGCTGGTCGGAAAAATAGTCAGCAACGAGCCTTTCGTGGGCTCCCTCTCGGTCACGATGGATGTAGCGGCGGCGAGTTGATCTAGTTGGCCGAGGAGGAGGGGCGGGGGTATTGGCGGCGACATAGGCTTCATAGGCGGCACGATATTGTTCCTGGTATTCTTGTTCTTTGCGCACCGCTTCCGCAATGAGATCGGTGAAATCTATTTTTGAAATTTTTTAGAGAGGGTCTGAGTGAGATAGGAAGATGTAGATGATTAGTATGGAAAAATATGAATGAGAGATAATTTGATGTGAAAAGTGGATGATGAATGTGTGTATTTATAGATGATTTTGGGATAAAAAAAATTCAAAAAATTCCAAAAAAAGTCCATAAACGGCTCTTTTTTTTGGGAATCCAATTTTTTTTTTAATATTAATTTCAAATTTTTTTTTAAAAAGGAAAAAATAAAATTTGCCAACGGATATACCATTGGCCAATCGCATTGCACCACGTAAGGCTGCTCAGCGGCATGGTCGTGCTCTTATTTAAGAACAGCGCCGCGCCGCTGGCACGGACGAACGAGCTGCAACGGCGGACGGTGGTGTCCTTGCCAGCGGCACGGACGGACGAGCATGCCGCTGCGGATGCTCTAAAACTTTCTACTTATAGAATTGGCCTAATTTTGGTAGATGATTTAAAATGGTAAAACTAGACAATTTTTTATTAGAAACTTGATTAACCGTTGTCAATATCTGTTTTCATTTTTTAATCTTGTCGTTTTGTGCAAACCTCACGAGTCACCACTATAGAGAGCCTGATGACAAATTTTATACTACCTTTATCCTATAAAAATAAGTCATTATTTCCTTTTTTTGTTCGTTTTATAAAAAAAGTTCATATTTATTTCTTGTAATTTTTTCTCATTTTCTTTTACTTTATTATTTATGAGTTCCCACCATCCAACACATAATTTCAACTGTTTTTTCTCATTATTTCTTACCTTATTAATTATATATTAAAATTCATGTTAATTTTAAATGACTTATTTATATGGGATGGGTAATAAATGACTTTTCTTAATCAAAATGATTCGCAAAGTCTCTAGACTAGGCGCCGTTCTTCGTTACTTTGTTCAACAATGATGAAATCTGACAAAAACTCCATTTCTTATTTGGATCATCGAATGAGTAAAGTCTGGATTCTTGTCTTCTTTTATACATTCAGAAGAAGAGAAAAAAAAAGTTTATGATTAAACCAAGATTTTTTGTACAAGGATATTAGTCTTAAAACTTATAAACTTTGGACAAATTATGTTATTTCCCATAAACTTTGAAAGTAATAATCAAACACAAAATTTAAGATTAATGTCACCTCGACAGATCACGCTTCAAACCTGATAGATTTACAAGACATATTTTATCCTATTAAACGCATATTATTCAAGTCAAATTTAAGAATTAGAGCATCGAAAGAAGATTATTTCATTTATAATTCAAACCAAGCCAAATAGATTACACGGTTAGCCACGTGCCCACGTTAGATCAAAGTCTGTTTTTATGTTTGGATCATATTGGAAAAATTGTACACTTCCAAAGTTATGATAAAAAAGATGGGATATGAGAAGATATGTAAAACAAGATAAGAAATACGGGCTTCATGTCAAGATATGCAAAGATATATTTTTTTTCCGTTGTTGTTTGATAGAAAAGAAATGATCTAAATTTGTATTGTATATTAAATAACATGGCTTAACTTGACAAATTGGTGAGATACATAAACAAGGTTAATGTTATAATTTTGATAAGATTAGATAGGGCCCTGGTCTTATATTGGGCTTTAAGTTAAGCTTAACTATGATATCAAACAATTAGAAATGTCCATATATAATTCTTTATCTTGGTATTATTAACTTATCAAACATGCCCTTAATGTTAGTGAGAAATACCAAAATTCATTCAATGTTTCTAAGACCAATATACCTTTTATTTATAAGTACAAGAAAATCATTTCTTGGAAAAATGATGCCATTTTGGAATGTGGAGTTGCCCTCTTAAATGTAAATAAGCTAAACGCAGTTTTACTTGATTCTGAATCTGTACAAATTGAGAAATAGATTATGACTGTTGGTTTTATCTCAGACAAGAGACAACAATAAGACATACATTTAAGGCAATGACATTTACAATGGTGATAAGAAATTGCAATCATGGATGCCTCAATACTTACATTCGGACCAGAATTAGCTGAAAATGTAGACCTCGTCAAACCCCTTCCTGCAAAGCATCAAAACATGAGCGAGATGGAGAGGGAGAGGGAGAGGGAGAGGAAGAGGGAGAGGGGGAGTGAGAGAGTTACCCAGCCTTTCCACAATATGTAGGACTGTAATTATAGATGAGGTTGTCGAGAACTTCCTGGGAAGGCGGTCTATGCGTAGACAATCTAGCCTCCCTGAGAAATTTTCATAGTAAAAGAAAAAATAAACAGTTAAAACAGGTGCAGCTTCCTTCCATTGATCAATCACTATGATGATATCTAGATAAAGCATGGATGCAAGACAAATTGGATTAAACTATTAAGAATTATTGTAGAACTTGATCCTTGATGTAGGCGATATATTCAAAAACAGCTACTTAAATATAAGCAGCTCGAGTCCATTGGAGGACTTAATAAGACTATGGTACAATGAGTGAAAGATGTCAAAATTAACAAATTTAGCACGCACATGTTCACATGAACTTAAAACAGAGACTTATTACCCATGCTTGCAATAAATTTGGCTATATAATATTGTTACCTTATAAAAAAATTGGCCACGTTTTGAGTGACTTGAATTGCATCTTCTGAGTGTGGAATACTTGATGAGGCCCACTCAAAAGCATTTTTCTGCATTGGGATGTTAAAAATGAAGCATTTGCATTTCAAATCAAAGACTTTAACTGAGTTTAAAGTGTCTGACTCTCTGTAAAAGCCAATGGATCAGTTACTAGCAATTACTAGCTTATTGACTTAGGCCAATTACTAAAATCAAATCCAAAGATACCTCCGGGTGCCACTGAAGAGCTGTCACTGGATATCTGTGTGCTTGGGCTGTTGAGACATAGACCTGATACAATTCAGCAGATGCCAACCAGAAGTTGAGGTAATGTCGAGGAATGTAGTATAAATAAATCTAGAGGTAACACAAATTTGGAGTTAATGTGAATAGCCTACAGGATGGCCTTATTAGATACCTTATCATCACTATCTGCAGTAGTTGTTAAAATCTCAAAGAAGCTAGAAAGACTCTCAGTCTTCTGGAGTTTTTCAGGTGATATGCCAAACTGTTCCAAGATAAATGAAAGGGTAATATAAAGAATCGGATGCTAATAAATATTCACGGGATATTTATCATGCCACCAAATATGATTTGATCAAAATTTGAACACAAAACACAGTATGGTTCTAAATTAGCATTAATATTGCCTGGATACGTATCCCCAGAACTGAAATGCCAAAGCAATCAATTGACCCAAGGTAGGGAAGAATTATAGGTTTTTCATAAGATACAATGGTTCAGTATTTGTTTTATTCCTTGTTTCCCTCAAGCACGAACCACACCGAGGCCAATACTCTTATGGCAAACAACTTGAGAGACAAGCAAGAAAATTGAGAAGTTGCAGCAGCTCATTGAAATGCTGAAGTAAATACCTAGCATTTTTCTTCTAACACATTGTTTACATTATCATGGAGTTTCTGAGGAAGCCTATAATTTAACACTATTTCATGAACTAGTGCTTCAGGGAACATCTTAGAGCAGTTTACTTACAGTTATGACCACATAGCTATGACATCCTGGAAGACACATGGACATTGAACCTTCCCCATGTTACACAGAGGAATAAGCACTGACCTTATGATTTTGCATCACGATGCACTCCGTACTCAGCTTATTCAGCAGAACTGGAGGAAATCTATCAAAGATATGAACATAACCTTGATTAATGATACCAATGTTTAATAGAATTTTTTTTAAAAAGTGAAAATTAAACTTTACATTAACTTCAATTATACCGTTGAAACACAGTTCCACTAATATCTATGTTTTCCACAAATTGGAGCGTTGAAGCTTGATCTGATGCACTAAATCTCTCAAGGATGTTGTTGTCCTGCACCGATGTGGAGGATAGGAGGGAATTTCAGTTCCACAATCTAACTGTGTGTGGGGGGGGGGTTCCATTACGGGTTCTCAAGCTTAATATCCTTTTCTTCATTTATTTCAGGTGGAGAGAGAATAAGTAAAGTTGGCAGCATTACCTTACTCACTATCATGGTTAAAAGCTCAAAACCTAAGCAGATAGCAAGCAAAGGGAAACGATCTCCAGCATCATTCTTTCTCAGGACATCCTGCAGAAACAGATACATAAAGATTATAATAGAGAGATGCCATTTGTCTCCACTATCTTGTTTTCCGGAATACTTCCGTCACCAGGCAGATCTTAATACAATAGAGAAGACGTCCTTCTTACATGTGTGTGGTTATTTCATCCACTAGAGCATCATTTAGTTTTGACTTACCATGCAAAAGCATAGCCAGTTGGATTATTGGTACTCACCATGAAAGCCGAAACATGTCGGTTAAGTCAATCTTTCATATTAGCAACAAATCTAAGTCTATATCATTAAGAAAGTGTCTAGTTTTGGGGTGAAGCCATAGATAGATAAAAATAGCATAGGGTAATCAGCACATGCTCTCATGGAATGAATAATTTTTAGCTTGTTTGATTGCCTAATCCTTCAAATAACCAATCATGTATTTTGTAAATCTACCTTATGACCCGACATATACACTCATAAAGAAACAACACTTACAATGGGAAAACAAAGTTCAGCTGCATTTGCAATTGAATATTGCTAAAGAAAAATCTAGTGCAAATCTTCAATTGCTAAAAGTAAAAAAATTCTAAGGTGGCTTGCCCTTTATTTCATTTTTTTTTTCTTTTTCTTAGAAGTAAACTTACTCCTGAATCAGTGAACATAACTTAGAATCAACATAAGCTGAGGAAGCTAGATATAAAATGAAGGGCGGTTTCAATAGAATAACTAGAAATGGAATAAGATCTCAGTTTCAGTCGTGGAGATCATCAGGTACCTTAAATATCGATGTGACAACCTCAAAGTAGAGACCAGTTTTGGATGACCCTCCAGTGAAGATGACTCCATTAACCAAACTGAGTTTCTGAAACATTTATTAGTACATAGTTAAGATTGCTATTGTTCATGGGACATGAATGATGAATCCATGATTCCCTTAGAAACAACGAAACTTTATCAGAAATAGAAGCAGACAACGTACAATTCAGCATTGTTGAAACGAAGAAAAACGTAATAAACACTGACAGAACTCATCACCACATCCACATTGACTAGCTTATTCATATTTTGCTAAGTCGAAAATGATTATGTTATCCTTAATCATTTGTTAATCAGTAGCCTCCTAATGCGTACATGATCAAAGAATTAGCTGAGGCATTAACTACATCACTGATCAATAAAATATAAAAAAATCAAATCGACTAAATCCGCCGAAATTAACTTCACATTTCTACAATTCACACGAGCTTAGCCACAAACAACAACAATGATGAATTAAAAAAAAAACTAATCGGATCCAAAACATAACGTCGAAATCAGCAAATAGAAAACTTAAAGAAAAAGGAAGTGATGATTACTTTGTACAGAACCTCCGGAGGTTCATTGTAGATGAGGGGAACGACTCTGGCGCCAGCAGATTCAACGAATTTCACATAAGAAGCAGCTATGTAAGATGCATTAGTGGCATTGCTGAGGTGGCCGGAGCAGCCATCTCCAGGGTGGCTGACGATCCCGATGACCGGTCGGAAATTGAGATTGGGGTCTAGCGCGGGGCATCGTTGACCAGAAACGGCGGCGTGGCTGTGAGTGGGCAGGAGGAGGAGTGCGTCAGTGGAGTGAGCGTTGACGGAGGCGGTGAGCTCATTGGAGAGAACTAGGAGGAGAGAAATCCAGGTAACATATAGTAGCATGATGGAAGAGGAGGGCGGCGATTAGCTGCGGAGGAGGAGACGGAGGTGTCGAGAGAGATGATGGAGCAATAGATGTAAACAACTGATTTTGACGTTGAAGAGATATTTAGTGAGAAATCTGCAACAAGAAGCAAGCGCAAAATTTTCCCCTAGTTCACTCAATTTTCCACAACGTCGCCAACGTTGCCATCCGATCTAATTATCTCCTAATACACACTCACAAACATAATAAATAATAATTGGGTCCATCACTTATGTTTGTGAGTGTGTATTTGTTAGTGTGTGTTAGAAGATGGATCAGAATTTGCCGTAGGTGATCCTCTCCCCGATTGTTATCTATATTTGCAGCAATTTTTTTGGTCCCATTCCTAAATTTTATTTTAATCATAATTACGCAATAAAATTTGTCATATTTTCAGCTATAATTCAATTAATTTTTATATTATTTTTAAATTTATCTGATTCGATTGACTTTTAAAATATCACACTAAAAATATTTTAAGTAAAAAAACAGTATAAAGCTAAGTTATGGACTCATGATATATTCAGTGTTCTTCGTCTGCCATCGTCTATTTCCAAATCTTCATCATCAACTTGTTCACCATCGTCATTGATGCAAAAACAACCATGGCTCTAAATTGAACGGGGAAGCATAAGTAAGCCTATGTGAGCTAGCTCATAGTTCTTCCATAAGTGCTCTTTGAGACAAATGATTGCTTGTATAATATTCATCCTTCAACGACTAGAGAAGGCCATTCGCCACATTCTTTGGAGCGGCAATATTACAACGTTGCGATCCAATTTGACTTGAGTTATCTTGATTGGTGACTTGAGTTATCTTGATTGGAGCACTTATCGCTTAGCTTTTACCTTTCGTCTTCCTCTTGGCAGCCTTGTGGCCTATGGAACAAGTGGGAAAATTTATCCTCCCTATGGAAAATAGATGGGTGATTTTGTTGCTAGCGGCTAGTGTTTCAATCATACTATCTTCTAGTCTCCTATTTATAGAGTCATGATAACGGGCTAGGTTAGAGACATGTTGATGTTGGACTAGGCTTAACCCATTGGACTTTTACTCATTAAATTCAAACCCTTAATTTAATCTAATCTCAATGGAATATGATCTTGTCTACCATATACAAAAAGCAGCTCAAAACATGCTTTACAGCAGTGACGAAGCCAGAAGTTTTAAGATGGGGGACCCTATGGAATTGATCCCTAGACACTTACACAAGAGACACAACTTGCTACCGACTACGCGATCTTCCTTATATATAGTCTTTAGTTTACATATATAATATATAGTAAATGGAAAATTTGATGGGGGTTCAGGGGCCCCTGGCCCCAACGTGGCTTCACCACTGCTTTACAGTATACAACTTTAATGTGTTACAAATTTAAAAAATAAAGTACATTTTCAAAAATTTCAACTTTGAGGAAAGGGTTTCAAGTGTCGTATGTGATACGCTCGAATTTTGCACTATTTTAAGGCCGTTATTTGGTCCGTTTTTTATGTCAAAGTCACTCTACACGTCCATTATTTGCATATTTTGTCTATTTTGGTATTTTGACTTGTTTTGTGAGAAATGTGCATAATTGAGCCGAAAAAGGGAGCCAAAACGCAAAGTCTGAAAATCTGGAGTCGGACGGCGACCGCCGCGAATGTGTGCGGCGACCGCCGGCGCCCGGCGGGCGAGATCAATGTAGCGGTCCACCTCGAAAAATACGCTTGGAAGAGAAGTCTCGCCCGGCGACCGCCGGAAGTCGTGCGGCGGTCCGCCGCCGAAGAGACAGACTCTCTGGACTCCAACGCGGCGACCGCCGGCCAAGATGCGGCGGCTTGCCGGAGAAAGGCGGCGAATCCGAGATGCCCTAGATTTGCTCCAAGATTTACCATATTTTGAAGATCTTTTCCTTCTACAACAAGGATTGGCTTTCCCCTATAAATAAGACCTCAAGCTTCATGAAAAAGAGAGAGCTTCTACTTGCAAAATAATTCATAGAGATCAAGAGCTAGAGTACTTCACTTGTGCAAGGAGTTGGAGAAGGATTTCAAGAACATCAAGAACGACAAAGATTCAACCTACAAGTTTTATTTGCTTTAGTTTTATGTTCAAATTGGCTTCCCTTTAATCTATGTGTTTAGCTTATTTCATTATGTGTAACTAAACTCATAGGATTCTAGGGATGTGTTAGTAACGACTTTGGTTGTACAATTCTTTTTTCTATTTAATATTCATTTTGTTTTTACTTTGTTTCTTCCTTAAGTTAGTCTTGATGCTGCATGATTGAGTGACACAATTGTGTATGATTTAATATAACTTGTTTCATAACTGTGGCAGAGTTCTAGCGAGTTAGATCCACTTAGTAGACACTACAGTTAGCTTCCCTTAAAACGGCACTGTTAATTGAGAGTGAGGACTTTTCAAGGGTCTTAGGAGCTTTATGGAGTTACGTGTTAGGATTGACAACCCTAATCTTGTAATTAACGTTTGCATCGCATGAGCATAAGCTTGGTGACTCGTCCTATCAAAGTAATAATTGTGTCAGGGTATTGTAGTTTGGAATTTGTATAACCATAACTGTGAACGCACATCCCTGAAATTCTCTTATCTCTATCAATTGTCTCTGTGTTTTGCTTACATTTAGTTGTTATCTATTTTCAAATATTTTCTGTTTTCAAAAGCTTTCAAAAACCTTCTGTTCTTCCAAATAGTAATTGAGTCTTAGTAGAGGATAGACACTTTGTGTTTGCCTTCCCCGTGTTCGATATCCCGGTACTGACCTTTGGCTATACTATATATACTTTGTATACTTGCAGGTTTATTTAGTGCTAAAAAAGAGTGCATCAGTATGTCTCATGTTACTCTCGTTTATATAGAGTTATGATTGTTCAGACTCTCAAAAATTAATTTGAGCTCCAGTTTAATTCAATCCCGAAGAATATTATTTTGGACCATTGTAGAAATTAGTATTAGTTGCCCGTCAAATCCAAAATTATACTCCCTCTCCCAAGTTACTTGAGTCGTATTCCTTTTTGGATTGTCCAAAGTTACTTGAGTCATTTCTCTTTTTAGCTAAAAAAATACATCTAATCACACCTACCTTATTCGTTCTTTTACTTTACTTTATCTTATCTCTCTTACTTTATTCTCTCTTCTATTTTATTTTACTTTGTTTAACTCACTAAACACAACTTTCTTAAATCTTGTGCCGCAAACGCCTCAAGTAACGTGGGACAGAGGGAGTAAGTAATATGAGCTTCATCTTTAATTTAATTGTTTTCTACGTTTAAGATATAAATTTTCATTAATCACTTTAAGCCTGCTACTGATTTTAATTAATTAACATCTTATACCGGAGTGATCTAGTTCAAAGCATCATTCATGGAATAAATTCCACCTCACCGAGATTCTGAATTATAAATCTTTTTTGAATACATGATTTTCCGATCCTCGTAATATGGTCATGCCTTGTACCTCATGTGGTGTGAGTGTGAATCCGACTGTGATGCAGCAAAAATTAAGATATAAAATAACATAAACGTGCACACCAATTTCAAATAAATTTTGAGAGATGGCACAGAGTCAACCTTGACAAATCATCATTACATTCTGTTTATAATCGCCACTTGAGTTGAATCCCACACCGCTACGATTAAGTATAAAAAATAGTGAATGATGACATCTTTCAAGTGTTGATCTTCGACAAAATATGGGTGTGTATCAAGGATTTCCCGCCTCATGATTTCTTCAACATGTGTGAGGTAACCGGTTTAAAATCCATTGTCAGACTTCCAACGGTTCAGAGCTAGTAGGAGTACTTCCTCCTCATGCTGTGACCAAGAGTGTCGCGACATGTCACCCTTTGCACTTACAACACACATGGTTTAAGCCGAAACAAAAGAAATTTTCTTGGGAGATAAGACACAAATTATACGGGAATGCAAGAGGTCTTCTTTATCTTGTCAGGGCTATTCTCTTCAATAATTCTTCGAGAGACGAAGTCAAACACAGTTTCCTCAATGCAATTTGATTGGTTTACTCTATTTTCCGAGAATATCACAAAGGTCTTATTAAACATTTACATGAACGAAAGGAAAATATAGCAAATTATCAACCCACAATCCTAGGTGACTAATACAAGATTAGGTTGACATATATTTGTACAAAATATAATTACATGACAATTGCTTCAAAATCATATTAAGAGATGGTGAGTCTCGTGTCAGAGCAATTACGCAATAACTGAATGCAACATCAATCAATTGTGAACGTATCCCTGACCTACATAATTAAGCGATTATGAGAATTATAAAGACGACCTAAAATTGTCTCAACAAGCGTCACCACAAAGTTGAGTCTTTTTTCTAATAAAAAATAAAATATTTAATCGCTCTTACTTTATTGTATCGTCTACCTCACTCTCTCTTATTTCTCATAGTACTTTTTTCTTCCATGATAAGAGTTAAATTTGGTCAATTTTCTGAAAAATGGATTGGGGAACATGGCATTTGGATTCGTGATTTTCTGATGCCCCTGGAAATTGCGATAAATCTCCAACCATTCATTCATTCTTGCTTTGGGTTTTGTTATAAGACTCTTATTTCCCAAAATGTCAAATTTTGGTTTATCACAATTCGCAGTTGCAAAAGAAGTATTCCTTTCATCCCAAGTTACTTGAGTCATATTCTATATTTTGTTATCTCAAGTTACTTAATTCATTTCTTTTATAGCTAAAAAAACATTTAATATCAATTATTTTATTCTCACTTTTACTTAACTCTCTCTTATCTCTCGTACTTTATTCACTCTCATATATTATTTCTCTTCCTTTAACCACCAAACACAACTTTAAATCTTGTACAAAAAAACGCCTTAAGTAACAAGAGATAGATGGAGTGCTCCTCAACAACAACATTTCTACTTTATTCTCTCTTTCTTTATTTTTTTTATTTAACTCACAAAATAATACTATAAATTATACGCTGAAACACAAATATTTTATACTTCATCTATCCTATTAAAATGAAACGTTTTCCTTTCTGGGTTGTCCCATTAAAAATGAAAATACCACTATCTTTACTTTTCATCTCTCTTACTTTATTACTCTTTATTAACTCATAATACCACACTACATAAAATCTCATTCTGTAAAACAAATGTTTCGTATTTAATAAGTGGAGAGAGAATTTATTGAGAGAGAATAAATAAATAGTTTAGATGAAACTATGTCTAATATTATGAAAAGGGTCTTGTTTTCAAAGGTATATCTTTTTGGTTGTAAATGAATATGGTTATATCTATTTATCAATGTTTTTGGTGTTGAGACCAAATGTTTGATGATAGGGATGCAAACCGGTGTATAGGATGGATTTCATCGAGGGTTCCATATCAGCAGCTTCAGGCAGTGCATGCTCACCTTACCAACAAAGTTCATCCTACAATCCCATCCCTACAGATGGCAACTCTCTCATTCCAAGGCTCCGAAATCTCTCTTCATTGGACCCGTCATCCAAGTTCATGTACCACAACTTGCACGGGGGTGGCTCCATCAGCGCTCCCGTGACCCCCCCCACCTCAAGCTCCCCAACCAATGGAACCCCACGGCCTGCCACAGATTGGTGCAGTTCGTACGCTCGTCTGGAGATCCCGTTGCTTCCATTGTCTACGCCGCCCAGCCCCGGACACCAGATGTGGTACCATGGGACTCATGCTAGCCAGAGCGGGACGACTTCTCCAAAGTTCGGTCTTGTTTCCTCAAACCCGTTTGGGTTCACCGTGGAGGCCCTGACACGGAATGGATCTCTCATGTGCACACCAGGCTGGAGCAGAGCATGCTCCCCTGCTGTCACGGGTGCTGCTGATATCATCATGGATCGGGTAATCCCGAACGCGTTTGTGTTTGGGAGCAGCAGCACGACAGATCTTGTGAAGCCTGTTAGGGTTGGTATACTGAAAAGCATGTTTCGAGCAAGTTTCGCGCGAATAGAATCTTGCTTGTATACGTAAAACTCTACAATCCACTTTTAACCCGATTCAGTATTATTCGAGCAGTCTCGCACGAATAGAATCACTATTATTATTACATTGTGTTTGCTTGTGCATTTATAAGATGTTTTATAAACATTTAAATGTATAAGGGCATGTTCAAGTTCCTTGATATAGTAAGAAATGGACTCAAATCTGACCCTTTATGGGCGTTCAAGGAGCAAGCTTCAAATGTGGAGGGCCCTAGTTATATCTCTGGCCCGCACTGTTCCTTGTTGTTATGTGCAGAAATGAATTCTCGGTAATTTGGTGGTATTTGAAACTTGCCCCAAAGTCTACACCCAGAAATGGAGATGAATTGGCAGCTTTACCCCTCCCAAATTCTTTCTCCCCCCAAAAATCACAAACTCAAGCTGCAAAGGAATAAACTACAACATCCCTAATTTTCCGCATCTCTACTACCCACTCGATTCGTCGCCGTTCACGGTTCGCAGTGTTGAAATCGCTTTTGCCACCATGTGTTTAGGTATGTGCTTCTTGCGTAACGCACAGTAGAAGGTGAATGTTCGTGCGGTGATCGGAGGGATTGCTGATCCGATCATGGGCGCCGCAGCTGGAGATACTCTGACGTCGATCAATAGACACGTTCGTGAGCCACTGCGGGTGGAATTCGGTGGCGGAGAAAGATGGGGGTGTGCGTGGAGGTGGCGAGGGGAGTTAAGAGCAGAGTTAGAGAGAGGAGGTGGGGTATACAATTGAGGCGGTTATGGGAGCGGCGGAGATTGGAGAGTTGATCAAAGCTGCGTTGACAGCACGGAGGAGAGTGGGCGGAAAGGGTCTTCGCTTCCAGCGGTGGATGATTTCATGGTGGCGCTTCTCTCTCTTTGAGACAAATCTTAACCAATAATAATTTGTGGGTATTTTGGTCATATTAGTTTTTAGAACTCTGATAAAAAAATGACAAAAAATTCCAAATTGCATAGTTCAAGTTTTGTATAAGGAACAATGAACAACAGAAATGGATGGGATAACTGTGGACCCTACACGCCCAAATCTTAATCAGTTTTAATTCTTCCCTACCCATACCAAACAACTTGAACAGCCCCTAAGAAGCAAACAAAGTCTAAGTCTTTTGCTTAGTAGACTGGTTGTGGGCGACGTCCACTTTAAGTTAACACGGTCAGTTCTATCCAATGCTTTGCAAAAGAAAAAGAAGAATTTCACAACCTAGATAGGCTTAGACTACGTATCGTGAAAGGTTGCAATGTCAGTCCGCATATTTCTAAGCTTTACTGAAATAAGATGACATTGGTGTGGTATAGCACCTGAACGGATCTAACAACAAGACGTGTCTTTATGCTATTTACTGAAAGACTAAGTCTTGATAAAATACTATTTCTTAATCTACATATGTTAACATTGAGCATACGGTATTGATTATGCACTACTTTGACTTATCAAATGGTGCGGGTTTTTCGCAACTCAATAATCCTAATATATTGGGTAGTGGTGATTAATGTCTAGCGGTGCTAGGATTGCTATTATGTTGAAACGTGCTCGAGGTGAGCTCGTTTGATAATGTCCTCAAGAGGAGCTCGAACAAGGTTTTATTATTCAGAAAACTGGTCAGTTGGAGTTTTATCGCTCTATGAATAATAATTAAGTGCTTCTTGCTAAGTCTACTCTTGGAATTAATAAGATGTTAATTAATTAAGTCCATGGCAAACATTAATTAATTAATGGACATTTATATTTAAGCGCGGAAAATAAATAATTAACAAGCAATGAAAACTCGGATTACTTATAACTTCGGATTTGGATGGGGAGAGGTTTTTCTTTTATTTTCTCCTCCGTGAGATTTTCAGCTCCTCCTCTGTGAGGAATAATCTGTCTTCTTTATTCAAGTCCTAGTATTTTGATACGATCAGCCCACCCTGATATCGAGATACAGTTCGTGAACCAGTCAGAGTATTGAAGATCTTCACGTGGAGAAGGCGCGAGCAATCGACGATTCTTTGGAGAATCAAATCGGTAACTCTAAACCGTAGAAATAATGTTTTAGGATTTACCTTTTGCTCAAATTATTTGTGTTCTAGCATGCAATTATCTGTTTAACATGAAGATTGCAGGGCGGATGAACTCGAGTTCACACTTGGGAGCTCGAAAGCCAGGTTGATCACCATGACTCGCTTGTCAAAAGAATGGTGGCATTATCACATGCATATGAATTATGCGTCAAGTGGAAGCAAACAGTAGTTATGTGGAGGGAGGATAATTACACAAGTATCATAGTTTGCATAGAAATTTTATTCTGCTAAATGCTATCTACATATCATGAATAGTCAATTTATCTTGATGCTTATTCGCTGTGACAAAATTAAATATACTTCAAATATCAAGATATTCCTATTCATCTTAGGTTCACCAATATGAAAATTGAATGTAAGCAAAAATCTTGAAAGTTTGAATAATGTAAATACTTGTATTGAGCAATTTTACCTGTACAAGTCGATTAATGAATATGAAAGATTCACATAAAAATAGCAATGATATATACATATGCACTTAGATGGGATGAGAACTGAATATAGTTGGGTAGGTCACTTTAATTGAGCTTGTCATAAAGTTCTGATAATGCCTGATATAATGTGGAAGCAGCCGGAGGCCGTGGCATCAAACCACAAAGAATCTCTGATGCTGAGATTGATGGGTTACCGTAAAACTTACAATTTTCTTGATTTCGTGTTCTAACCACATTCCCTCCAAGAGAGCAACCAACATATGCACCTGCAATGCAACAATTTACCATGCAGACAATAATATGTCATGAGCTTTAAAGGAGAAAGGAACTTTTATAAAATGCCCAACTGCAAAGGGCACGAAAGCGACTACCTTTACTGCAGCTGTATGTATAGCAAGCAGCAAAACCACCATCACCTGCTCGTACATCAGCTTCAGCAGCCCTTCCAACAATGCCAACGGCAGCACTTACTCCTGCCCCGACAGACAAATGGGTATTCCCGCTAAATGTCTTGACAGCAGAATTTGTTCTCAACACAATAATATAATCAGTCACTTCCCCACCAGCCTGTAAAACCAAATGAACCATAAGATACTCAATGCTTTTGCTTCTCTGGGCTTCCCTCTCTCTCTCAAATCCAAACATTTGTGCAAACTCAAGAAAGATCGAAGAGAAAAAGCGTAACAGTAAAAGTAAACATATTTTTATTAAAATAGGAATAATGAGCAAAAAATTTCAAGACAAAGTATATGTTATGAGAACCGGAGTAAAGTTGGCAATAAAAAAAAGGAAGTTCGCTCATTCACTCACCTGTGCGCCCCAGCCCATGCCAAAGCATGCGATTGCAGATGGTGGAGACCAAGATCCATCTTCTCTTCGTGCAACCACTAATCCTGTGCCTACATTGTAGGTCACCATTAAGCCAACTCTTGCAACAGTTAAGATAGCAAGGCCCTTGGCTTGCTTCAGGATTGCACCAGGTATGGACTTTTCAGGTGTAACAAATCCAACCTGCAGTGAATAGAATAAGTCCCAGCATAAGGACACTTCATTCAACCTCGTAAAATGAAATAATTAACTTCAACCACATGAGCACTTGACTCAGGGTTCACACTCACGAACAGCGGCACAGGCTTCTCACACTGTCCTTCAAATTCCAATACCAGTTTAAAATCTTTGTATGATAAGTACTTATTTATATGTGCAATTCTCTCTCATTATTTTTTTGTTTTTGTTTTTAACACAAGTTTTGCTAATGCGGAAAAATGAAATAGGTGACACAACTACATTCAGTGGAAGTGAATGTGCGTATATATATAAATATAGAGGAGGGGGGGGGGGGAGAGAGAGAGAGAGAGAGCATACCTTAGTATAACCTTGCAGGGTGTTTGCTGCTTTGTATATTTCATGCTCCATAGACTGGCCCCATGGAAAGTTGAGCCAAGATCTTAATGTGCTTAGATCTGTCAGATCATGGGTAGGTGATTGTGCTGCGCGACTTACTCGGTTCATCAAACATGGTTGGACACACTCAAGTCGTACACAACAAACATCACAGACTCGTTGAGGGTCACTTGTCAGGAACTTTGAAGGCATCAAGCTTCGACCTCTGGAGCAACTGTTGCAGAAAATCCCCCCACAAAATCTGCAATGGTGTCTTGAGTACATGATAGGGTGAAAACGAACATTGCACAGCATGCACGTAGAAGCTGCACTATCAGGCAACCACTTCGGTGGCACTGCTTCCAGGATGTCCTTCATTTTGCCGAAGTTAGCCTCTGTGAGAGATTGTGCCATCTCTTGCCACGCTTTGTCTAAAACATGGCTCGTCACCCAAGATATTCCATATCCTTGAATATCACCAGAAGTAAGAGATTTGACTTTGCCTCCGGTTGCCAGCAACATGTCGAGAACCACATCCCACATGGTCATCTGCTTATCTTCTCCAATAAACTCATTCCAACCCGAATCACCTTCAGGCATGTAACCTCCATTTGAATAGAGACCCCTCTTCCATTCTGCTTGTTTACATTCTGGCAAAGGTGGAATAGATACCGGCATCCAAACACCCGTTTCTTCAAAATGTGGAGTGTCATAATAGAAATATTTATCAAGCTTTTGACTTCCATCATCTAGGTCCATTTTCCATCTATCATCCACCTCAGTCGGCATCATTTTAACCTCTTTATTGAGGTGAAGATTCATGGACTTACACACATCATTTCTTTCTAACACCGTGTTACAGTCTCCTACATGTGTATGATAATTTCCAGAAGCCTGGATATTGAGAAGGGTTCAATAATATCAAAATTCACAAGAGCAGAATCGCACGCTCACTTAAATTGTTTCATGAATATGGGGCGGGCTATACAAGTTTATCAACGAAATAAGCATATTACATCCAACCAAAAGGCATAAAGAGAATTTGACTAGAGCTATGATGCAGCATCATGTAAGAAGTACTTTTACAGAACTTAATAATCAATTAGATGTAGCTTCTCTTTCATCTTGTAACAGAAGCAATTTTACTGAAGTTAACAGATTTACAATTCTCAATCAATTATTTCATGATCGCCTCTCCCTCTACAAATAAATCTCACATGAACCAATTTTCAAATTTGATGCAGCTTGTCCATATTTAATGCAAGTTCAGATCTATGGTACAGACAATAACCTAATCAATCTCAAAATAACTATGTACAGGCGCATCAAGTCATCTAAATAGACAAATTGATCATCAAGAAAAAAGAAAGTATAAGAAGCTTGTTTACCGTGGGGGGGCAAATTTTGGAGTCGTAATCGTGGAGTTCAAACAACACTTCGGAGTCCGAAGGTAAGGCCTTTTGGTCCTCTGTCGTGATTAATCCATCTCCAGACATTAGGGTTTGCAGATGGAAAAACACCAATTCGTGAAGGAAATGGTGTTTCGTTTAATTCGCGCCTCCCTTAAAGCTTTTATTCTGAACTAATCCAGAGATTTATCCAAATTAATCGATACTATTATTCTTAGCAGATTTATCGTAACTAATTTTCTTAATTTTACTTTTGTTGTTGCGGGTAGATATGCAATTGTTCGAGAGTGGAACCCCATTATTTGACTGCTTTTTCCAAATATTGATCATTTTGTTGTGATTTTGATAGGGTTTTTTCGAGCTATTAAGTCTATGGTATTCCTCTCATTTCTTATGGCTTCTTTGGGGAGTTGTCATCAATGTCGAATCATTCTTAAGTAGGGGTGGCAAATTAAGGACCGAACTAGAGACTAAATTAGGGCCCCACATCTTCTAAATTTTGTAGTTAGGATTAATTTACCATTATTTTATTATTTTATTTTAAAAAACCTTGCTGAGGGTATTTTAGGAAATCAATTTATTAACTCTCCAAAAATACGTGTTTCATCTTTCTCAAATCTTCAATCGCGGATTTCTTCAATCTCCATCGATCTTCATTGATCTTATTCTTGTAATCTCCTTAAATCTCCATCGTCACCATCGCCTTCATCAATTCACTATCTGCATCAATTCATCAATTTCATCGATCGTTTTGCAATTTCATCAATTCAACAATCGCGATCTGCATCAAATTCTTCAATCTCCATCGATCTTCATCAATCTTCTTTCTGTAATTTCCTTAAATCTCCATCGTCTCCATCGCCTCCATCGCCTTCATCGCCTTCATCAATTCACTATCTGCATCAATTCATCAATTTCATCAATTCAACAATTGCGATCTGCATCAAATCGTGATTCATCTCTGAATACAAAGCTTGAGATATCTACACAACGAAGCCGGACGTGTAGAATTCTGATTACTTCGCGAGATCAGAATTCCGATTACTTGTCAAGCTTACCTTCAGAATCTCATAGAAGAATTCTGATTATGGATGATCTACAAACACTAATTGGCACTCCTCTTCATACAAATTCAGATTTAGAGGTAGAAGAAGACGACAACTCATTTGAAGGTTCACGATTTTTTCGATTCATATTTTTTGGATACCGGATGTGTTTTTAATTTTGCTAAAGGTTTTTAACACATCCTATGAAAAATCTACGGTTGAACCTTGTTTATGAATGAATTATATTTAACAAGAGATTAACAAGTTGTATTTTTTTTTTCACGTTTGTAGTAATAAATAGATCAGTATGAAGTTAATAGTTTATCTGAATGAAGTAGTCACCAGATTGAATGAAGTAATATTAGCAGTACTGGGTTGTATGCATTAGTATATTATTTCACACTTGTAGTAATAAACAGATCAATATGCAGTAATTTATATTCATTAGGTATTACTTCATTTTTGTAGTTTTTTATTTCATTACATAAAGTTTATTACTTCAGTTCATTATCTAATAAATTTAAAATGAAAATGTATTTACTTCATTCCAGTTGATTTTTACTTCATTCAAGTAAGTTCATTACTTCATTCCAGTTTACGTAAAACTCTACAATCCACTTTAAACCCAATTCAGTATTATTTGAGCAGTTTCGTACAAATAGAATCAGTATATTATTACATTGTATTTGCTTGTGCATTTATAAGATGTTTTATAAGCATTTAAATGTATAAGAAGCAAACAAAGTCTAAGTCTTTTGCTTAGTAGACCGGTTGTGGGCGACGTCCACTTTAAGGTAACACGGTCAGATCTATGCAATGCTTTGCAAAAGAAAAAGAAGAATTTCACAACCTAGATAGGCTTTGGCTACCTATCGTGAAAGGTTGCAATGTCAGTCCGCATATTTCTAAGCCTTACTGAAATAAGATGACATTGGTGTGGTATAGCACTGAACGGATCTAACAGCAAGACATGTCTTTATGCTATCTATTAATTAATTAATGCCTGCTATGCGCTTAATTAATTAACTTCTTATAAACTCCAAGAGTGGACTTAGCATGAAACGCTTATTTATTATTCTTAGAGTAATCAAACTCCAACTAGCTAGGTTCCGAATAATAAAACCTTGTTTCGCGCTCCTCTTGAGGACATTATCAAACAATACTCACCTCGCACACGAGTCAACATAATAGCAATCCTAGCACCGCTAGATATTAATCACTACTACCCAATATATCAGGATTATTGGGTTGCGAAAAACCCGCACCATTTGATAAGTCAAAGTAATGCATAATCAATACCGTATGCTCAATGCTAACCTACATTGATTAAGAAATAAATATTTATCAAGACATCGGCTTTCAGTAGATAGCATAAATACTCGTCTTCTTTGTTAGATTCGTTCAGTGCTTTACCACACTAATGTCATCTTATTTCGGTAAGGCTTAGAAATATGCGGACTGACATTGCAACCTTTCACGATGGATAGTCTAATTCCATCTAGGTCGTGAAATTCTTCTTTTTCTTTGTTTAGGACTGACCGTGTTACCTTAAAGTGGATACCGCCCACAACCGGTCTACTAAAACAAAGACTTAGACTTTGTTAAGTTTACTTATACATTTAAACGTGCAATAAACATCCATTAAATGTAAAACATAACAACATTATGACAAAAATAATCTGTTTTATTCCTTGAAAAATAAAATAAGAGTTTTACAGTATTCAATCACTTGAAACGTATTTTCTAGTATACAAACTCTAACAATTACTTCATTCAAATGGGTCATTACTTAATTCAAATAGGATTTTAGTTCATTCCAATAGATTTTTAAATGATTCAACACATGTTTCTTTCAAATTCATTGAACAAGGTTTTTTACTTTATTCACTGTAAATAATAGTACAATTTATTCCAGTAGATTTATTACTTCATTCGAAAAATTTATTACTTCATTATAATAGATTTTTACTTCATCTAGTAGGATTTAAAATTCTTCTACTGCTCTACAGATACTCTGTTTCTGCAGTGTCCACGGTAGAGCCTTCAGCTTCAGAAAACTAAAAATCCCCTCTAATAATTGAACAGGTGGATTGAGTAATCAAACAAATTCATCACCTCTTCCGCTCCAAACACACTTGCTCATCGCATTTTTAATCAATTATGACCATCATTTTAGGATCCAAGAGTTATTTGTACTTAGAAATAGCGGCGAGGCGGTTCTATCTACGGTGGTGACTCACTCGACAGCAGCAACGAACACGGTGAGTAGATGCAGCGCGAAGGAGATTACAGCGACGTAGGTTCGAGTGGAACTTTATTACTATTTTAACGAAAATCAGAATCCAATTTAGGAATTAGATGAAGTAAATTAAGTTTAAGAACTCTGTAAAGCTTCAAAGGTGTATTACCTTCAACAGACGTTCGGCCAGAACGCAACAACCGTCGATTACCTTCGGTCGACGATTGGCCTGTGTCAACCATTTCGAATAAGTGGATTGGGGATAAATCGGGGGTGAATCGGCTATAGTTGAATCAGTTGGAGATGTCGTCGATTGTAGTCGAGGTAGACGATGATGTCGTTGATTTGCAGAAGAAGATGTGGAAGCGTCAATTTTGGCAGAGGAAGCTGCGTTGGAGCGACGATTTGCAGAAGAAGAGGAGCGGGAAATGAGAAAGAAGAGTAAATTTTTTTGGAGGCGCAGCAGTGGGGATGAGTATGGAACAAGTAAGAGTTGTGATCAATGTCGAACCTTCTTAAAGATCGAACTAGAGACCAAATCTCATCCACCCATTAATCACATCTAATGGTTATTAATAATTACAAATTATTTGATTTTTTTTATTAACAAAAGGGTAATTTTGGAAGATCAAAACCCAACCCACTTCTTTCTCTCTCATTCTCACTCATCCCCCACGCCAACTACCTCCGGCGCGCAGCCTCCCCCGCCCTACCGCATCGGATTCGAGGAAGAAGCAGCACTATGCGAAGTGGATCTCCAATCTAGTGGAGATGGAGAAGCTCTCCGATTAACTGCAGCGGGAGGCTTGGTATCCGACGGTTTAGGCTCGGTGGCGACGACTCTCACCACGTAATTCTGTAGTTGGTTACACATCTCAACCAGCCTCACATCAACAAGCGCTGAGAGCATTTTGCTATGTCAATTCCGACTCTCGGGCGTGTTTTCACGCCGTTCAGCCCCTAATCCACCACAAATTAGTCTCAAATCCGAATCAAATCTTCGGTCTGTCTCTCCAAGCAGCAGCCAACGATCTCCGGGGCTTGATCGGTTCAATTTTGCTGAGCAACTATTCTGAATCGCAGCGCGATGCGCTGGACCAGATCCGGCGCCCTCTGGCCGCGATCTAGGCCGATACGTTCGTGCAGACGAGGACCGACGAGCAGAGGGCGAAGATCATGAAGCGAATCTCGGCGGCGGAGGAGGATGTGGACACGTGTTTGGATGATTTGAGGAAAGTTGGAGCAGCGACGGAACTGGTGAAGGTGAAGGTGTACTTGAACGACGCCAAAGATTTTCTGATCGACTACGCGAGGGCGGTGCGGATGGCCGCGCGATTGCAGATGTTTGAGGCGTATAACATTGATCGATGGAGGAGGATAATCATGAATAATTATGTTTTTTTGGGTGTATTCTTCCAGTGGGTTTTTGTTGTTCGGATTGTTTTGTGCTCTGTTTAGAATTAAGCCTCATCCTAAATTACTTCATTCAACTATACTATTACTTCATTCAGTTACATTATTACTCCATTTACCTAGATTATCACTACTTCTTTCGGCTATATTATTTACTTCATTTAATAAGTATACCACTTCATCACAATAGGATTTTACTTCATTGAACTTTAATTGGGTTATCACTTCAGTCCATTACCTTATTAAATGAGGTTCTAACTTCATCAATATTGACATACACCATAATAAATAATAAATACTTCATTTTGAAAACACTTCACATAGTCTATTCACTTTAAATTTTGTAAAAAGGTTAAACAAATTCAAATTCAAAGTGGAATGAAGTAATAATCTACTGGAATGAAGTAATTAACTATTGGAATGAAGTAAAAAATCTACTGGATAAAGTAATAAACTATAAATGTTATTCAACAAGTATATCACTTCATCAAAATAGGTTTTTACTTCATTGAACTTCAAGTGTGTTATTACTTCAGTTCACTCTCTTATTAAGTGAGGTTATAACTTTATCAGTGGGGGGGTTATAACTTCATCAACATTGACATACGAATAAATCATAATAAAGAAAAAAAAATACTTTATTTTTAAAAAACTTCATACAATCAATTCCTTTTAAAGTTTGCAAAAAGTTTAAATGATTTCATATTTAAAGTGGAATGAAGTAATTAACTACTGGAATGAAGTAATAAACCTACTAGAATGACGTAATAAACCTTCTGAATCTCATGGAGAATTCAGGTTATGGATGATCTACAAACATCAATTGACACTCTTCTTTCAGATTTAGAGGTAGAAGAAGGCGACAACTTATTTGAAAGTTCACGTTTTTTTTAATAGCTGATGTGTTTTTAATTTTGATAAAGTTTTTTTAACCAATCCGATGAAAAATTTGTTGTTGAACCTTGTTGATGAATGAATTATATTTAAGAATTTGTATTTTTTTCAATTTTTTTCACGCTTATAGTGATAAACAGATCTAATAGTTTAGCTGAACGAAGTAATCACCAAGTTGAATGAAGTAATATTATCATAACTATAAGTTTGTGTAGAGCTATACTTATTATGAACCAAATATCCAATTGAATGAATTATATTTAAGAATTTGTATTTTTTCGATTTTCACTCCTGTAGTATAAACATATCATTAATGTTGTAATAGTTGAATGAAGTAAATGCGCCAAATACGGCGAGGTTGGTCGGCATTATTCAAGAATTGTGAGAAGATACAAGTAATGTGCTTATTTGCTTATATTAAATTATTTCATTCCAGTAGATTTTGTACTTCATTCCTGTAATTATATACTTCATTCATGCTGTTTATTACATACTTCATTATAATTTGAATTTGGATTTATTACTTCATTATAGTAGTTTATTAATGCATTGTTTTTATGTTCTCCAAAATAGTCACTATTGTCACAGTAACCGATACAGGATCTCCATCACAAAAAAGGAAAAAACACAAACTTGTCCAATACAAGAAATCATCCAAAATTGACACCAACACATCTCAATAGTTTGCGCCGTGATTTTAGGCACCGCCCATTTGTTAGGCGTGGGGACAGACTGCGCAAATGTCCTCATCAACATGTCACCATTCCTTAACTACATCTCCTGAAACTTTGCATCTCGCTCCTCCAATTTGATTTCTCACCTAGCTGTGAGTTAAAGGATTTTTTTCCAGCGTTTTATTCACCTGTATACAAGAAACACATAACAACAATTCAACATTTGAAACATTGTTTATATTACATCATTAAAATAGTATGTAACTTCATCATATTTAGGTTCTTTAGTTTATTACAAGTATACTCATAGCTAAATATACATACAAAACAAGTCAGTTTATATAACTTCATTCCATGAAGTTATTACTTCAACTAATAAGTTATTTAGTTCATTCAAATTAATTTCTTAGCAAAATATACATACAAAACAGGTCAATTTATATTCCTTCATTTCATAAGGTTATTACTTCGTCAAATAGCTTAGTTGATTCATTCAATTGTTATTTCTTCACAAAATATGCATACAACACAGTTACTTCATCCCATGAATTTACTACTTCATCAAATAAGTTAGTTAGTTCATTCAATACTATTTCTTAGCAAAATATGCATACAACACAGTTAATAAAATTCATACAAACATCAGACGAACTTTCCTTGCAATTTGATTTTCACGAAGCAATGTCTCCAAATTATGAAGTAATGAATTAAATTAAGAAAATGCAAATTATTTTTTGCCACATAATTCAAATGAGTCCAGAAATGAACTAGAAGCACACATTAACAACATACAATCGGAAAAAAAAAAAAAAAAAAATCAAGCACTAAACTAATAGTCTCATCAAATGAAGTAATAACCTTGCGAAATGAAGTAATATCCTCATGAAATGAACTATATCGATTTACGCAACCAAATTTTTTTTATACATTTTCTCTCAAATATCAAAAGTATAGTGAAGTAACAGATTTATGCAACAATCAAATATTGAAGTAATATCTCCTAAAGACAAATCAAAGCCAAAAATCAATTGTGTCTTACCTGAATCGTTCGGCCAGAGGATGGAGTAATCTCTCAAATATCAAAAGTACTGTGAAGTAATAAAAAATTAACTGTTGTTAGTCAAAAATCATGAGAAACAAAAATCTTCGTTCAAAAATTATTTAAGATCATACAACCATGTTATTTCTTCGCTCAACTAGGTTATTTGCTTCATAATTAGTACAAATTTCCGCGTACTTATGTATACAATACAATTCATATTAACTAGAATTAAGTCCGTCTGATCATATTATTACTTCATTATATTAGATATTCGTAAAACTTGTGTATACAACAAAGTTAAATTCATCCGATCATGTTATTAGTTCATTACATGAGGTTAATACTTCATCAGATAGGTTATTTAGTTCATTACAATTATAATTATTCGCAAAATTATGCATGCAACAGCAGTTCAGCTCATTGTTTATTACTTCAGTCCATGAGTTTACTACTTCATAACAGATAGGGTATCACTTCATTTTTACCTTCAAGCCGACCAGCAAAAGAACTTCACACGAGATTAGCTTTGTCGACCCGCTGCGAATTAGCCACCAGCAAACGATTATATTTCACCCCTAATTGAACTTGTTATCCACTGATTGATGAACTAATTACGCAAAAATCAGAAACCAAAGTAAGAAAGTATGAAGTAAAGTAGAACTTTGAAAAATATAAAACTTCACTACAGTGTATTACATGAGGCATAACATTCTGCCGGAACGCAATCGGCGTCCATCAAAATAGGAAGTTCAGAAAAACAATATAATATAAACCTTCACCTTCCATTGATGAATTTTTAGTGTCAGCTATTTCAAATCGCGTGGAGATGTGGACGTCGGCTGATGGAGATATTGAAGTTTGCTGATAGAGATGCTGAAATCGACGGATAGAGATGTTGAATCTGTGTTTACTCGACGACTACCGGTCAACGACTTTCGTGTGTCAACCATTTCGAATATATGGCTAATCGACTTGAATCAGCTTGAGATGTCGTTGATTGTAGAAGAGGAAGTTGTGGAGTCGTCGATTTTGGCAGAGAAGCAGCGTTTGAGCGTCGATTTGCAGTAGAAATGAGAGTTGATTCGGAGTAGAAGATGCGCGTCGCTTTGTAGAAGAAGATTCGTCGCTTTGTGGAAGAAAATTCATCGATTTGTAGAAGTATTCTTCGATTTGGAGAAGTATTCTTCGATTTGGAGAAGAAGAAAGCGAGAGAGATGAGAAAGAAGAGGAACGGCGTGAATGAGGATAAGCAGCGTTGAATTTTTCTTAAGATGTAAATTTGACCAAAATACCCCTGATTTGAAGTATATTGCTTACATAATGAAGTAGCGAAATTCATGGGACATGGTTTAATCTATCCATTAAAATCTAGATCTAAGGGCCCTAATTTGGTCTCTAGTTCGGTCTTTAAGACCGGATTTGTGAATAATGGGACTCTGGAAAGTAAACCATGAAATTTTTATCCTAAATGCAATTTTACCTAAATACACCTGGGTTGAAGTAAATTGTGTACCTAATAAAGGAGCGAAATTAATATAACATGGTATAATCTCATCCATTAAAATCTAGATCTAAGGGCCCTAATTTGGTCTCTAATTCGGTCTTTTAAGAGTGGATTTGTGAATAATGGGACTCCATACATCTTTTAAGATAAATAGATTCTACGTCTAAAAAGTAGATCCTATGTCCAATTTCACTTCGTTTCTTGTCATGTGTCTACCTCTTTTCGGACCTCAATCAACCAATGTCCCTCTATCGTTGTATTATATGATTGTAACTATGCGGATTCACATCAGGCACTATTCACTTTTCTTTCCAGCCACCACTAGCTCTTAATGAGGTTGCGTGTTTGTAGAATATTTACATATTTTAATTTATTCAACATGTCTAATTAATGATTTATAAAAGTAAAAAGTTTGGTAATTATATACTCCATTTAACTTTTCATCATCTCTTTCTTCATTTACATTGACAGAATAATGTTCTTGGATTGAAAAGGGAAAAATGAAAAGAAAATATAAAATATAAAATTAAATAAATTAAAACTTTATCCAAATAGTTAATTTATTTGGGATATTGATCGCCAAAATCATGAACTTTGACCAAATTTTGGTATTTTCTACGAACTTTAAAATTGATCTAAAATATCACAAATTTTACATTTTGTTTGTTATTTCCCAATCCAGCCCAAATAAGATATCTTCGGCAAAAATCTTATTATAAACGAACAACCATAAAATGTTCATGATATTTTATACTCCATCCGTCTAACAATAGGAGTCAATCTTATTATGGGTACGAGTTTTAAGAAATGTAAAGAATAGTGGGTTGAAAATGTTAGTAGGACATGAGAACCACTTTTTTTTTATTGGTTTTATAAGTAAAACGTGAGTGAAGTAAGTTAGTGGAATGTGAGACTTACTTACCATTTAGGGGTGGGATCCTCTGCTGTGCTGAAAGCACAGCAGCCCCTGCTGCCTCAAACAATTTATTAAAATAAGATTTACTTAAGCAATATTTTAATTTATTTGATTTGATTATTATATCTATATGTGTGAGGCAGCAGGGGCTGTTGTGCTTTCAGCACAGCAGAGGATCCCCACCCTACCATTTATGGTAAAAATGAAGTGTGACTTGTATTGTAGGATGAACTAAAATGACAAAGTGTGACTCTTATTATGGGACGGAGGTAGTATGACTTTTTAAGTTCGTGACAACTAGGATAAAAAGCTACGTTGAAAATCACGTTGATTTAGTATTGTCAAGTAGGATAAAAAAATACACGGAAGTTGGTCGAATATGGTGATTGACATGCCAAGGGACATAATAAACAAAATATACATTTTGTGATATTTTAGACCAATTTTAATGTTCGTGTGAAATACTAAATTTTGGCCAAAGTTCTAATTTTAGAGACCAATATCCCATTTATGTTTATAAAATACTGCAAGTATATATATCTTATATTTCACATACATTTTCGCTCACTCAAAATTATACTATTCCCATGTCTAGTAATAAGAGCCACATTTTTCCATTATGGTTTATCTCACAATAAGAGTCACATTTCATTTTTACCATAAATGGTAATTAGGTATCACATTCTATTAACTCACTTCATCATATTCTATTATAAAACCAATATAAAAAAATGGACTCTATATTCAATTTATTTTTTCAATCCACTATTTTTATTTATTTTTAAAATTCGTACTCGTACCAAATGTGACTCTTTTCGTGAAACGAAAAGAAAGTACTCCATCCGTCCCATACATGGGGAATGACACGGGATTGTAGGAGATGTTATTTTGTGTGTTAGGTAGAAATAGAAAATAGAATATTTATATTAAGGTGAGGGGAACCTTTTTTAGAAAAAAAAATACTCCCTCCGTCCACAAAAAATAGATCACAATTACCATATTTGGTCGTCCACAAAAAATTGATCACAATCATTTATGGAAAGATTTTCTCTTACTTTTTCTCCTTCTCTCTTACTTTTTTCTCCTTCTCTCTTATCCCACATTCCACTAAGGGCATCCGCATCGCTGCGCGATGCCAGCTCGATCTCGTCTCGACGAGACGAGCTGTCTCGACGCGTGACGCGTCCCGGCGAGGCCGGCCTCGAGCTCGCGAGACACGTACCCGACGCCACGTGGCGCGCGCGGGCGGCTGGCGTGACGCCCACTCGCCGACCCGCGAGTGGGCGTCGGAATTATGACGTCATAATTCATATTTAAAAAAAAAAATCAATTTTTCAAAAAAAAAATGGTAATATGACCGGTCATTTTTATTTATTTATTTTTTTTATTCTATATATACTCTTCTCCATTCTCCATTTTACACACAAACACACATCTATTCTCTCATCTCTCTTTCTTTCCTCTCCAATCACTTCTATAATCATTCCTTTATTTTTTTTCCTCCCAAATTTAATCCATTATGGATCCATTTGAGCAAATGCGTCGAATAATGGAAGAATCGCTAGAAAAAGATCGACTTAGGGAGGAGGAAGCCGCCGCGCCTCCTCAAAGGCGACGCCGGACTTACATCCATCGTAACCGGGAGGAAGCCGCCGCAAGGTTGGAACGTGATTACTTCAGTCCGAACCCGGTATGGGGAGATATCTACTTCCGTCGCCGTTTCCGTATGTCACGCTCGTAATTTTTGCATATCGCGAATACATTGGCGGGACGGGAAGAGTACTTCAGAAAAAGGATCGACGCCGTTGGCCGTCTTAACCACACGACGCTCCAGAAATGTACTGCAGCGATCCGTCAGCTTGCTACTGGACAAACGGCGGATTCGTTCGACGAATGCCTGCACATCGGAGAATCCACTGGGAGACTTTGTTTGTTGAACTTCTGCAAAGGCGTGCGGGCAGCCTTCACCGACGAATTTCTGAAGAAGCCAACCACCGCAGATTGTCAGTTTCTGCTCCGACTTCACGAACAAGTGCACGGATTCCCCGGGATGCTTGGGAGTGTCGATTGCATGCATTGGCAATGGAAGAATTGCCCTGTGGCGTTGAGGGGGTCATACACGAGCGGCCACAAAGGCATCCACCCCACCGTTATACTCGAGGCCGTCGCCGACTACCGGCTATGGATTCGGCATGCGTATTTCAGGGTCCCCGGCTCGAACAACGACGTCAACGTGCTCAACAACTATGACCTCTTCGCTGAAGTTTTGAATGGTAAAGCGCCGGCCATCAACTTCATCGCTAACAATCGCCAGTATAAAATGGGGTACTATCTTACCGACGACATCTATCCGAAGTGGCCAACCTTCGTGAAGACGTTCAACAGGCCTGCGGATGAAAAACAGTCTTTTTTTGCGCAGAAGCAAGAGTCTGCTCGCAAGGATGTGGAGAGAGCGTTCGGGGTTCTCCAAGCTCGATTCAACATTATCAAAGCCCCGGCTCGACAGTGGTTTATGGAGAATATGGTCGACATCATGTGACCCTGAAACCCCGGGAAGCTCAACCACAAGTAGTCCGCCTCGAACGGGAGTGCATCCGTCTTTGCAAGAGCGATTGTCTATTCGGGCAAGGACACGTGATTCTACCACCCACGCCCAACTCCAGGAGGATCTAATGGAGCACATTTGGACAAAATTTGGCAACCGTTAGATGATCGTCACCAGATAACTCCTTCTTCTACTTCTTTGCCTCCATTTTTTTTTTATTTGAGTTTAAGTGTGCAATTTGTAATTTCTAGTTTTTTAATTATGTCTTTTTATTTTTTTAGGTATTTAAATTGTAATTTTATTTTATTTAATGAAGTGTGTTTTTTATTAATTGAATTTGTTGGAATTAAAATAAAAAATGAAATTGAATGAATAGTTAAGATATGGTTAAGAGATGGAGGGATGCAGGTGATGTCTCTTAGTCAAGAGATGAGCTGAAAAGTACAGTGAGACCCATGAATAGTTAAGAGATGAGACGGTTAAGAGACGGTTAAGAGACGGTTAAGAGACGGATAAGAGACAGAGATGCGGATGGCCTAACACTACTTCTCTCTTACTTTTTTCTCCTTCTCTCTTACTTTTTTTCTTTTCTTTCTTATTTTACTAATTCTACATTAAAACCCGTGCTATACATAAAGTGATCTATTATTTATAAACAGAGGGAGTAATATTTTTTGTGAGATAAATTAAAAAGAAAATTAACATCTATTATAACACGGAAGGAATATTATATATACTACGTGTAAATTAAGAGAATCCATTATTGTTAAGTCGGTATGGAAATGATAATGATTGAAAAGGAACTGTCGCCAATCATACTTCGACTAACTTTTATATACAATAGTTTTTGCCACTCCACATAAAATAATATACCATCTATAGTTAATTTCACAAGCAAACATAAAATTGGACCACAGAAATTTCTAGTCACACTCATTTTATTAGATATTTTATTCACTACTTTTATATTGTTTCTCAGTATAAAATGGATGAGTACATCTACAAAATAACATAGAATAACGCATAATTCGAATATAGCACCATATAGGTTACACGTGACCGCCCGAATGGGGACAATACATCACCTATGCCTTAGTGTATTAGGCCATCTCAAACCATTTATACCAAATTCAAATTTATTTGAGTTATATTAAAAATTAATTTTACTTCAATCATTTACTCTAAACTCAAACTTAAAAAAATATTCCATATTTATATACTTTTTATTCTTTTTGAATTATATCTACATATTTATTTAAATTACATATTAGTCCCACACTATATTATCAATAATTTCTGTAAATTAAATAATTATACAAAATTTTCTTATTAATATATTTATGTAGTATTAAATATATATTAAAAAAAATTACACTACTTTTAAAATTAACATACACTAAATTTATTATAATAAAATTCAAATATAAATTAAAACACATTTTAATATATCGCAAGTACATAAAACATATCACAATAAACATACAAAATGGAGTAGCTGAAATTCAAGACCCGAAATTTGTGTATTGTTCCCACAAATGATCAACTAGCGCATTTCGATTTTCCAAATGAGCACTTTTATTTCTTATTGCGTCATATCGGGTCATATACTCTTGAAATCGAACAGCTAGAGCATATTCTTCGTACTTTGACAATATTGGAGGATCCGGTTCTGATTTGCCGGATTATTAGGTTACGTTTTTCATTTTATTATAATAATTAGTTGTTTGTGTTTTATTTTATTTTAATGCATTGAGGTTTAACTTACTTTCTTAATAAAGACTTTGTTCTTGTTGTGTGACCTCTATCAATGAATCTCAGCTGAACAACTTCTAGACTATCGATACATAATTATAACGGTAAGCAATAATAACAAATTTTTTTAGCAATATTCATTCCTATATTAGTTAATTTATTAGTAATTATTTGCAAAAAAACATAATTTATTATAATATGGTCACCTTACTAATTCCTATTCAATTATTTTTTTAATGGAAAAATATATTCAAATTCCATGAAAAAAAAATTGTGTAAACAGATTCGTAGACACTAGTACACTGTTAACATATCTCTACTCAATATGTACAAATTACGGCTGATTCAACTATCAAATACTACAAAATTATGGCCGACTGATTCAACTATCTCAAAATGATACTCCCTCCGTCTCCGATTAAGAGTCACACTTGCATTTTTGCACTTGTTTTGTAAAAATGATAATAAATAGTTAAAATGAAAAAAATGTTAAATTAAGAGAGAGAATAATGTAAAGAAGACTCTTCTCTACCTTATTCTCTCTCTTACTTTACCATTTTTCCAATTTAATTATTTATTATCACTTTTACAAAACGAGTGCAGAAATGCAAATATGACTCTTAATCGGGGACAGAGGGAGTAGTAAGGACTATTATGCAATATTTAAAATTCTTTTGCAGTAGATACTCAATTTTGGTGTTAACATTAAATTTGATGTTGTTTTATTAAAAAATCCAAAAATGGGTTTGGGTATGGAGTATGATTGGAGAACTATTTTACACCAAAAATGAGATTTAATGTATGATTGGAGGTGGTCTTAGCAATGGTTGGACACTCTTAGAGGTTTCTTCTTTTTTTATTATTTTCACATCATCATTTTATTACAGGGCCTATCTCCATGCAAAATGGAAAGGGCCCTCCTAGAGAGTATATCATTTTTCATTTCATTTCCACATCATCACTATTTTATGTTAAATTTTTTAGCACCTTTATATTTAATATGTTATCAAATTAAATAAATTTGAATGCAAAAATGTTAATACTCAAATTTTCGTTGTATTATAATATTGGAAAAAAGAATACAACAAGATACAAATTTATATAAAAATATTATGGAGTATATATAGTGTATAAATTATGGAATAAAAAAAAATATATGCAAAAGCCGATGATAGGCCTTCTTCCACGATGGCATCACTCATATACATAACTTCATCGTGGCATATCATCCGCTCGTATTTTTATGAGACCGAGAGTATATAATTTTAGTGGGACAGTATTCATTATACCAGGTTGGGCCGGGTCGGTCTTGGGATATTAATTATTCGTATCTTTGTAGTCGTAGGCTCGTAGCCACAGCCAAACAGGACTTTAACACCGACGTGTCTGGTCAACGCACAACGTACTTACCCACACCCTTCCTTCTATCCATTTCTTCAATACGCACAATAACACTGTGATTGACAAGCCTTCACTGATATTTTTTAGTTTGGAAGCTTTCCCTTAAATTAAAGGGCTGTTGTTTCATTCATTCTCTTTCTCCTTTCTTTTTCCTCTGCGTCAATCAAACTGTATCTTCTGATTCTCAAGTTGAATTATTTACCGGCAAATTGGATGAGAAATCGTTGAATCTAGGGTTTCTGATCGGAACTCTTCCGTTGAATTGAAGAATCCGAGCCATTTCTCATTTTTTAAATGTGATAATATTATGGATTGCATTTTATAGCTCATGTTTGTGGTAAACCTAGCGTGCTATTGTTTCCTTGATTGATAGTAGCGTGTCCTCTATTGAAAGCTGCGATTCGAGATTTTTTTATTCGTTGAGAATGATGTCTGTGGAGAGATCATTTGAAGCGTGGGAGGAGGTTCAGCGGCACGGCCAGGACTTAGCCGATAAGCTTACGCAGGGCTTTACAGGTTTGATTCAGTCTCACATAACTCCGCCGACCTTCGCGTGGCCGAATCCTCCCACGCCGAAACTGTTTGAAGTCGAGTTTCCGACGCAGAGTTTTATGAAGAATGACTTTGGACTGTCTTTGGATAAGTCCACGATAAATGGCGTGACTGCTATTTTTGACGTCGGGAACAGGATAGGACAGGCGGGGGCTGATTTTGGGGCGAGTTTTAATGGTGGGGTTCAGCAATTCTTCAGGCGGCTGCCACTGCCGTTCCGGCATGAGGAGAGCGCTGGGGTGTCGTTGGTGGCAGAGGGTCACGGCCGGAGGGCGGAGAGTATGGGAATTTCCCTGCAGGAGGATTTGGGGTCTCTGGCCGAACGATTTAAAGATTATGGGATTCCTGAAAACGGTGCTGCAGTGGTGGAGGGTTCAACTGAGGATGATACTTTGGCTGTTACTGCAAAAGCATTGAAAAAGTTGGGCCGAGCACAGGTAAAGAATTAACTTCATGAACCTTGGTTTATAGTTGAAAATGTCCTGGTTAAGTTGGCTGTCAACGGCTAGATTCGGCATGAGCTTCTCAGAAATGATGACTATAATATTATCAGTGCTATTTGCAGTTTATGATTTATAAGTAGAGTAGTAGACTTGAGAAATAGTTGACATATGCACTTGAACCCTTTTACTAATAGACTAATAAAATCCCCACATATCTGGTTTATGATTTTTGGCACTAGTACTAGTACAACCCTTTTGGATCATGATTTGGTAATTGGTGGAGAGGCTAGAGTAGTAGTCTTCGACATCAAGAGTTTCACAATCATGAAGGCACATCTGTTTGATTTAATAAAGAGCATTGGAAATAATTTCCATATTGAGGGCTTGTAGGTCTCATTCTTATGCTGAAATTGGTAATCATTGAATTGGTTTCCAGTTTGTCATCTGTCTCACAATGATTAGAAGACTGTATAGTGTCCCAGGTTCTTGTGGTTTCAATATTTGGAATTGTTGTACGAAGTTCACAAAATAGGTGTATTATGAACTGCTGAAACTCTACTATTGTTCGTCTCTGTGTCTCTCCATAACGGTGTTGTCTCTTTGCTTTCCATCTGTTTACTGTGTGAACCAACTTGTGTCTGTTTATGCCTCACGTTGGCAAAATTCCCTGAACGCAGGGCACTATCAATGTCACATCAACGTATGACAGTAGAACCAGAAATGTAGAGAGTTCTCTGGTTGCCAGAGGAGATTTATGGCGAGTTGAGGCATCACAAGGAAGTTCAACATCAGGAAATAATAATTCTTCTCTTTTCCTTGTACAGCTTGGGCCTGTACTATTTGTTCGGGATTCCACTCTTCTTTTGCCTGTTCATTTGTCAAAGCAGCACCTTCTGTGGTATGGGTATGATAGGAAGGTAAGGCAAACTCATTAATTTGTTCTCTTTTGGCTTGTACTTTCTATTCCCAAGGATATTGATAATGACAATGGTAATGATATTAATAATGATAATGGTAATGAAAATGATAAAGATAATGATGATAATAATAATGCTTGTTTATGATAATATTCAGTTATACAGCTATATCTATCCTGGTAAGCTTGTTTAGATTGTTATTAAATCAACGTGGACGATAGCTGAGTTCCTACTTGGTCAGTCGAAATGGATAACGACGAAGTGTTTCTCTTATCTTTATTCTTAGTGGGTGTAGTCAGTATGCCTGTCAATTATTGTTTAATTACATAATTATATGTATCTATATATATATGTTTGTGTGTGTGTTTAATAAAGCCTAGTTTATTGTTTTGTCAATTGTACTCTCTGTTAACTAGAGGTTGCTGTTTCTCTCTTAGTTGGTTTGTTTTTCCCGTCTCTTAACTTCCCATTTTAATGTAAAAGTTGGGACCATAAGGTGATAGGAAGAATTTCAATTTGATATGCATGCTGATAATTGCAAGATGTATATCTTCATCAATCAAAGGGTAACAAATGATTTAATCATTTGTGCCAACTCTAGTTGAAGGACTGATAAATAGACTTGTGCGTCAAATCTAATTATCCTCTAACTTTTGTTTAAGATGTACAAGAATTTTGATAAGTTCAACGGGTGGATGAGTTTTCCATATTGTAAAGGAAAATAATTTGGTGTTACATGCTTAGCTTGTATAAAGTCAACTCACTGATACTCTTATGGAGTCTAGACTCTTAAGAAAATGAAAGAAAATAGAAGGGAGATTAGTTCGCATGCATAGTGTCTGACTGGAAAATAATTTGGTGTTACATGCTTAGCTTGTATAAAGTCAGACTCGCTGATACTCTTATGGAGTCTAGAAAGAAAATAGAAGGGAGATTAGTTCGCATGCATAGTGGCTGACTGGAAAATAATTTGGTGTTACATGCTTAGCTTTTATAAAGTCAGACTCACTGATACTCTTATGGAGTCTAAACTCTTAAGAAAATGAAAGAAAATAGTAGGGAGATTAGTTTGCATGCATAGTGGCTGATTAGAACTACCATGTGTAAACTAACTCCATGCTATGTACCCATGAGGCATGAGCTATCAGTAATGTACCTGGAAACTAGCTGTAGAACATGTACAGGCAAAGATGCACATGGACCAATTGACAAAGTGTTGTGTTATTTTTCATTTGAGAGTTCTCAAATGTTTGGAACATTGACCACCTAGTTGGTAGATTACTTCTTCTGCACTATTGTTGAAATTATATTCATGAAGGTTCTTTTAAATGTATTTTTTGTCCAAAATGTAATCAGTTTAGTGGTTTATGCTGCACAGAATGGAATGCATTCTCTTTGTCCAGCTGTGTGGTCAAAGCATAGGAGGTGGCTGTTAATGTCAATGATCTGCCTCAACCCTTTTGCCTGTGTAAGTCTGAACCTGTCATTTGTTTAACTAATGTAATTTGAATGTGGAAAATCTCCACGGAAAGAGGGAGGAGAAAAATATGTATTATGTATGCATTTGTGCATAATTGCATTTTTCTAAGTATGTGCATGTACAAAAGTCTTTAATGTTTTTTTACTTCTGATCAGTTCATATCTAATTTTGTTGTCAATAACCGCTTCCTGGGATGTCTATGTATATGTTGAATGCCTAAACTCTTTCTTCTTCTTTCTTAATTAAAAATTCTAATGTTCTAACTTAGGTAGCTTAGCTCTAACATTTTTGTTTGTTCTATGCAGTCTTTCATGGATGTGCAGTTTCCTAATGGCCAGGTAACCTATGTATCTGGTGAAGGTATATCAACCAGTGCATTTCTGCCCCTCTGTGGTGGTCTGATTCAAGCACAGGGTCAATATCCAGGAGAAATGAAGCTTAGTTTCTCTTGCAAGGTGCAACTGCAATTTTCTGTCATGATTTTTTGTGCCCTTAAGTTATTGCTCTAGCTGGTCGTTATATATATCAATGGTGCTGCCTTTGTCTTTCTCTTTGAACACTATCATTAATATTCAAATCATTCAGAACAAGTGGGGAACACGCGTAACGCCTACATGGCAGTGGCCCGACAAATCTTTTGCTTTAAGATTGGAGCAGGCATTGGCCTGGAAGAGATCTGGTCTGATGGTGAGGCCAACAGTCCAATTAAGGTAACTGTGATTGCTTTATTTGAGGGAACCAATTTCAAATGCCACTAATAGTTCTTATGTTATGTGTTTCTGTTATGGTCTCTATTTGTGAATATCTATCTAGTCATGCTTATTGTTCTTCATGTAGCCGGTACGAGTCATTGTTCAGGTTTGGCTGCAAAACTGTCTTACGTCACAGATATGCTTATTGTTCTGCATAGGGCCATTAGGAGTCATTCTGTTAGGCTCTGTTGCAGTACTTACTCTATTCCCTTGTTTTGGTCCATGGACCTTTTTCACATTGTTTCTGATTCTGATCTACAGCCTTCAGAACTTTGCCCTTACAATTCTTTGTACGTTTCTTTGGCTTCAGTTTATGTCCAACATTTGGTGGATGTTGTCCTGGAGTACATATGGAAGTTACCCACTCCGTGAAGGATGAATTGAATCTTAGCTGTGGCTGTGCTCTTGTGAATCATCCTTCTGCTTTTGCATCAGCATCTGTAAGTACTCGTGGTTGATGGCTATCTTGGTTTTTTTTTTCTAATTATTACTCCATCTGCTACCAAAATTAGTCTTATTACTATTTATAGAAAAACTTTGTCACCGCTTTTTCTCTTTCCTCTCCTACTTTACCACCCTATTCTCTTTCTCTCTCAAGTTTGACCAATTACACATTAAAACTCGTCCATCCATAAATGAGACTTTTTCGTGGACAGAAGGATTATTTTTTATTATGCTCTCAAATATACCCATTCCATTTTTTTACCCAACTTACTGAAATTTCTTTGTTTATAACCATTTTATACATTTTTGACAACTATACCCTTATGAGTTTGGTAGTAGTATGGATTGAGATGGAAGATGGTATGGGCTGGTGTAAGTATATATAAGCTAGATATTTGATGGTATGGGCTGTGGGTTGTATTTGCTAATTTTGATTAGCATGATTAATGTGGTTGTTATAGGTATGAAGGGTATATGTGTCCCAAGTTGAGTGTAAAAAATTACAACCCCCGTCCCATAGAAATTGGCTATTTGGGGATCACACGGGTTTTGGGTAATTGGTAATGTAAGAGAGAATGAGAAAAAGTAGTTGAAATAATAAAGTGGATGGTGGAGCCAATAAATGATGTAAAAGAGAAGGCGAAAAAGTTTCCATACATGGATATGAACTATTAATATGGGACGGACGGAAAAAGAAATTCAGCCTATTTCTAGGGGACAGAGGGAGTAATAGTTTTCGAAGCTTGATAAAAAAAGTGTGTAATGTCTCTGGTTCGCAAATAATCTGTTTCTGCCTGAAAGCAAGAGACACTGCTGTTCTTTTTTCTATAGCTTGAAGAGGGTTCGTTGTTTAAGAACTTCAAGTGTTCATAAAATGAAAATGAAAGGAAACCTAGGAAGAGACAAAAGCAATGTTGTCAATCACGTATGGCGGTCTGACAGAAAACTACCATAGGGATATGGCATATCGGCATGGCGGGATATGGCGGTCGATAAATAAATAAATACTATTACTATATATATATGATTCAAAAAATTAGAAAATAATAAAAATATAATGTGAACTCTTAAAACAATTAAATCATAAAGTCACAAATAAATGTGTCTAATAATTAAATTCTTTAGTTCAACAAAATATAAAGCCATCATAATTAATAATAATAATAATAATGTCTAAATTAAAATCATCCTCAATAGTCATCATTTCCAAAAACATAGTCATCTTCATTCTCAACGGGGATATGGCTGAGAGGGTGCTGGTGATGCTGAGCGAAGGCATGTGGGTTGTTGGAGGGTGCTAGAGGGGTTGATTTTGGGTAATTGAGAGAGATTTAGGATTTGCATTCAGATTTTTATAACTTAGTCTCTTTTTAATTCGAATATGGGTCGGGCTATGCTGGTAAATGGGTCGGACTATGTGGCATTTACATTTCAAACCACCACGACATAGCGCCATGGCAGCTACTCCCTCCATTCCCCATTAAATGTCTTGTATTCCCTTAATTGGTTGGATAGTCCCCAATAAATGTTTCATTTCACTTTTACTATTTTTAGTAGGTGGACCCTACATTCTACTAACTCATTCTATTCACAATTATTCGACTAATTTATTCCACCAATTTTTCTTCACAAAGTCAAACAAGTTTTTAAACCCTCACCATTCGAATATGGGACATCCCAATATGCATGTAGTATTTGAAAACTTTTTACAAAAGGTCTTGTCTTACTTATAGTGCAACTTTGGTCTCACTTCTATGTCTCTTGTGCAATGGAAAGCTCGAGGGTGGCTAACGAAACTTGAAGTTTAACTCCCTCCCTCCCCAAAAATAGTTCCATTTTGCTATTTTGCTCTGACTACCAAAATTAGTCTACTTTTATTTTTGGAAACCTTTTCTCTACACTAATGATATCGATTCTTGGCTGATTAGTGTCTTGATTTGAATCAATTAGAGCAAGTTTTGTGGTATTCTTGTCTTTTAAACTCCTATATATTCTATGAGCGGATTTGAAGAATATATCCAAGAGAGATCATTTGTAATTGGTGCAAATCGTAGGCCTCGGCTAGAGTATTATTAGGCCTCTTCGGAGGATTGTTCTACCTTGAGTTTTATTTTTAGTTCTTTTTTTTTCTTTGCGCTTTGTTCTCGTTATCTTTGTATTCCTCCTTTTCCACTCTACTATCAACTAATGATGTGGATGTCACTATCTACTAACACTTCAACAACTTTCTTCGTTTCTTTGTCCTACGTCTATTTTTAGGTGACAGAGGAATTATTATTTAAAGTTGGTATCATCGAGATATTGTGTCATAAGTAGTTCTGAGATGTCTGAAACACTGAAAACTGAGATTATTTGGTTTATTCATTAGTGGCTAAAACTTGTTAAAATGGCTGATCATTGAAATGGAGTTTTACCGCCTTAGTTTCTATTTTCTGATTTCTTTTCCTTGAAAATGGATGTAGGTTGGGAGGTCCAAGTGGAACGGAAATGTTGGGAGTGCGGGAGTAGTTTTGAAAGTTGAAACTCCGCTCGATCATTTTGGCAGACCTTCTTTCTCTGTTCAGTTAAACAGCGGAATTGAGTTTTAACTTTTCCTCTTTGCTACCTTATGTTTTAGAATTGCGTGTTGAAGTTAACTGTATATACCGTGTTCAGGGCAACATGTGCCCATTGTCGTTTCAGTTGCACTTGAAGCTTAGTCATCTCTTCTAATGGCGACCTGTGTCGGTGGGTCGTGGATGGAATGGTCTCTGTAATCAACTGAGAAGATCATGCACAGGATCTGTGTGTTTCTGTATATAAATGTCAGAAATATGTCATGCCACAAGATCTAGAACAAGGAAAAATTATTTTGTTCTAAGTATATCTTGCTTTTCTAATACATGCAACCTTATTCTGTCTCACTTTGTCATTTAATTTAGATTGCATGTAAGTATAAATTTCATCAATAATAGTTTATTAGGGGTAAAAAACGTTCCAAATATAAAAGTGCATAAATTTTATAGCAGAGAACATAAAACTAGACTATTTTTTAAAGATGGAGATAGTATCTTATGTGCATGAACAAGATGCACCCCTATACCATATACTCCTTCCGTTCCCATAAAAAAGTTCGAGTCATTTTTTTATTTCGGAAAGTTTCTTCATAGTTGAGTCATTTCTATATATAGTAACTTTTTTTTTTTCATATTTTTTTTTTCTTACTTTATTCTCTCTACCTTTTTCTCTGTATTAATTTTTTATCTTTTATTTAACACACTGATCATTTCTTTCTTAAACTCGGTAGCGAAAAGTTTTGCCTCAACTATGAGGGAATGAAGGGAGTACTGTATTTATAAATTTGTAGGGTAAAGGTAATATTGAGAACATGACGGGTCTCAATGGTGACTTGCTTGATGTTGCCAAGGAGGCAGATAAACTTTTGTAAGAGTTGAAATCTAAGGAAGACAACGTCTCCCATAATGTTTTATTATTCGTATGGTTACTATCTAAACGCTGTAGGAAATCCAAACAACAATATATCTCCAGAGGACACTGGACCTTTTGTTGAAGGTTTTTTTTAAACACCTTTTCGGTGGAGGGTTTGTGGGTCCCTCATCCCTATATTTCAAAAGAAAAGATTACATCATGCCCAACGAGGCTCGCACACGGCGTTACAAAGATGGACCAAAAGGGCTCACAAAATTCTAACTATTACACCACAAGAGTAAGGAGAGGACAAGCTCTCAAGTGCTCGACACCTGCCTACTCTAAGGGCCTTTCTCATTGAAACTTTGGTTGGGATGACCATCTCTTGTTCTTTTCATACCTCGTCACTTACCCAGATGTTAGGGATCCCGAGCTGTTCCAGCCGGACGATTGCATTGAGGAGCCTCGGCGTAGATTGTGCATTCAAGCGACACATTGAGTGTTTATCTATGCCCATCGAAGCTAGGAGGTCAGCGGCCTTATTGCCTTCTCGATGGATGAAGGAGATGCAGAAGTCAATGTTCAGTTTAATGAGGGTGATGCATGCCATAGTATGTCTTGTGTGCGCCAGCCCCCATGACGAGTTTTTGATAAGGTTGACGGCCTGTGCCGCATCTGATTCAACCCAGATGTGTTGGTTCATCTCTCTCGCGATCAGTAGGCCCTAGTGTATGGCCATGAGCTCAGCTTCCAGCGCCGAGTGAGCTTTAAGGGGGCTGCAGAAGGCAGTCAGCATTGTTCAAGTGTGATCACAGATGATGCCACCCCCTCCAGCCTTTCCGGTAGTCTTGGAATAAGCTCCATCCGTGTTCAACTTAGTCCAAGGTTGGTCAGGGTTCCATTTGATTGGCATAACTCCATGTGATTGCCGTCTTGGTTCGATCTGGGCCGGGATAGATATTTTAATGACAACTCCCTTCCAGTGTTTCGGAGTTATGCGCCCAATTGACATCAATTTCCGGACATGCGTTTGGACCTGCCACACCACATTATACAGTCTGAATTGCGTGTCCTGGTGTCGGCTTTTGTTGCGTTCCGTCCACACAATCCACATGATGAGGTACGGCATAATTCGGCTCAGGTGCTTCATATCGGTCTGCTGGGTTCGCCTAGCCCACACTGCCAGCCGATCCGGGATTGTATCGTTGATCCGGAGAGGTGTCGATGAACCCGTGAACCAACAGTCCCGCTCCTTGGATGAAGAGGTGCTGCAGAGACTCAATCCTTGGCCTTTGCGGGCATCATAGACACTTGGATGCTAGTTCGATCTTCCTCCATTGAAGCTTTGTGTCAATTGGTATTCGGTTCGAGAGGAGTCTCCAAATAAAGATGGAGATGGATTTGGATAAGCCAGCCTTCCAAATCTCTTCTAGACCTGGGATGATAGGCCTCCGAGAGCGAATAGTTTCCCAGGCCGATGTAAGCGTGAAGTTACCTTGGAGAGATAGGGTCCATCTTGGTGTGTCTGGTTCTCCATTTCGAATTGGTGTAGCAAGGATATCCTCAATAATCTGTTGAGGCAAACCTGTCTGGTAGTGGAGTAGCTGCACCTTGGGAATGTCCCATTGTCCCTCTCTCCAAAAGTCCAAGACTAGGCTCATTGGGTTGCCCCTGTCATCGAGGCTCACTTCCCTGAGAGGAAGGTTACCGAGCCAGATATCATCCCAAAAGTAGATTTTCCCTTCCCCTATTAGCCATCGGATATGTGGCTGCATCTATGCCCAAGCCTTTGAGAGTCTTCTCCAGGTCGGGCTATTTCTACCAGAGATTCTTGTTGCAAGAGGCGATGAGTTCCTGTAGTATTTTGCCCCCAGAAATTTTGCCCAAGAGTTCTGTTCCCTAAAATGCCACCATAGTTTGACGTCGAAAGCTCGAAGGACTTCCCTAAATTTTTGTACCCCGAGGCCTCCTTCGGCCGTAGGTAGACACACTTGATCCCAGCTGATCCAGTGAGTCCTCCTTCGCTCATTTGTTGCCCCCCAGAAAAAACGTGCAAGCTGTTGGTCCAGTTGTTGGAGGGCTCCCTTGGTTGGTTCGATCGCTTGGAAGATATGGATCGGGATTGCTTCAAGGGTGCTTTTGATAAGAGTAAGCCTACCCCCGAAGGAGAGATGCCTATGTGCCCAGCCGCTAATTCTTTTAGTGACCTTTTATTGAAGGTTGTTGGAAGTTCGCAGCATATATCCCCCTTCCTTTTGTAACAGGAACGTGTCATAAAGAAGGAATTAGCCATTCTGGAGCCGATAACACAAACGGTAGAGTGGATGAAAAAGATAGCGGTGATCACCCGCCTACTTGTAGAGATCTATACCCCCCTACCGGCCCTGCTCTCCTTCCCGCCCCGTCATCCAGCAGCGCCGCTCCACTCCAATCCGGACATCGTCCGTGATTCTCAAGTTGTGGCGTTGTTGCCTCAAACATGTAGAATTTCAAACAACGTGGCTATCAACTACTGAGTACAGTACACGCCGAACTAATCTTTAGGTTGCGGCTGACGATAGTTCTACTGAAGCGGTAAAGAGAGATGGAAGAAGTAGACTATGAATCGTGCAAGAGATGGTGAGAGTCGAAGGGTTGCTCCAAAGGAGGTGCTAGCAAACACAAATTTAAATATTTAGAATTTTTGGAGACCACTATACCAACAAAATTAAATTGCTCATTGTCAGCCCAAATTGCCTCTTTGCAATACTTAGTTTTGGGAACCACTGTACTAACTGAATTAAAATTTTCTCCTCAATATATTTATTTACGTTTAGTGATTTCTCTTTCTTCGTAAAGGATAATCTGACTTACGAAGGTGTAGCACTAATACTAACTATTGTAATACTCGTGCTATGCACGGAATATTAATTTATTTTTATTTAAAAAGTTAAGTAATATCTATATACTAATATAAATAAATACAACAACAATTTAGCATCGTACAAATAACGAAGAGTTAAGTAAATTCACAAATAATATCATACACTAATGTAAATTCACAAATAATATCATACACTAACGTAAATTCACAAATAATATCATACAGTACCGAGTACAGTACACATCGAACTAATCTTCGCATCGCGGCCGACGATAGTTCTACTGAAGCGGTATAGGGAGATGGAAGAAGTAGACTGCGAATCATGCGAGAGATGGTGAGAGTCGAAGGGTTGATCCAAAGGAGGTGCCAACAACTAGATGAGGCAGTACAAAAATTTTAGAAGATTAGTGGTGAAGAAAATAGAGAGATGCAAAATGTGAGGGAGGTGCTCAACTTTCCATCTCTTCTCAAGATTAGGGTTTATGAAAATAATAGAAAAATATAGTACTTCCTCCATCTACCATTAGGAGTCCCGATTTACTATTTTAATTTGTCCACTATTAGGAATTCCGGTTCACTTTACTATTAATGGCATGTAAACCCAACTTTCCACTATCTCATTATATTCTCTTTATCCTTTTTTTTTTAATTCACTCATCTTAGAATTTATCTTTATTATTTAAAAATTTTATGACCGGTATAATAATAGTTACATGTAAACTCTTGCATGAATATAGAATATTATCTGAAATGGCTGGGGCCAAGGACCCCCCTTCCTCCATAGTGGGTCCACCCCTGCCTACAACAATTGTTCTTTTAAAACTTTATTAAGATAGTCCAAACAGACCGTGAATTTATGAGCTAGAGTAATTTGTAAATATTAATTTAATATATTCATAATACTCGTTTAACATAACCAAATAATTTAAGTTGGAGATGGAGCTTAAGTAGTACTACTATGAACTTTATATAATAAAAGCAATTTAATAATATAAAATAATATTATGGCTTCTAAACAATTTGATGTAAGTAGTATAAAATATTCCTCCTCCTCCAGATGGAACTGTTACCAAATTGGAAACCGCACATTCAAAGACATGGAAGCATACAAGATGGCTCTAACCACCAAGTATACTCGAAATAAAATATCCTGCAAATGCAGTCATTTTTGAAGCAAACATGTCCTAAGATTTGTGTGTGCATCAGTTGGGGCAAAACGGAACGAACCTACCGTGCAGGATTGCATGGGACAGGTGAAGCCCGTTGAAGGAGCAACTTACCCGGGAAGCAAACCTCCAGGGGAGGCAGTGGTGAGGACTGTACTGAACAACATAGACAAACCTGCAACTCTGCTCAACATACTTTTGCTGACTCAGCTGAGGAAGGATGGCCATCCATCAAGAGGCAGGCTTGACTGCAGCCATTGTTGCCTTGTTGGTTTTCCTTATACCTGGAATCAACTCTTATACACAACTCTTAACAGAGTTTATGGCTTTCCTTTCAGCCTGTTTAGTAAAGCAACAACAATTCTATGCGATATATAATCATGATAATAATGATAATATAGACTGACATAACGTACAAAATGTATAATCATGAAAATGTTTAGTCAAAAGAGCTTCATAACAATTCTGATTGTGCTGAAATGCCTCAGGAAAATGGTTACGAGGGTGCTCCCAGCCACATGAGAGCTGAAGTGAATGATGGAATCCATATAAACATCTGAAAACGTTGTCTCTAAGCGATTTCCTCAAAGAAAAGTAAACACCTATGTCTGCTTTGTTATCCTCTTGTCCCTTATAGGCAATTCCTTGGGTTGTTGAGCTTCATGAGGGTGGTCTGGACCAGTGTAAACCTTAAGATGGGTAAACAACGATCTTCCAAGCTGCAAACAACCAAGTTTATGCTTGTAAGGAACATAAGAAACACAACAAATAGGAAATCATGTTTGATTAATTTTCATTACTGTCTGATTTTTTGTAATTAACTAGAGTAGAAGTATTGCCTGCCAGCATGTTCAGACTAAGCAACAGTTGTCAGAATAAATCTGAAATAGATGCACTAGGAAACTGCTCTTTCAGAAAATCGGAACATGAAAATGAAAGAACACTATTCTAGTTAGAACATATTTTCTTATGCAATAGCTAAGCCTTGGCTAAATGTTGGCTACTCAATTTTTTATCATTTGAAGTAACAATGAACTAGAGTGAACTTACCCGCCCTTTAGGAAGCATCCCGCGTACAGCATGCTCGATGATTCTTTCAGGAATTCTCTTCTGAAGCTGATCAAATGTTTCCACTTTCATGCCACCAGGTGTTCCTGAGTGCCTCCGGTAGAGTTTCTGTGTCCTCTTCTTTCCAGATACAGCAATTTTCTCAGCATTCACCTATTGTATGCCATTGCGGAGTATATAAATTGTGAATATATAACATAAAACGAAAATGAAGCAATATATGTAGAACAACACAGTTCAAAACAACCACAAAGAAAATGAAGCAAAGAGATTGCCAAATCATCAAAGTAGATTAATTGCAACAGCTTGATCTGTTAAGATGGCAAGGTAAGGAGACAGACCATGCATGTTTCTACTAACATCCCCCACTATTAAAAATTAATAATATACTCCTACGTTTATAAATTTTGTCCCTCCATGTAGAATTGAATCAAACAATTTTTTCTTCGAAATTACCTATCTTTAATTTTGATTTTCTAAGACTTGAGATGTTACACTTTTATTGTTTTCTAAAATTTTTCATTTTATTAACGGTCGTATCCTACTGTGCCAACCAACCAACCAACCATACCTAATTAAAGTGATTTGTGATAAGAAGAAAACATGTGTTGAGAAAAATATCAGCTTACCACTATAACATGAGCTCCCATGTCGACACTGGGAGTGTAAGTAGCTAGATTCTTTCCCCTGATATGAATGGCTATTGTGGAAGCTAGTCTTCCAAGAATCTTGTCGCTAGCGTCCACTATGTACCAAGTCTTGCTGGTTGGAATATGGTCCTTAGCCTTGGGATACCATGTTTTATTCCACACATCCTGAAATATCGAAAAAACAATGAGCAATCTGATGATCTTAACACAAATAGCACTCCCTCCGTTTCGCCTTAATAATAGAGGCGTTTCATTTTCTGTACTCAGTTTTGGAAAAAGAAACTAATAGTAAATAGTTAAAGTAGAAAAAAGAGTAGAGTAAGAGAGAGAATATTGTAGAGAAAAGTGTTTTCTACATTATTCCCTCTCTTAATTTATTTTTTCTCCACTTCAACTATTTATTACTATTAATTTTCCAAAATAAGTGCAGAAAATGAAACGCCCCTGCAGAAAATGGAACGCCCCTATTAACAAGGATCGGAGGGGTGTCAAACAACTAGACTCTCTGAAGTAAAATTATTCTCATTTAGCTCTCAGGTATGGAACAGATGATCATCAAATCATGACAGCCGAATTACAATTTACAGGATAAGAAAGTAACCCCACGCATTGCTATCAATGATGAGAAAATGCTAAAATCACAATCAACCGCATATGCATTACGAGATTACTGAATTTACTTAATTCATATTCATATGTGAAACTAAATTAGAAATTGAAAACAAATTTCCCCAGTGTGTGTGTAAACGAAATTTAGCATTGGCTATGAAATCACAATTTAAGCATGTCGATTATCAGAATACCAATTTTAAGAAAAAATAATAAAATTCCCCAAATTAAGGCAAGTAGAAAATTGAAGATGGGAGAAATACTGACGGGACCAGTGAGATCATCAAACATCCACTGCTGTTCGGCCGGTATAGCAGAGGATTTGTCTTGGCAGCAGATGTAGAAGAGTCGGTTGGATTGAAGGGAAGGTTTGGTGGAAACGGCGAGTGAAAATCCGAGGAAGGGCGTAGTCCTTGGAGAGGAGGAGGAGGAGGAAGGTGAGTGTTTGGATATGAAGAGTGAAGAAGACGTGGTAAGCGCCATTGCCATTGTGGCCTCTCTCTACTCTCTACTCTCTACTCTCTACTCTCTACTATTGCTTTGGTAGTGAAAGAAGATAAGCAGATAAGGTGTTTATTTGCTCAAAACGCAAGCTTTTATGAATTAAACGCATACTATATTTTCGTTACTTGTCCCCATCTATATTTTGCGAAATTAGAGAATATATTAAAAAAATAAACTTTATCGTAGAATTTAGGAGCACAATTTTTTTTTTTTAAATTGTCGATTTCATCGACCCGATGTTATAAACTTATAGTTAGTGTATGTATTTATAAATTTATAACCTCTAATTATATTTCTCATTATTCATCTTTCATTCTCTCTTTCATAACCCCGGCCATTTATTTTCCAGTTGCTTATATTGACAAAAAAAATTCACTAATTGAATCATAGGGGAGCACTACACTTCCTATACACTTATATAGTTATAACATCCAACTGATATGAACAGTTAGATATACAGATGTGGGGTTGTAATTTCATCAACTGCAATTGCATTTTTGAGTATTTTAGTTGCATTAAAGGGTAAATTAATCAGTTCGTCGATTTAATCCACTCTCCGAATTTGAGGCGAGAGATTTCAGGGGTCATTCAATTACACGATCCGTCTGCTTATTCAACTCCTTTCAAACCTTTCCACTCTCTTTCTAATTCATTCAACTTCTCAATTCTGCCGAGTTCACTTCCAAAAACCTCCAAAAATACGTTCTCAATTCGAAATCCAAACCGAACCGAAAAATCGAAAAATCGAAAACCGAACTTTAAAAACCGACAAAACCGTAAAAATCGAAATTTTCACTAAAACCGAAAAATCGAAAAAAATGGAGTATACATTAATATATATATATATATATATATATATATATATATATATAGGGATGTGTTAAGATGACAACACTTATTATAATGACATCATACCACCATTCTCGGCCCTTGGATCTGGAAATCGGGCGATTGTAAAGCTGCCATGTGGCAGCAGATTTTATTTAATTTTAATCATGAAAAATTGCCTAGGGGTAAATTTGGAACTCTCCTTCCCAGATCATTTACACGGCAGCAACAATCACACAATTTTTCATTCCAGAATCACCAAATCAAACTCCAATTTTCATCCAATTCTGGGAAATTTTACGCGATTTAATTGCGCATTTCATCTCCAATTTAACTCAATCCATTCCATATGAATCTGCTCCAATTTCTCTCCACATGAATCTGCTCCAATTTCACTCCATAAAAATTTGCCCAATCCATTCCATACGAATCTGCTCAATCCGTTCCAATTCCACTCAATTTTTTATTTACTGAATCTCGTTCATCTGATATGGCCGACGACTCTATTCTCAATTTTATCTGTAATTTTGTGCATAATTTTGGAGCATATTGTTAATTGAAATCGTTGAATTTTGTGAATTTCGTTCTGCAAGTCGTGATCTGTAATTGAACTCCATGAGTTTTGATGTCTCCGTGAATTTACTAAGTAATTGAACTCTCCGATTTGTAGTAGTTTACTTCGTGTATTCTCCTTTGGTTTCTGTGAATCTCTTCTTGGTTCTTTCCTTTTTGCTGCTGATTTCATAAATTTTGTTGTTTTGCTGTTGGTTTCAGTTTTGGTCACAAATTTTTTCCAGTGTTATTGAATATTGCAGTGTTACCATGGTGATATTGCAGTTTACATGTTCTGTTAATAATTTTTGTTCATGTTGTAGTTTAAAGAAACAATTGCAGATTAATTATTAATTTTTATATTATTGTTCTCAGGTTGCATTCCATTTTAGTAATTAGTGTTTGTTGACGAGAATAATTTTATTTGTGTCGAGATTGCAGTGCATCCAATAACTAAAGGTTCAGCAAAGTGATTCTAAAAGCCGTTTGGTGTCCGCGAAGGAGAAGGCTATTAAGTTGAACAACAAACCATTGCGTCGTTGTAAAAATTGTGGAGAATTAGGTTACCGTGACTCTAGGAACTACGACCGACAAAAGGGAAAATAAAATTATTAGTTCATTTTTTTCATACCCATATTGCAGTCTTATACATTGTATATTGCAGTATTAGTATCACCATATTGCAGTCTTATATGTTGTATATTGCAGTATTAGTTTCGCCATATTGCAGTCTTATATGTTGTATATTGTAGTATTAGTATCGCTATATTATTGTCTTATATTATACATTGTATATTGCAGTATTAGTATTGTCATATTACAGTCATACGTTGTATATTGCAGTATTAGTATCACCATATTGCAGTCTTAATGTAACGATTGTCGACTACACTATTTGCTTCAATCTATTATTTCCAGAAGGATTAATTATTAATTTTATACTATTTGTTTTCAGGTTGCCTTCCATTTCAGTAATAAGTGTAACTTCAATCCTTTTTAATTACAAATTTTTACATTATCATATTGCTGTGTTGTTTAATGAATGTTGCACTGTTACCAAGACAATACTGCAATTTACATATTATTGATGAGAACAACTTAGTATGTGTTGAGATTGCAGCACACGACTATATGAGTTGCAATGCACTTAATAACAATATGATGTATAATGTTGAGACGTATTCTTTACCTATATTTAATATCAAGCATGAAACATTTTATAAGTAACTGACATCAAAACAACTACGCAAAAAAAGTCAAATCAAATTAAAACTGCAAAATTACATGTTTCAGTACTAAGTTCATTCACACATCCAAGATTTCATTCATGTTCAGAAAAGCCAAGAGTTAATTTATTGTTCATGGTTTCTTGTACTCCGCAACCATCTTCTCAACATCTATCGGTCATCTCTTTTTTACCTCCTCGAACTGATGTAAGGAAATTCTCAACACACAGCCAAGGGCCTATTCTTGTTGCAGGACCTTTAATCTGAACAGCAGGACATTTACCCCCTTGTTTAGCTTTACCAGAACTACAAAAAAAGAAGATTGTTTCAATACTGCATTATTCTAAATGATGCACTGTAATATATAACAAGCAATACAGTAATATAACATGCAAAACTGCAAGATGATGCATTATCCTTAATGGCCCACTGCAATATATAACAAACAAGACAACATTATTCTAAATGTTGCACTGCAATATATAACAAGCAATATAACAAGACAATATATAACAAGCAATACAACAAGATGATGATGCATTATTCTAAATGGCCCATTGCAATATATAACAACCAAGAATGCATTATTCTAAATGTTGCACTGCAATATATAACAAGCAATACAACAATATAACTTGCAAAACTGCAAGATGATGATGCATTATTCTAAATGACCCACTGCAATATATAACAAACAAGACTGCATTATTCTAAATGATGCACTGCAATATATAACAAGCAATACTGCAAGATGTATCACAATACCTTCACCTCCTGGTCCTCTTAGTTCTTCATCGATATTCATTCTATTGCTTGTTTCACCTTCCACTTCCTCCTCATTCATATTCTGATGATAAGTTCTGGTTTCAGCTTCACGTATATCCCTTCTAGACTCTTCCTCTTCTGCCTCTGATCTTGTTCTTTTTCGTGCCATTTAATTTGTCTTGCACTGCATTAAACCAATAATATCAATCAAATATCGTCCACCAATCAAGCAACATCCAAAAAATGAACCATATACAATAAAGCAACATACAAAATGAAGTAGATACAACAAAATCATCCACAAAATGAATCATGCAATAACATAATTAACACCGCTTTTATACATTAATACAACCAAATCAGCAATTGACCCAAATCATACAGTAACATAATTAACCCCACTATTATAATTAACACCACTTTTTTACATTAATACAACCAAGTCATCACCACAAAATGAATCATACAGTAACATAATGAATCATACAACCAATCAGAAACTAGCAACCACAGAAGCATAAAATTGACCCAAATTCCATATACTAGAAGCAAATCAGCAATTCAGATTTCAAATGCAGACACAACTTGAGCTAGAGAACTTGCAGACAAGCTATTTAAAGAAGAAATCCAAGGAATTTTGAGCTGTAGATTGCACAGGGTGTAAACTATTTATTTTCAATTCACTTCGGGTACAACAACACTTAATCCAATAGAAAAAAATCACAATAGTCGATCACAACGTGTCAAAAAACCTTTATATCACCACTGCATGGAGCAAATCATCATACAATTGCAAAAATCACCAATAGATGGAGCAAAGAGCTACACAATTGAGAAAATCACCAAAAACACCCATTAAAACTGAACTCGCGACTATAAAAAACTTTCATATCACCAATGCATCTCTGAAAATCGATATCCAGAAAAAAAAACCATACCGCCGTCCGAAATCGAGTTTTCCATCGGAAACGTTGCTTCAGTTCGCCGTCGAAGTGAGTCTTAATCATCGTCGAAGTGAGGGTTAATCGCTGACTCACGGTGTAGAGGCGGAGGCGGCGTGAACTTGTGAATTTAGGGTTTCTCGTAGTGAATCAGCGGTAGAGAGGGGGGGGGGGAGAGGGGGGGAGAGAGAGAGACAGATTTAGAGGCAGAGGCGGCGGCGGATTCGAAGGCGGCGGGATTCAGAGTAATCTCTATCGGAGAGTCAGGGAGAGAGAGAGATGGATTTGGAGAGTGATGTTATTTTTGGGGGATATCCCCAATTTGATTCTATATGAAATGACTAAACCGCCCCCGACTGCAATTTCGTATACACTAGACAGCAATCTCAATTCTGTTCGCGAAATTCAATCTTGAGCGTTGGATTTTCGGATCTAAGGGTGTATATTGGTGGTATAGTGTTATTTTATTTATGGTGGCACCATAGTGCACCCCTATATATATATATATATATATATAATATTTTATTTTAAATATACTAATATAATATAATATATACTATATAATATATAAAATTAATAGAATATATATAATGCATATTATATAAAATATATTCAAAGAATATATATTATATATATGATATATGGAGAGTGTTATATTGCTAACTCAATACTTAATTGCTAACTACAACTAAATAATAGTCATTAGATATTCAAATTAAAGGCCTAGATCATCAACCCTGAAATGTCAATACGATAAAAAAAAAGGTCAATAAAGCCATATGATTAATTCCAAAAATTATCAATAGGGGTATTAATGTCAATTAACTACAAAACTAGTTATAACTAACTTTTAAAAGAAATTCCAAAACTTTAAATTCATATAACATGTTAAAGATAATTTTGTAAGGATTCCAACGATATACTACATGCATATGTTCCGACGTCAAAATTTGAAAAAAAATTTAAAATTTTTTAATTTTTTCGTACAACAGAAATGTCAATATACTATATAAAATATGTCAAATAATACATGTAGAATGTCAATGTAAGCAATGGGTTAACATTCTTAAAGCATTGTGTTGATATTTTCGAAACACTATATTGACATTTTTCATCCAAAACCCTAATTTGGAGTTTTTTTATCTTTTTCGATTTAATTAATAAAAATGAAAATTACACGTGGCAAATTATAGACCACACGTTTTCTAAAATCCTATGGCCTTAAATTAGTTGTAGTTAGCAATTAAATGATGAGTTAGCAATTGATCATTCCCCTATAATATAATATATTAAATTAATAGAATAAATATATATATAATACTATATTTAAAATATAATTCGGTTTTTAATTTTTTTTTTCCGCCCGAACCGAACCGAACTGAAAAACCAAAAAAAACCGAACCAAATTTTAAAATTTCGTTTTGGTTTGGTTCGGATAGGGTTTTCGTTTTTTTTGCTCACCCCTAACCCTAGCCCAATCCCGCCGCTAACCACAGTTCCGACGACTTGTCCAGCAATTTCATCAACAGAGCGTGAACCGCTTCCATCAACCGACCACCATTTCGATAAATGTCTAAAAGACGAGAAATTTCGAACACCACAGAGCCTGACGTCGAAGAATCTTCACGAATTGGTAATTTTCTGCTTGTTCCAGTTCTTGTATAGTGAATTTATGTTCGCTGATTCAATTGTTTAATTTGTTTGATTGCATTTTTGTTTATTTAAATGTTCTTGGTAATGTCGATTTGGTGTGATGTATTTGCTTATTGCGACTGATTTGTTGCTTAATTCTTTTTTGTTTGCTTAATTTCGTGGTAAATATGCTTATTGTTGGATGATATATGTGTGTTGAAAAGTTTTGCTTAAGGTGTTAGAAATGTTGCCTTTTTCTAGAAAAAAATTGCTTACTTTGTGTTAATTATGCTTAAATGTGGGCCAAGAAAAAAAAAAAAAAAACTATGCTTAAATGTGGGTTAACTGATTGCAACACTGAACAGGTTCAACATATTGAGAAGAAAATAAAATCATTCCATTTCAGGAGTTCTCCTGAACATTTTAGTCGTTTGATTGCTAGACTTAATTCGAAGATGAGGAATGCAGTCCGGGAGATGGGATTTTGATTTCAATTTTAGGATGCAATGCCAGGAGAGGAAACTGACCAGCATTCAATTTGCACAAAACCCATCACTTTTCTAAATTCGCATAAACAATAGTACAAGATTACCATTCTACTTTATTATACACATTTTGATTCAGCTGATCATAAATCCAAGATACAAATTCTATCATCTCTGCCTTGAGCCATCGACAACATTCTAGGGTTGTGACGCCACAAATTTACTCACAACATATGTATCTAATCATCCGACCACTGAACCACGTAAAATACAAATCACACAACAAATATAAAACGTGTAACGCCATCTATCCTAATCCTGACAAGCTGGGATAGCTGTGTCATTCAAGACTGACTGTGAACAGCATAGGATAACATCAAGAGTGTCTCCTCCGCTTTGAGTTGGTAGCATGATGGAGATTATGCAGGGGTGGGGAACTTATGTCAGGCACAAACGCAGCAGATTCCGGTGGATTCTGGAAACTTTTAGGCCAGTAAAGCCCGGATGAAGTGGGCGGAGAAGTGATCTGTGGCACTGCCCAATATGTTTCTGGCACCTGACCCAGGCAATCATCACCCTCTAACTCACCATCAGCAGTTAGTAGAATTTGGGAGCCATCTGAACTTCCAAGCTTCCCACTGTCTGCCTGGTAAAATACGTTCAGAAAAGGGTTATGATTGTGTAGGTTATCCGAAAAATTAGTTGAACATGATGCAGAATCTTTGTAAATTTGAAGCTTGTAAATTGAATACAAATGTTATCAAAGAAATATCATCAACTACTAGCCAATTGCAAGTTCCAAGTAGCCTGTGAGCATCTAAAAAAAGCCAAAGATTAACCAGAAGATGGTTAACATGCACCTAATCTGAAGATATGAGACTCTATATGTTATATATACCTTAGATGACTCCTTATCCATGAAATTGTAGCTCTGAGTGAAATCACCATATCCAAGAAATTCATCAAACTGCCACTGAGAAATACTTCCAGCAGAACCTCCAGAGAAGGACAGCTTTGATAATGGAAAATCACCACATCCGCTAGCTTGAACAGGCATGCTTTTACCATATTGAGCAGGTGATGATGCTGGGGAGGCCTTCTTCGGAAGAGAATGAGGTTCTGGTTCTGAAATTTTCTCAGCATTATTTGCCTTTCCTAGAGATGGTTCGGCATGAGCTTCAGTAGCCTCAAGGCCCACCTTAACTCCTGTGAGTAAAAACCTTTGATGCCCTGATACTAAGGAATTTGCTGAGTGTATAGCAACATCACATTTTCTGCAAAGTAGGGCTCTGTCCTCTAAGCAAAAGAAATAGCCAACAGTTTCCTGCATAGTAAAGCATTTAGTCATAAGAATATGACCCTTACAGGGACAAAAACACTTTGTGCGGGCCGGGGGGGATTAGGGGTTGAATAAGATTAGCTTTTTTTAAGACAGAAGATACTCGTAAAGTCATACTACCACCATAGTATGATAACAATCAAGGGTAAATTTCAGTAGCAAGGACAACTACATTTGATGAAGATTACAAACAGACCTCCTGAAAAATGCAAGTCACGTGCTAAATTGCTATTTCACATCTAAAAGACAACAGGAACTGAGTTGCATCCAAAGTACTTCCATACCATTATTTCACAATAAAGAGAAAAGCACATAAATCTGTTTCTCTATCTCTCAAATGCAGTACCAGCAGAGTGCGAGGAACGATAAATTGGAATGCAAATTTAAATAGCCAATAGTATGGGAGCAAGAGCACATAAATCTATTAATATGTTTTAAAACATAGCTACCAACTTAGGACAGAAGATAAGAGGAACAATATCAAATAGGGAATTAAATTAGCCAACAGTATGGGAGAGTAATTTGGAAGACTATTGGCATAATAATTCGTTTTTGATCAGCATAATTTCAAGAATACCCTTATTAGAGAGGGGAAAAACGGATGCAGGGGTGTAACATTAGCAATCTAGCATGATATCAATCCTTAGACTGACCAGACTATTAGGTGTGTTTAGGCATCAAGTGCCATCATCTTGTTGGAATATATTTACTTATCTTCTCAAAAAAATTACATTATATTTTCGTTAACACTTTCCTGTTATAACTCTATCAATTGACTCGACCTGCCGTGCATGCAAAAAAAATGGCACAAACGGAAGCACATTTAGAGGCATGGAGAAGACCCATACTAGAAAATAAACAGTAGAATTCTGGAATGACATGAGTAATAGGACAAAGGGAATAGCACAACAATACCAACACCTAACTTAATAGATATTTCACCAATTCAGAGAAAAGCAAATTGTCTGCAAAAGCAGTGGTGTCACAAAAGGGAAACAGATAAAAGGAAAAACAAAGGGGTAATAGAACAATTGAATAAACTGGTGTATCCACCAGACTTGTCCATGATTTTATTGCCTATGGCAAAACAATAGAGTATATTATAATGAAAATGAAATTACAAGCCAAAGGAAGCTCACATTGTAGGCACAAGAATGAAAGGGAGATGGAGTGGAGTTCATCAACATAATTGGCAGACTGGGGAATTCACTAATTTTCTTCGTTTTTGTCCTCGTAGAATTTTCTATCTGCCAACTCAATTTCGATTTCACTAAAATTAGGATGAGTTGGACAATTAAGAAAAATTAAAATTTTGTAATAAAAAAATAAATAATTATGCTTTTATAAACTTGGCTATATTTCCACGCTCTCCTATGAAGTCAGGTAGACCAATGTTAGTTAAAAATGACGTGTTGATACAAATATGATCTTTCTATTTTATCCTTGCCTTTCCTTTCATGTTTCAAGAATAAGGGAGCCACTGAGAAAACAATTAACAAGGATGTGAAGAGAGATTTAAACTAGCTAATATGGGGAGGTCCTAAATGAGAGATCGGAAACCATTTGGAACTTGGCACATTGCGCCTTTAACATACGTTTAGCAGAGAGGTACTTGTTTCGGATTGTGAATATGATATGTGATGGTATGATAAGGAGAGTTATTGACATTTTAGCAGTAGAATGACTAAGATTTATGACCCCCATTACAAATGGATAACAAGTTTCGTCAATATCTCGATAGAAATAACAGTTGGTCGCAGATACATGATATATGCTTCAGCATCCAACATTAACAGCCCTCAGTACCCTGCTTGCTGGGTAAAGACCGTAGAGATATATATGTCATGCCCTCAAACAACAATGAAATACTTCGTCTATAGACCTCAGACCGAGATTCGGTACATGTTTGAGACTGAGCAGCAGGTTAACGATAGACGCCAATATATTAAAACTCATAGCACTTCTTTACGGGAAGTTAATCAAGACAATCAAACAAGGATGATAGATCTCAATCTAATGTGCAATTCCTAAGTCTAAAACTCCATCCAATTCCCAAAATAAGAACTTTCTCCATCTCTTGCGAGATCAACGACGTCAGTGAAAGGGTAGATACAAATATGAGTTGGATAAGCAATATGATAATCTAAACCACACACCCCTCACCAATAGTTATCAACAACAAAACAAGCTCTCAACTTCACACAAATAAGTGTAATCATTGGACAAATATTTTATCTATACAAGTCAAACACACAAAGCATAAAATCAACAATAGCTATCCAATCCTATAAGAGATACACATAACAAATTAATTTACAATACAATTATCAAATATTGCATTTGCACATGTTAATTTTGTACATTAATATATGAATAGTGAACTCTAAACATTTTATAAATAGTTTAACCTAGCTCCAATAACATTTGAGCAACTCAATTGAAAATTAGTCGGAGAGAGAGAGAGGGGTAAAGGATCCAACCTGGCAAATATCGCACTTTGGCATCTGTGTAGAGGCGGTGGAGAGCGGGACCCTCTGGTGTTTACCGGCGAGCTTATTGGCGGCGTGAACCTTCTGATCACAGGGCCAGCAGAGCGCGGCCTCGTCGGCGCAGCAGAGGACGTTGGCCTCCGCCGCCTCGCAGACGTTGCACTGAATCTTCATAATGTTTGGAGGAGATTAAGCTATGGACGATGGAAATTCAGTAGCGAAATTCAGAGGAGTAAATATAGGTCCTATAAGAGCTGTGTGGAAGAAGATACTTCGAGCAATGAATGCACAACTTGCACTGCACTGATTCTATTGTGTTTTAACCGTAATAATTTGGATTTAACACTGGACCTTACATAAATTATTTGGGCATTGCTTTAGGCCCAACTATATTATATTCTCTTCATCTACCAAAAATAATTCTATTTTGGCATCCAATAAAAATAGTCCAATTTTAAATATCGAAATTTTATTTCATATTTTACTCATCTTTTTTCTTTTCCACTTTCTCTTTCCCATTTTCTATTATTTTTAATTTATTATTAAAATCCGTTTCATTTTCAAATGATACAATTTTTCTTGGATGAAGGGAGTATTTAATTTATATTAACAAGAAACTTGCATCCTCTCTCCCTCCGCCTCAGTTAAATGTGACACGTGAGTTTAGAATTTTATTTTATTTATTAAGTAGAGAGGAAAAAGTATATTTTTATATATTAATGCAAAATTATTTTTTCCTAAAAAGATTTGATATCTTTTATAGACAATGGGGCCGAGTCATTGGCTAACCCACAAGTGGAAGTTCGGAGTTCATTCTGACTCACACGTGGGAGTTTGTTTTTAAATTTCTTAAATAGAATGGAACTGTTATTCCTTAAATAACTGTAAGAAATATAAAAAGAATGGAATTGTTATTCCTTAAATAATTTTATTTTTTTATTTGGTAACCTCAAAATATACAAAAAATGAATATTATATGAAAAAATAACTATTTTAGAATTTAGTTACATTTCTGATTAATAGTTATTAGTAGATATAATTATTCATGGTATATGATTTTGTAAATATTCAAATCTGAAATAAATAAATATATATATATAGGTTTGTGTTAAAATGACAACTCCTCTTAAAATAACACCGTGACACCACTTATACAGCAATATTATAAACGCTACACAACAATATTCAATACGATAGACAACAATCTATGGATTGCTGTCTAACGTGTTAGATATTGTTGTTCAAGAAAAATTGTTGTATAAGGTATTAAATATTGCTGCCCGTCTTTTTTATCCTTGAAAAAAAAATATTTGGCCACGTGGCAGCTTATTATTCATCCACGTGTACAAATGATTGGCTATGAATGGTGGAATGGTGTTATTTTAAGGGGTGGTGGCACCCTAACACTCCCCTATATAACGTATGTAATCATACACAATACAAAGCATATATCATAAATAATTTCATTTCTATATGCATAGGTCTCTCTGATCAATTTATTATTCTGTGACACATCAAGCCTGGTATCTGCCCGGGATTCCTCTATGACCCGAAGGTCCCTCTGTGATTGGACTCATAGGTCCCTCTATGACCCGAAGGTCCCTCTGTATTGGACTCATAGGTCCCTCTATGACCCGAAGGTCCCTCTGTATTGGACTCATAGGTCCCTCTGTGACCCGAAGGTCCCTCTATATTGGACTCATAGGTCCCTCTATGACCCGAAGGTCCCTCTGTATTGGACTCATAGGTCCCTCTGTGACCCGAAGGTCCCTCTATATTGGACTCATAGATCCCTCTGTATTTTCAGATCCAGGGCAAGACCGTCACAGATGCTCTTTAATCATATAATTCATGTACTTCCAATATCATATAAAAAAAAAAACGTATTCATTGCACCAGTAACATACCCCATCATATCCACTATCAATATTAAATCACATGTAACTATATCAGAGTAACATCACATACTCCAAAATACTCTCTCCAACTCAATACATAACAATCAACCGCATAATCTATGTAAAATTAAAAGAGCGATATATACCCACCTGAGTACGAAATTAATCTAACTAAATTCTTGGTTCTGCTTTACTATACGATTCATGATTCTTCTTTTTTTTTTCTTCTTTTCTCGTTTTCTATTCTTCTTTTTTTTTCCGTTGAAACTAAACTTTATATTTTCTTTTCCTCCTTTTATTCTCCTTCTTTCTTACTGTTTACTAACTCCACATATATAGGAATTGAAAAGCGGTTAATATTAAATTATGAATCGTAAATAACTTAAATAAATGGCAACATGCATGTCACATAGTTTATTTACTTGACATTTGTCTCGTTAGATTAGTGGCACTATTATATGGTGACCACGTGCATGCACCATATTTATTCTTCAAATTATACTTACTATTATTTAAATAATAGTAGAGCTCATTTATAAATATCATTATATATATTTTTCCATGCACATATTACTTCCTCTCATTCCATGCATACACACACACATTACTGCACGTACACAAGCATACTTGTATACATATATGTAAACATAAACATATACTGTAAATGTTCATCTAATTAGTTGAATCGTTATTTTAATACTAATTTACTATTTTTATAGTATAAAACACAATATAATATAATAACACATAAAACTTCATCCAATTAGATTAGGGATATTACAAATATAGAGTCCCATTATCCACAAATCCACTCTTAAAGACCGAACCACCGAACCCTACCAAATTAGGGCTTTTAGATCTAGTTTTTTATGGATAAGATACAGAAATTTATAAATTATTTTCGCCTTCATCACGAGCCTATTTTAATTCATCTGAAGGTAAATAAGTCATACTAACATGTTACGAAGATTTAACTTCGTTCTAGAATATATTACTTCATTCTAGTAGGTTTTTACTTCATTCCAGTAGGTTTTTACTTCATTCCAGTACGTAAATGTGGTTTCGCCGTCGCGTGCCGTTCTTTCTCTCTACAATATCTATCACCAACGCCATGGCGCTAATATGGTTTAATAAACACATGGAATAATGTAATAAATTATTGGAATGAAGTAAAAATCTTATCCAATGAAGTAATAACGTTTCTGAATGAAGTAATAAACTCACTTGAATAAATTGCATTTTTAAATGTTAATCAAGCAAAAACCCACGTCAATGAATTTGAATGAAGCATATGTTGAATCATTTCAAAACCTATTGGAAGCAAGTAAAAACATGTTGTAGTTTCAAGGTATTACGAAGTAATAAACCTATATAATGAAGTAAAATGGGCTTGTAATGAAGCCGAAAAAAATTTCATAGCAACACATCTCATCAAAAAAACTAGATCTAATGGCTCAGATTTGGTCTCTAGTTCGGTCTTTAAAATTGGTTCGACATTGATCACACCTCTATATCTATATATATATATATATATAGATATAGAGTCTCATTATCCACAAATCCACTCTTAAAGACCGAACCACCGAACCCTACCAAATTAGGGCTTTTAGATCTAGTTTTTTATGGATAAGATACAGAAATTTATAAATTATTTTCGCCTTCATCACGAGCATTATTCATGTTGATGTATCAAGTCTTTATTTTCATTCACTATTTTGGGCCTGTGTTTAAGAGCAAACGTACTTTTGTTCTGATAGTGGGCTGAGTTCGTGTTTGACAAAATAGGCCTAATTTAGAGTATTTTACTATACTTCATAGTATCGCATTAACGACCAGTTATAACAAATAAAATAAAATGTTCTAAAAAATCTGAATTTCAGATAAGTTGCAAATATAAATATGAATCAGATTTGTATTGTTTTTTCTTGGTTTTATGTGTTCGTATGGTTTAAGATTGTAATATGGACTCAGCCCATATCATCGTTGACAGAAGCATGCAACTGCAAGCCACGAGCCCAACAGAGCCGAATACATGCCTACAGAGGATAAGGTCAAAACCTCTAACTCTAAGGTCTGGAGTTTTTGTTTCAGATATGGATTTTTCGAGATTTTCCTGCCTTAGTAGTAACTAGGTTTTTTTTATCTTTCTTGAGTTTTCTTTATTTGCTTTTCCCCGAATCATATTAGGAGTCGAACCGCATAGAGGGGTGCGTTAGGCTCCTTTGCATTCTAAGTGTCCTATTTCCTTCTTAATTTCAGCCCTTGAATCCTTGAATTGGATGGTTGTGATCAATGCATTATTAGTCTATAATGTTGCATTATTAGCCGCTGTGCATTATTAGAATGAAAATGTGCATTATTAGTCTTTAATGTTGCATTATTAGCCGCTGTGCATTATTAGAATGAAAATGTGCATTATTAAATGACACGTGGCATTAATCTAACCGTCAGATGACAAAATCGTGGGGCTAGGATTAAGAAGGAAAAAGGACAAAAGATATGAAAAGGATTTGAATACATCCCTATATATATATATATAGAGATGTGATCATATCATAACCCCCAAATCACATAATAACTCTATAACTAAATCTGGACCACACATATTTGATAATCTTGTGGTTGAGATTCAAACTTAGATTTACTTCATAAAAAAGGTGCAGAGGGGTAA
>NC_062967.1:19763206-19874279 GCF_023119035.1 Salvia hispanica | reverse complement strand
ATATATATATATATATATATATATATATAGAGAGAGAGAGAGAGAGAGAGATGATCAAAATAAGAATACATTTAAACCCAGAAATGCAGCCCAAATCATGGTCCTAAGATTAGATGATATAATGGTCAATAATTAACCAAAAATACGGAAGGTCATAATTACGTAGTTTTAGGTCATATTATAAGATTTGAGTTTATGTCATGTTAAAATCATTTTAGGTCATGCTTTGTTAGCATGACCTAAAAATAAACTAACTATGACCTAAAAATGTCCTACGTATGACTTTGTTCTGCGTTTCTGTATTTAAATCTGGTCTTCATAGATCAAAACCCTCTATATTACAGTTATTGCTTCATTATATTCATTATACCGAGAAGGGGCATAAGAATTGCTAAAAATCAAGGAACTTAAAGTTTTGTATACTTTAAAGTAGGCCTGCAAATTTAGTCTGCGGGTTTCGGGTATACCCAATCCTGACCCAATGCCGGACGGGTTTTGGGTACCCGAAATTTGAAATTATGGGTTTGGGTAGTTAATGTTAGGATTTTTCGGGTTTAGGGTACCCGAAACTCGTATTAGCGTACCTGACTAATACCCGATTAAACCCGCTTAATTATGTATTTGTGACAAATATTTTTATTTAGTATAGGGCCTATGGCCCGTAGGGTAAATTAATTTAATCACACGTAGATTTATGCCAAAAAATTTCTTTATTTTAAAATTAAGTAGTGTCTATTTGTCTAATGTCTATTAGTATATATTTGTCTAATGTCTATTAGTATATATATGGAGAAAGAATGTGTATATTGAAGTTTATTTTAAAATTAAGAAAGGGGGGAGGAAGTAGTGTCAAAAAATTGAAGTTTATTTTAAATTAATGTTTATTTTAAAATTAAGTAGTGCCATAGAATCATAATCTAGAGAAAGCTAAAGCATTAGAATTGAAGTTTAGACTTTTAATAACAGTCAATAAATGTATTGTCTTATTTTTAATAATTTCTATTCTCATCACAATACAATTTATATAAAAGAATAAATTTGAAATATATACTAATTTTGGGTTTATGGGTACCCGATTAGTTTGGTTTGGGTACCCGCATCGGGTATTAGGGTACCCGAATTCACATACGGGTCGAGTATTGGGTATGATATTTTTAAAATTTCAGGTTCGAGTACCTGAATTTTCGGGGTACCCGAATTTACAGGCCTACTTTAAAGGATCTTTGCGAGTCTTGTGTATGGTTTAAATATTCTTCACTTATTTTCCAATCAATAAAATGAATTATTTTGTCACAATGTGTTTTATTATAAGATGTTTTGCAACATTTAAATGTATAAGAAACAAACAAGTCAAACTTTTTTTATTGTGTTGACTGGCTATGAGTGTAGTTCCACGGTAAGGTAACACAATCTTTTTTCGCAAAAGAGAAATGATATTTCGGAACCTAGATAGACTTTGACTACCTAGCCGTGAAAGGTTACGGTGTTAGTCTGCATATTTCTAGCCATATGGAAATATATTACACCACTGTGATATAGCATCGAAGGATATAACAGTGAAACAAGTCTTGTCTTTATTGTTATTTACTGAAAAATGAATTCTCGGTGATTCTTATTTCTTAATTCATATATTTAATTTTGGGTATACAATATTGATTATAGATTACTTTGATTTATCAGAAGGTACATATTTTTTTATATTTCATGAATCCTAATATTTTGGATATTGGTAATCAACATCTAAGGGTGCTAGGATTGTTAATTAAGTCAATATCAGACTTTAACTAATTAATAAATATTTATATATTAAGTGCAAGAAATAACTAAAATTAAAGGGGGAGCCAATAATACTCGTAATTTTAGATTTGGATTAACAATCAATATTATTTTATTGTCGTGGCTGATAATAATATTCTATTTTGGCTTGAACAAAGTGAAGCTCAATTTAATTAATTAAATTAAAAATATATGTGTGGCCCAAACATAACTTTATCAACGTTGAATAGATGAAAGACAAAGACATAAGTCTCTATACCCAAAGTTCGACCCCCCCATATACTTTATAGCGATCGAAATTTTTACACCTATTTAGAATATGAATTCCATCTCTTATCTATTCGTGACCTATATATTTTTATAAGCTTATCCACTTTAAGATTAAAATACAAGTTTGGGAGATAGTCTGATCTCAGGTTGGGTTCTAAAGATCTCACATGGAGAAATAGTAAGCCATTTTAATTTTTTGGAGAATCATCAATATATCGATTTTTCTCAGTTAGAAATTATGTTTAGGGTTTTAATCACGCCTAAACATGATTTAATTCAAGTTCTTTGCATACACCATGTTAATTTGAACGAATAGATTAAGTCTAAATAATCACCCAAGTAGATCATGCGTTTATTTTGTTTAATTTACAAAATCTTCCATGGCAAACCCCAATAATAATATGGTTGATATATAAAACTTGTTTTAATCTTATAACATCGCATAGTATTCTCTATAAAATAATCTTATTTATAGATAAACACAAATTATGAGAGAGATATAAAAAAGTGATAGGAAAAGTTTTATAAATTAATATGCGATTAATTTTGATGTATAAATTCTTATTACTTCAATTAGATACTCCATCCGTCCCCCTAAAAATAGACTAATTTTGAAACAACGCAGGTTTTAATATGTAATTTGTAAAGTAATATAGAAATAGAATGAAAAAATGATTGGATTATTTTTAGCTGAAAATGAAACTCAAAAAAAAAATCCTTAAAATTGATCTAATTAAAAGACGATTTATGATAAAATGATAGTAGTTTATTTTTAAAGAACTGCGGAAATATTAAGTTATTTACTAGTTTATTTTTAAAGAACTGCGGAAATATTAAGTTATTGAGTAAATTTGAATGAGAGTTTCATTCATATCATAAATTTGTAGACGTGGTCAACAATTTCGAGTTATCTTATTTATAGAGAAATAGCAGAAATAAAAAGTTGAAAAAACGTGCCCAAAACGAATATATTCCCTCCGTCTCCGATTAATTATCACTCTTTTCTATTTCGATCCGTGCTTTAATAATTGTCACACTTCATTTTTACCATAAATAGTAAGTAAGTCTCACATTCCACTAACTCACTCCACTCACATTTTATTATAAAATCAATATAAAAAAGTTGGTCTCACGTTCCACTAACTTTTTCAATCAACTTTTTGTTACATTTTTTAAAATTCGTGTCCGGTCAAAGAGTGATAATTAATCGAGAACGGAGGGAGTATATTGTAGGGAGATATGTATAATGAACCAAGCAAAATAAAAATAATGTACGGAATAAGAGTTGCTTTCATGATAACGAAAATAAATTATTCCCACGAAATAATGAGTGGTTGTTGAAATAATTGTGTCCGTAAAAACTTTTATAAGTTATGTTCCGTCTACTGTGAATATTATATACTTTGTACGCATTACTATATAATTATTAGTCTCAGTCTAAATAAAAATATTTAACCATAAGTAATTTTAAATTTATCCTAGTATAAATTAAGAGATACTTATCATATTCAAAATCTGAGTTGTTTGTATAATCTTCTACATAACGTACTTGAATAGATAGTGAATAAAATAGCTAACCAGTGAGATATAAATACATAGGAGTATAAATTAATTATAGGTCATAAGATTAGTAGTTGGTCGTGTTTATGCTTTATAGTAAGCTATTTTAAAGCAGTTCGGCCGGGAAGTTGAAATTAAATGATTAATTAATGATATGTAGTACTAATTGTTTGGTAGCTTCAGAAATTAAAGCCATTTTGTATTCATTGTGATTTGTGAATATTATGAATATTATACAGGCACGTTTGATAAAAAAAAATAAAATAAAATATGATAAGAATATAGTAGCACATTTTAGGTTATTTTTAGATAGATATTCTAAGGGGTTTCTTGGTACGATGGAATGGAATGGTGGAATGGAATGTGATTCCTATTTCCATTCTATTCATTTGTTTGGTATGATGGAATGAATGGGTGAATGGATGAAAATGCAAAGGAAATCCAAGGAAATTGACATTCCATTCCAACCTCATTCCATTCCATCGTACCAAGCATCAATTCAACTAAAATTTATAATTTAGGAATCAAATTCACTAAATATTGAGTATTCCGCTTTAGAAGAAAACACCAATCCTTGAGCATTTGCAGAAATATCACTGTTAGTTACGGAGGGACAGAGTTGCAAGACCAATCATCGGGCATCAGTTTTTATGCAACTTACTAAGATGCTTTGGTTTGTTGTGGGTGACGTCATATTGATGGTGATGGTATCCATTTATTCTTTGGCAAACTTATACACATTTATCATACTCGGTAATTCAAGTCTTGATGGCAAAAATTTGTACTAACAATTTTACTATATTTGGTCGACTTTTGACATTAGGATTCTATATCTTGGGTTTGATCTATATATTTTTTGTTCTTTTCATTCTAATTTTATTTGATTTTTATAATTGAATCACTACTAATACTCATTCTTTCTAAGTTAACCTATAATGTCAACTAGTGAAAAAAACTTTTTTTTGGCATTTTTGAATAAAAAGGCTAGAATGTGTATGAATTTCAATTTTGACATGGAAATACACAGTGAAATTTGTACTTGCTTATACGTAGGAATGTTAGTGCACTCCGCAACTCGTGGGCTGAGTCGAATAGCTCACAAAATTTAGAGGGTTAGATTTCAAAATTTTCAACTCGATTAGTCTGCAACGTGAGTGGGCCAGACCCGAAATCCGATGGCTGACCCGGTGGGTTGGAATTAAGTACAACTATTGTTATTCTTTCTTCATGTTTGACACATAATTCGACATTTCATTAATATTTTTATAGCATAAATAACTATTAAAAAATCTTCAATTTTATATTTAACTAGTATCACGCGCCTGTGCATAGATTAATATATTTTTTAAATATTAAATTTTAATTTAAAATTAATTAAATAAAATTAGAATTAATATTAACAATGAACAATATGAGTAACAATTTTAGTTATATGAGTATCTAAAATCTATACAAATCAATATTGAAGCATAATAAATTTGAAACAAATCACATAATATAATGTTTAAACATTAAATCAAGGAGTAGGAAGATAAAAATCTATCACAATAAAGAATTAAACACAATAGATAATTACTCATCATTTTTAAAACTTCTTTATAAGCTACATTAACTTTGAAATTAAAATCAATCTCTTTATTATAAACTAAATTCTTCAATTCTTCTCAATTCGTCACTGTTCTATAGAACTTATTTGTCATTTTTAAAGACGCCCGCCTCATCTAAAACTACAAAACTTACTAAGTGAACAAAACCATCAATTAGCATGGGAAAAAAAACAAAAAGAAACTAAGACACTTGTATTGTTATCTTGCACTTTCACTTCCGACCGCAAACAATTAAAAATCACTTTTTCCAACAGTTGAGCTAGATAGAATATACATTGACCACAAACGCACAAATCCGAGTTTCAGATCCGTAAAAATTTAGTACGGACATACCAGCATGAATCGCAACGCTGCCATCCAAATTTAAAAATGAAGCGTATTTATGCTTAGGAGAATCGCCAATCTGGACGTTTTCGCCGTCACAGCATGGATCCTTAACAGGAAGGACTCCATTCGCAGCACCGGCGGCCACGGGTGCGTCAACAGCCGTAGCCGCCGGGGTAGGAGCCGGCGCGCCATGGTTGTTTGACCAAGATGCCGCCGCGACGATTTGAGCGACGCCAATATTGTTGCAATTTCTCAGTGTTATTAAATGACATAGTAAAAATATTGTAACCTCCCACTCCATAATCCCACGTAAAACCAACCCACTCACTCCATTAATCAATTGTTTAATAGCCTTTAAATTATAGTATATATTTAATTTAATATAATTTTTAAAATTAAATGGCAATCTTGTAAATTTTTCCAAAACTCCCCTTTTATATATTGTATAGATAGAGGCATGTTAGGGTGCCACCACCCCTTAAAATAACACCATACCACCATTCCTAGTCAATCATTTGTACACATGGACGAATAATAAGCTGCCACGTGGCAAAAAAAGACCCCCAAAAAAGACGGGCAGCAATTTGCTGGTCTTTATACAACAATTTTTCTTGAACAGCAATAACCAACACGCTAGACAGCAATCTATAGATTGTTGTCTACCGTATTGAATGTTGTTGTGTAGCGTTTATAATATTGCTGTATAAGTGGTGTCACGGTGTCATTTTAAGAGGAGTTGTCATTTTAACACAAACCTGTATAGATATACATATATGTTTGATTTTTATTGATATAGTGCCCCCCCCCCTGTTCGCCATTAGGAGTCTCATAAGAATCCGGACGGGTCTTAAGAAATATAAAAGAATGTGGGCAGTGAAATGTGAGATGCATTTTTATATACTCCTTCCGTCCACAAAATATAGACAAAGTTGTAGATTACACGAGTTTTAATGCATAATTGACAAAGTAAGAGAGCGAGTGAAAATGTGGTGAAAGTAATTTTAGTGGATTGTGGAGTCCATATTTAGAATAATGTGTATGATTAGTACTCCCTCCGTTCCATAGTAATAGAGTGATTTTGCCATTTTGGAATGTTCCATAGTAATAGAGTCATTTCTCTTTTTAGTAAAAGTCAACACAATTTTCCACACTTATTTTACTCTTTCTTACTTTATTCTCTCATCATCTCTCTACCTTTTTCATTTTCCACTTTACTCTCCCTTTACTTAACTCACCTAACACAATTTTTCTTAGAGCATCCCCATCCGTGCTCTTAAATAAGAGCACGGAGGTGGACCCGGACCCACTTTTACTCCTTGTTTTTAAGCAAGAGCACAACACCCATATCCATGCTCTTCCGCAAGGATAAGCTTAAGGGTCCCACCATTCTATTATTCAATTTAAATACTTCAATTACTAAAATCATTTCTACAATATAAAAATACATAATTAAATCCTAAAAAATAAAAATTACATAATTAAAATCCTAGAAAATAAAAATACATAATTAAAATTCTAAAAAATAAAAATACATAATTAAAATTCTAAAAAATAAAAATACATAATTAAAATACTAGAAAATAAAAAAAAATACATAATTAAAATCCTACAAATTAAAAACTATATAATTAAAGACTAAAAAATACCCTCGTGGAAGACTAGTCCTTTATCCTCAATGTTCTTCGGAGACCCCGTGGAAGAATAGGTTAAAATAGATGAGAGAATAGATGAGAGAATTTAGATGATAGAATAGATGAGAATTGTGTAGTGTGGTGAGAATTTTTTTTTGTTGAAGTGGGGTTATTTATAGATGAAAATGTGAATTTTGGGGAAAAAAATTGAAAACAAAAATTAAAAGTGTGTAGAAAACAGATCTAATTTATTGGGAAGTGGGAAAATGTTTTTCTTATTTAAAAACGATTTTATTAATTAATTTTGATTTTTTTTTTGAAAAAGAAAAGATCAAATTTGCCAACGGCATAGCCCGCTACGTAAGCCTGCTCAGCGGCACGGATGTGCTTTTATTTAAGAGCAGTGTCGTGCCGCTGGCACAGACGGACAAGCTGCATCGGCGGACGGAGGTGGGGCGTGCCGCTGGCACGGACGGACACGCCCCCGCTGCGGATGCTCTTAATCTCCGTGCTGAAAAGAAACGCCTCCATATTACTATGGAAAAGAGAGAGTATTGGTGAAAATTTTATAATTAGTCTAATTTTGGTGGACGGCCCAAAATGGTTAAACTTGTACTCCCCCCGTCCCATTAAAAATGAAACGTTTTCCTTTTTGTGTTGTCCCATTGAAAATGTAATGTTTCCTAAAATAGAAATAACTTTGGTCATGTTTGGTTGCCAGGATTCTGTCTGGGAAAGTAATCTGATTCCTTAAATTTTAAATTCATGCGTTTGTTTCGGTTTTTAATCAAACTGGGAAAATAATCAGAATCCGAGAATAAGGAAAGTTAGTACAACTTTCCAAGATTCTGAATCCTAATTTTCTTAAGTATTCTTTTTCCCAGTTTTAGGATTCTTATTGTCTTACATATTTAAGCAATATAGTATAGTTTTATTATTATTATTATTATTATTATTATTATTATTATTATTATTATTAATTACTATATTTTTAAAATAATTTAAAATTATAAATTATACTTAATTTCACTCTAATAAATAACTATAATTAAAATTATCATAATTATAACTATATTTTATAATAATTCATAATATTAATTAATAATTTATTAATAATTAAAATATAATTATATAATATAAATTGTATAATGAATAATTATTATTATATTTTATAAATTAATAATTAATCAATAAAGTCATAGTGCAATTTTAATTTATAAAATTTATTCAATTATAATATCTGTAAATGTTATAATTATAATGTAATAATTATTATATTTATTATTATAATACTTCATGTAACTATAATTACAATTATATTATTATATATTATGATGGATAATCCATATTTAAACTATCCATGATAAATATAATAATATAGTTATTATTATTTATAATTAATAATTTATTAAAAAATTTATGTTATTATTCTTTTTTATAAATAAAAAATTAATAAGTATATTTTTAGTTTGGTGTTATAATTAGGTACAAATTTAAAATCTTGATATTTTCCAAACTCAGTAAAGTAATGTTACGAGGAATCATATTTCCGGGATTTATTTTCCCAGGAATCATTTTCCTTGGCAATTTTACTTTCCCGCCAACCAAACATGGTTTTTCTCTACTTTTTCCTTTCTCTTACTTTTTATTCTCTCCTCTTTAACTCACAAAACCACACTACATAAAATCTTGTGCCAAAAGCAAACGTTTCATATTTATTGGGACGGAGGGAGTATATTTTTTGTGGATGGACGAAGTATTAGTTTTATAATAAAATATGGGTGAAATGAGTTAATGGAAAGTTGGGTCTACCAACCATTTATAGTAAAAGTGAATCAAGATTCATAATAGCGAAGAAAGTAAAATGATAAACTGGGACTCCTAATGGCGGACGGATGGAGTACGAGATAAACAAAATTAATAAAATTTATATTAAATATAAGAAAACAAAATTGAAAGTTGAAACCATCAAGATCGAGTGAGTTGTGTTGGAGCTAGGGATGTCAATGTAGCCCGCAACCCGTGGATCGGCCCGAATAACACGCCAAATTTACAGGGTTAGGGTTGAAAATTTATAGTCCGATAAAATTACAGCCCGACTAGCCCGCACCTGATTAGCTCGCAACCCTTTAGGGCCAGACCCGAAAACCCGATGGGCTGGCTCGGAAACCCGATAAAATTTCTATCCTTCTATTTGTTTTACTCTAATTCGACACTTCATTAGTTATTTTATGGTATAGATTACTAAAAAAATTACTTTCAATTTTATATATTAAATACATAAATTATATATTAAATTTTTATTAACATAATAATATATATATAAATTAGAAACTTCGAATTCACTAAAAAATATATTTAGATTTCTAAAACATGCTTTAAAATTTCTTGATGTTTATGTTTTATTTTGTATAAATCTCAGATATTAGTATATGATCGTGTTTATGTTTGAGTTTAAGCATATATCTCAAATATATCATAATTAAATATTTTACATTTTATAAATATAACTAATTTTCACCATTATTTATTGGATTAATCGCATGTTGATTTTATCGGTAGCAACTCGATTAGCCCGCTGAGCTAGACCGAAACTAAAGCTTTTAGGGTTATGGTTGAACTTTTATAACCCAAAAGAAAATATAACCCGATTAGCCCGCACTCGATTGACCCGCAACCCAAATAGGGTTAGCCCGAAACCCAGTGAGCTGGCCCGATTGACATCCCTAGTTGGAGCGGTGAAATTTGTAACTGATATGAAAGAATGATTTGCTCAGTATAGTTTGGTGTTACGTTTGAAATTCATGAAAAATCTAAAAGAGAGTAGTAAGAGAATTTATAATTTTTGCAGCGATTTGCCCTTTAATTAATTCACACTTCATGTAAATTATGGCAATTTGCCCTTTAATTAATTCCACACACTTTCATATAAATTATTTTCTCCCTTTCTGAAAATTTGTCACTTATTTCCATTTTTATTCGTTCCTAAAATTTGTCATATTTTATTTTTACTATTTTTAATAATAGATTTCATATTCTACTAACTTATTTTCACTTATATTTTACTTTATTAAATTAATATATAAAACTAGGATCCACGTATCACTTTTACGGTACGTTGTATTCATATGAATCCAAATTCTTGACACTTGCGTCACCAGTATGTGATTTAAATTTTGAAATAAATTCTTGTCATTTACTTCACCAGTAAGTGGTTTGGAATGCATAAAATGCAGTATAAGATATTTTTTTTATCCTAATAATTAAGTTGGTGATGATATGATGTATGTAAACCTAAGAATCAATTCTGAAACGATATGTTTTATGGCTTCTGCCAGAGTAAACTAGTTTTATTGATTAATTTTTTAAAGACTAAAGTTCCATTTTGGTCCTAAATATATGGTCATATTATGATTTTGATCAAGAACTAATATCATTTGGTTCTAAACATATGGTCATTGTTAATTGGATTCCTCTTGGCAATTGGAGGACTGTCATAACTAATGCCACTTCTCAAGCTGATGGCTTTGCAATACTTCCGTGCTTAATCGTTTATGGGAGAAACTATACCGACTTATTGTGCATGCTTAGCTCCATGACTTCGAGCTGGACACTCTGAGAAGGTCATCATTGGTATCCTTCTTCGGTTCGTCAACAACTCCATTGGTGCCTAGAAATCTCGGTGGTGGTTGTAATGCACTGTTTAGATTCTCGGCGAATAAACTCAGTTGGATAAGTGGTATAGGAGTACTTTTCTCTAAGAATTTGGATAAGTGAATGTTGGGGTATTCAATTGCTATTCCGATGAACAGACTTTGTTAGACTTAGGTTATTTGATAAATTCCAAAAGTCAGTTCAAATTAGGGGTGGGTAAACGGTCGGTTAACCACCACCACCACCACTACTAGTACTACTACTACTAGTACTACTACTACTAGTACTACTACTACTACTACTACTACTACTAGTAATATTATTAGTATTATTATTATTATTATTATTATTATTATTATTATTATTATTATTATTATTATTATTATTATTATTCTTATTATTATTATTTTTATTATTATTATTGTTATTATTATTATTGTTATTATTGTTATTATTATTATTATTGTTATTATTGTTATTATTGTTATTATTATTATTATTATTATTATTATTATTATTATTATTATTATTATTATTATTATTATTATTATTATTATTATTATTATTATTATTATTATTATTATTATTATTATTATTATTATTATTATTATTATTATTATTATTATTATTATTATTATTATTATTATTATTATTATTATTATTATTATTATTATTATTATTATTATTATTGTTATTATTGTTATTATTGTTATTATTGTTATTATTGTTATTATTGTTATTATTGTTATTATTGTTATTATTATTATTGTTATTATTATTATTATTGTTATTATTATTATTATTATTATTATTATTATTATTATTATTATTATTATTATTATTATTATTATTATTATTATTATTATTATTATTATTATTATTATTATTATTATTATTATTATTATTATTATTATTATTATTATTATTATTATTATTATTATTATTATTATTGTTATTATTATTATTATTGTTATTATTGTTATTATTATTATTATTATTATTATTATTATTATTATTATTATTATTATTATTATTATTATTATTATTATTATTATTATTATTATTATTATTATTATTATTATTATTATTATTATTATTATTATTATTATAGTAAATACATAAATTTGTTTGGGCACTTCAAAAATTTAAACTTTAAATGATCATAAAACTTTTCTACGATAATTAAGTGAAGGGATATCCTATTTTTAAAATAATGTTTAAGCAATTTATTGACTAGATGTTAGTAGAAATGAAAGTGACACAAATTAAAATAAACTTTGACAAAATTTGGAAGTAAATTACATTTTCTTTAATTGTGACGCTACATAAAGAAGTGCAAAATCAATGTAATATAGATATGAAATTTTTAAAAGTATAAAAATATTATCGAAGTTTATTCATTAAAAATATAATTGAATTAAACTTTTGGTTGAATTTAATTTTTGATTATCAGCTATCGGTTCGAGAAAGCATGCAAACCGGTACAGATCCGAACACCGTGAAACCGATAACCGACCGATTCCGGTTCAATTCCCAGTTAACCGAATAACCAAGAATTGTTTACCTACCCCTAGTTCAAATGTGTTGGCATCTATCCTCGTGCATGTGGGTCTGGAAATTCACAAACATATTGTAAATGGGATCTCTTATCTTAACTGAATCTCTATCTGCTATCTCATTAACCACAACTGTTGTTTGAGTTGTAAAATGAATTGATTCTAGTCTAGAGGCAGCTGGTTATGGATTGTGACTATTGTTCTCCATCGGTGTAAGCAGATTTTGAAAAAAAAATAGATTCCTTCTGACTGAAGGAGTCCTTTGCCTTGTCCTCTTCTTTGCCTAGTGGTTACAAGCTCCAAGTCAAGCGGTAAACCTTGAGAGCACGTACGCATGCAAAATGTTAAGGACGAGCAATAGGTTCACGTGAGAAATGTTTTATGAAATACAAATAAAATAAAGCAATAGCTTTTATACTAGCATTTAAATCTTCTCAAGTCCTAAACACAACTAGTCCTGGACAACGATGCCAAAAACTAGATTGACCTTATTTTAGCATAAACTATACCTGCAAGAGTATAAGGCTAGTGTAGCTTATAGCATATAACAATATATTATTCATATCCACACAAACTAGAGTGTTAGATTTAAGTACAATGAAGCAGTGGTGAACACATGAATTTTATACTGGGAATTCCAAACCACATAACACAAGAAAAATGAGAAATACAAAGAAAATAAACAAGAAAAAATAAATAACACTCCTGGGATTTGAACTCAAGCCAATAGTTCTTATCCCAACTACCAAACCACTTGAGCTAATGCTAAAATACAATAATTTGTATAATATATGTAGATAAACTAAAAATTTGTGGGGTTTCAGTGGCCCAATCCAACCATGTAGGTCCGCCACTGCCATGAAGCCATATTACTCCCTCGTCCCTCTGTAGCTGAGTCATATTCCTTTTCAGATTGTCCTACTGTAACTGAGTCATTTCATTTTTTGGCAAAAAGTACTTTACTCTCTCTTCATTTCCTCTACCTTTTTCCTTTTTACTTTATTCTCCTTTTACTTAACTCATTTAAAACAAAATTTCTTAAATCCCGTACGAAAAGAAATTCCTCTACTACAGAGGGACGGAGGAAGTACTACTATTTATAGTTCTTAATTGGTTTTGGGTTTTTATTATTGTAACAAAAATTAGTTTTTCATGGCCGATTAGTTCTTGAAGGAAAGAAAAAAGTATTACCTCTAATCCCTCAAAATACATCTCTTAAAATTATGAACTTTTTAATTTAGGAAATTTTTTTTAATAAGATGAGACACATTCTTCACTAATACTCCCTCCGTCCCGGCTAAGATGACACATTCCTTAGCCGGTACGGGATTTTAGGAGTAATTGGTTAATGTATTTAAATGGGGAGAGAAAAAATGGGTGGAAGTATTAGAATAGAGAGAGAAAAACGTGTCACCTTAAATAAAATGGAGGGAGTAATATTTTAAAGTGGTTGAGTGTATTAATTGGAGAAAGAAAGTTTCCATAAAAGGAAATGTGTCACCTTAGTTGGGACAAACTAAAAAGAAAAACGTGTTATCTTAAATAGAATGGAGGGAGTAATATTTTAACCAAATTTTTTTTTCATCTCTCTTTTACTTTATTGTCTGTGCCTTAAAATTTGTACTCCTTCACACGTTCATATTTGCGAGTGGAGTGAACATGAGACAAAAAATGGTGAAAACTAATTGTTCATCGCATATACGCTATATTTCAACTATTTGAATGACATAGGGTTTTAAGTTTGGACTTTATAGTGCTCTTTTACTCCCACAACAATTAAAAGATAAAATGGCCCAACTAAAGTAATTAAAGGCCCAGCAAAAAAGTAATAAGTTAGCCCATTTGATAATTTATGTTCTTCAATATTTTGGGCGGCGCCTGTGAAGATTCCGGCTTTAGGTTTCAGGGCGTTGAAGCGGAGTGCGGCCATGGTGAGAGAGGTTTGTGCATCGGCCAAGCCTGCACTGGAGTGGTGGCTTAGCCAATGGTGCGTCCGACCCTGCTCATGTCTAATCTCATTTCTTGTTCGGCCAAATTTTTCTTAAAAGCCATGATAATATATCTTAACTCATTCCATAATAATATTAAGATTACATTGTATCTCATAATTATTTATCTCACAGCCTTCCTAATTACTAATTTAACTACAAATAAACTTTATTTTAACTATCTTCATAATATATATTATTATTATTATTATTATTATTAGTTCATATAAAAGACGTCATATAAAAGTATATATTATTCCAGGGTGTTTATCTATAAAAAACAAGATTTAAATACGGAAATGCAAAACAAAATCATATATAGGACATTTTTAGGTTATTGTTAGTTTATTTTTGGTCATTTTAATTAAGAACGACTTAAAATGATCTAAACGTGATATCAAATCCAAATTTTATAAAATGACCTAAAACTATTATAACCTTTTGTATTTTTGTTTGTTATTGATCATTAGATCATCTAATTCTAGGATATATCTAAATTTAGATACATTCTTGTTTGAATCATCGCTATCCTTTAATAGAAATCCATGGGTTCCATCCTAAAACCAATTGGTAATAGGATAAGGGTTCATGAGACTTATATACTGATTTCAGTTCTCTTTATATACCGATGTGGGATAGTAACTAGTTCTAATATTAATTTTTAGTTTCAATTGCCCAGTACTTTTCTTACCTGTAAAAGTATGTCGAGTGCAAAGCAAAATTGTGGACAAGATTTGTCCAGTCAATAAGAAAAGACTAATGTGCAATGATTTTGTCGCCAAAGATGGGCAAATAAATTGTGCTAAATTTTCAAAGCACGTGCTTGAAGGGCTAACGGATATTGTTCAACCTTTCCTCAAAATACAATCTTGCATGCCTCAACCAACATATATGAGTGTACTCCATCTATTTATTTTTTCTTTTCTTTAAAAAACAGAGCTTGCGAGGGAACTGAGGTGTCATTATTTTTAGTGTCTCATGGACGGCTATTGATTTAGTCTATCGTAATCTATTTATACTAAATATTTAAAATCTATTGAATTTTATTTAGCTTTTAATAGACACATCAATTATTAGTTAATTATAATCACAAAATTTTAAACTCTAACTTCTAATATTTTACTTTCTCTTCACTTTAATTATTTGTTACTTCCTTTGCCCTCTAAATATAAGAACTTTTTTCTTTTTATCCGTCCCCTAAAATTAAAACTTTCTATATTAAAAAATTTCTTTCTCACTGATAAGGTGAGACTCATTTTCCACTAACACATTTTTCTTTCTATCTCTCTCTTATTTTACCAATTTTATATTTAAACTCGTGCAGTTTCAAAAGTTCCTATTTCTAGGGGACGGAAAGAATATCATTTTTTTCAAGAAACGTGCAAAAATTAAACATCTCGCTTAGACCGAGAGAGACTGCTATAAAACTTATTTTTTCGCATGAAAAAAATCATAGATTTAATATTTTGGCTCTATAACAACTGTTTTGCGAAGAAACAATGATTAGCGTTCCTAATTGAAAGTATGGAGTTTTTTATTTCTTGGATATTGGCATTTAATATCATGAAATTTTTAAAAAGTTGGATTTTTCCCACAAATTTTAAAATTGACAAATAATATCTCGAACTTTACTCCGAGTTTGTTATTTCCCGCCAATGAAAAAAATTCGGCAAATAATGTCATGATACATATTTTTTTCGTAATTTCTCGTTAACAACTTCGAGAGTTTCAAGATTTTCAATCTTTGGGAATAGTTTTTCTTGAAGCACACCCTCCAAATTTGTTCTTCAATCTATTAATATAGCCGTAATTTTTTCACTGATGAGAAATAACAAACTCAATGTAAAGTTTGTGATATTATTTGTCAATTTTAAAATTGGTGGGAAAAATCCAACTTTTTAAAAGTTCATATTAGATGCCAATATCCTATATTTCTTTAGTCCCCAAAGATAATTTTCAAGCGTCCTTCTTTGCGAGAAGGTAATATGTTAATTTATAAGTATAATGAAATTGTTTAACTTATTCTCAAAAAGTCTAAATTGTGTGTCATCCTGACTATCGTTAGATATTATAGAAAATAGTCAACAGTATTACATAGTTTATCAATAAATTTAGGAATTAATAGTCTTTTAAATTATGAAATTTGTGAAACATTCATTTAAAATTAGAATACTAAATCTTGAGATATCAGCTTTTCTCAATTATCTTATGCATTCACGTATATATATATATACACACACGTAAAGTGTCTTCTTTTAATGAAGTTTAAAATGATTAAATTGTTAAAATAATGTGAGCAAAGAAAAAAAAAACAAAATAATTAAAAGCATCATTTTGAAATTATGCATAAAAGTTATTAAAATTATGAAATATCATCCGGTAATCATTAAATATCTCAAATGATCATTTTAAGATATTTAAATGTCTCAAATTATCATTTTGAGATATATGTAATTAAATGTATAATTTTAATTTTACTACTTTTAGTAAATAGACTTCACATTTCATTAATTTATTTTTTAAGTTTTATTATTATAACAAGAATAAGTATTCTCTTCATCCTATAAAATAGACATTATTTTCATTTTTGTTTATTGATACGTTCGGATTTTGCATCGTTTTAAGGCTATTATTTGGTCCGTTTTCAGTGTCAAAGTTGCATTACATGTCAATTATTTGCATATTTTATCTATTTTGGTATTTTAACGTGTTTTGTGATCAATGTGCAAAATAAAGCTGAAAATGAGCATAAAAAGGTCAAAATCCAGAAGTTGGAGCAGAAGCGCAACCCAGCAAGCCGTTGGCGCATGCCAGCGGTCGCTGAAAGCCATCCAGAGAGCTCGAAAACGTTCCCACCGCCGCTGGACCTGTTTGCGCGCAGCAGTCCTAGTTCAAACCTATTTTCTGGCGATTCTGAAGTCCGATCAGGGCGTTCTATACAACCATTCTCTTCGTATTTAAAAGATCTTCGCGTTGGTACCATGATTATCTCAATCGGAGTTCTATGACAGAATTATGGTAAAGTCGCGCATTGCTTTCAAATTGCTAAATTTAGAGGTGAAGTACCGTAAGCCGCCAAACTGACCAAGGAGAATCATGAAGACAGCGATAGGAGCAGAAGTGGAGAAAAAAAGCAGATTTCAAATATCCCTCTTTAAGGGCACAAGCGTCAAATTATTTCATGTTTCCGTACTTTCTTCAGTTTCCTAGGTCAGTTAGACAGAATAACCTTTCAATTCTGCGGAATCCAGTAGATTTAAACTAAATCCACTAGAATGCGTGGCAGCTGCCAAAACCTTCCAAAATGTCCCGAACACACCCTTAGCACGTTCTTCCTCGTGGGATCGATCTTTACTTCCCTATACTAATCAATAGTATTGTGGGTTAAGGTTTTGATATCAGCTCTTACAGCACGTCCGACAACACGCGATTAGGTCTATATTCTGCTTGACCAGTTGGTTTGGTAAATCTGCTTGACCTGTTTGCGGTTTTACTTGTTTATATTTTAAGAACGCGTTGTGAAGAAGCTCTCATCAAATATGGTCAATAGTTTATTGGCATTTTCGCATGAAAATCCATAAATCGCCAATTTATTACTGCATTTGTCCTAATGAAGATGACTCGGTTTTCTTTTTGGTATATTCCAACAAAGATGACTCGTTGGCTAAATATGGAAACAGTATTTTTTATATTATATACTCCATCCGTTCCTTTATAGTTGAATTACTTCGCTTTGACACTGAGTTTAAGAAATGGATGTTTAGTGGATTAAATAAGCAGGTAACAAAGTAGATATAGTAAGAGAAAGAAAAACTAAAGAGAATAAAGTAGGAAAGTGAATAAAGTTGAGAGAATAACATAAGAAATAAAATGGAGTAGGAAAGAAAAAGTGAGCTAATTATTCTATATTAATATTGGCGGACACACATAAGCCTAAGGGAGAGCTTAAGCCCTTCCCAAACTATTTCATTTGTACTTTTCTAGTTGTATAAGTATTGTAATTTTATTAGTATTTTGTGTGAATTAATATGCAAAAATCCCACACAATTTTCTACGTTCGCCCATAACTATATATTAAAATGAATTAACTATAAAGAAACTTTTTGAAATAGAAAAATGACCCGTAGAAACGATGGGAGTACTTTTCTGTTTTATTCTTTGTCATACTTAACATATAAAATAATAGTACTATTAAATAAAATTGTGTGTTATTCAGATCATTTTCGTGGAAATGAAGAGATTAATTGTTTAAATTTTATAGCCATTTAATAGTTTTAACTAACTGGATTCGCCAATTCAATATATTTACACTTTTTTCTAATTAATGTATCATAGGTTGCCTAATTTTTTCAATAATTCATCCTTATCGAATGAATTCACATAAAAACAAATAAATCCAATAAATGTACTTCTGGATCCACATTGAATTTCCTAATGCGAAAATATCAACATTATATTATTGCCTTTATTTGGTAAATTGCAACATATTTCCTATTTAATTACCTTTATCCCAAAAATAACTACTCGTATATCGATATACTCCCACTTCTTAATGTAATTATATTACTCCATAATTTTGCAGTGTCCCAGTTAAATGATTAACTATTTTCAATTCTATTACGAGTATTATTTTATTTTTTCACCTATTCATTTTATTTTCTCTCATATATTTAAAAAGGAAAACGCGTGACTAATTTGATACAGAGGAAAAATAATGGGAATCTAATTCACAGCCATTATAATAAATTGTGCTGTGATATTGAATATGTATCTCTATATATAGACTGAACATAGCAAGCTGTCGCATTTCATCATAAAATTAAAATCTATAGACACACACTGACACGCACAAAGACATAGATACGGCATTTACATAAAGCACGCCTTTTAACTCTTCGTCTCCAAGCAATTGCAATGCTTTAATGGATCCTGACGTCAACATTTCTCTTCCCATTTCCAGGTTAGCATTATTAAATTTTACCGATTGCTTCATGCTACCTTGTTTGATTTAAGAATTTGACAGATGTGATGTGATTTTTTATTTTTTATTTTATTTTTATTTTCGTTTGAGCATTTTACATTTCATCCACGAAATAGGTTATCATCTTAGATGCTATGCTGTTAATTTGTTTGTTTGAGACGCGCTGTCCGCCACGATCGAAACGATGGCGTTCCACGGGCATACCGACTGTCTGGGCTTTGGCCGGCGCCGCAATCCGCTTTTTTCTTTCTTCCATTCATTTTTTTCTTCTTTGTCAAGGTTTTATGAAAATTCATTTTTAGGTGTATTAAATTCACTGGGTGATATAAAATCAAGCATGCTCAACTAATTCAGTTAACTCGTTAGTAGCAAAGACCTCCTACCTCACCAATTTCATCTCATCTTAATTTGACACCCCCTTCGGCCTTCTTCTTCCATTATGACTATCAAACTTGGCGGCACGAGTTTTAATAATATTAAAAAAAAGTGAATAGAAAAAATTAGTAAAATATGAGTCTCACTGGTATTTATTAATTTTAAATAAAATGTGAGTGAAATAAGTTAATGAAATCTGGGTCCCTATTACTATTTATAGTAAAAATAAACCTTGAATTTTATTAACTAAAATAAAAAAACAGGATTTCTATTCGCGATCGGAGAGGAGAGTACTATTTTTTTAGACTTCCTATGCTGCCGCTGAATATGGCATTTAAGAATTAAGATGTAGTGTAAATAAATAATAAATAAAGAATTATATGTATAATTTAATCCTATATATGTGTGTGTATATGCTTCTAGTTCTGTTAACATTTAATGTAAATTTGTACTTCATCCATCCCTAATAGTAGAGGTATTTTTTAGGTACATGATTTTAAAAAAATAAGTAAATAAAATAATAAAACAATAAATACATGTATAATATATTTTTAATAAATAAATGACTCAAATGTAATTGGACAATACAATCAGTCAACTACATAGGAATGGAGGCAATAACTAATGTCCTTGGAATCTGATATGAAATTTATTTTTGTGTTTATATCATTCGAATTACTAGCAAACGTCGTTGAGAAACTATACTATTAGCAATATCTTCAATATGGTATCACTTGAATTAAAAGAAAGAAATATTTTTTTTTATCTATTTCTTGAGCTTGACCTGCACTGTAAAGACATCCTCACTACTTCACTAGGGAGCACAAGATCTAATGTTTTATTAATGTGATTGAATAAAATGAATTTAGGTAAAAGATAGTACAAGGGGGCACATTACCTCTACATTTAACATTGAATATTTGAAATTTTGTACCAAGTGCAGTGACAAACACAATCATCACAAGGTGTAAAGCAAAATTAGATTTCCTTTTTGATATACATATGTCAATGAATGATGTTTGGAACTTGAAACTTTGTTTGCTTACGACAGCCACAAACTCTAAAAACTTACTGTAGGTAAAATTAATTATTGCTAGTTTCGAGAAGCGCACCACTTGTATGGATGCCATTTGCTTATTTTTATGGCGAAAATTACGACTATGTGTTTTATGAGATTCAATTGTTTATGCCTATATGTAGTTGATTCTTGTATTTTTTTTTAACTGTCCCATTATAGTGAATTATTTTCCTTTATAGTAAAATATAACACATTTTTACACAACAGAGTCAATTTTTAATTTATAAAGCGCATCAACTGTGGCATTATTTATTTAGTAAACTGATATAGAGTGGGCATACATGAGACAATGGATGTTGTCAAAAATAGTATAGTAGCGTTTAATTGTTTGTTATAGATTTTATTTTGAAGAGCAGAAAAAAATGTTATTGAGAAATAGAGAAGAAAAGAAATTAGGGGAGCATAAAGTAACGGGTTAAAAAAGAAGACGTGGCTGAAAATGGCCTAAAAAGGGGTAGATAATTTATGGTCGAAGTTCTCACAATTGGGTAAATCATCCTCGAATCTAGAGGTGGGGAGCCCACATTACTTTAGTTGCAGATTGACTATATGCATAGATTATTTATTTAGTATTCCATCCCTTCATTTTTTCATAGTTGAGTCATTTTACCATTTCGAAAAGTTTTTTTATAGTTAAGTCATTTTCTTATATAGTAACTTTTTCCTCTCTCTTACTTTACTCTCTCTACTTTATTAACTTTATACTTTATTCTCTCTACCTTTTCCTCTCTCTTACTTTTTTATCTATTTATTTAACGCACCCAACATTCATTTCTAAAATTCTGTGTCGAAAAGTTCCGCTTCAACTATGAAAAACGGAGAGAGTATATTTTTCTATTTTTATTGCCTTTCTCTTCGTTTTTTTTTACTTTTTTTTTCTATTTTATTTTATGTATATTCATATTTAATGAATTACACTTCTTCTTACTATGTATGCTGAAAAGAGTATTAGTATGAAAGTATGAAAATACTATTCCATCCGTTCTATTTTTAGTTCACTTTATGTAGAGCCCGGATTTTAAAATTTATAAAGAAAAGTGAGTTCAAAAAAAATTAGTAAATGGTTGGTCTCATTTATATATATCAAAATATGAGTATAATATATTAATGAAATGTGGAACTTACTTACTCTCTCCGTCCCCCAATTAATTGACATCATTTCCTTTTTCGTCCGTCCCCAATTGAAACCTTTATTTTTTATACCCGCTCTGTCCTAAGATAATAGATTCATATACCATTTTAGGGTGTCCCAACATATTTGACTCATTTCTATTTATGGTAAAAATTTACTTTATTATCAACTCCGCTTACACCACTAAACAACATCTCCTAAATTCTTGTGCCCAAAAGAAAGGGGTCTAATATATTGCCGACGAAGGGAGTACTACTTTTGGTAATGGATCATACATTCCACTAAATCATTTCACTCACATTTTATTATAAAATTGATATATAAAAGTAGAAACTCACGTTGTACTAATATTTTCCATCCACTTTCCACTATATTCTATAAAACTCGTGTCAAGTTAATTGACTTCAATTAATGAGGAAAAAATAGAGTATAATTTATACTAAAAAGTGAAAGTAGAAAAGAAAAATAGGTGAGTAATAATTTGATTGAATGCAGAATCAATGCAAGGTCGTACAGAGACTCAAACTTAAACCGCATGTTTCTCCCACTTGCAGTTGGAAGACAAAACAGTACAGTAGTACATTTCGATTTTCTATACTCTAGATTCTTCCTTTTTTCCAAACCATGCCGTATGTCCATATCCATATACTCTTATATTTTCTCATTCCCACTTATGAATCCAATACTCCCTCTATTTACTTGTCATTAATTTTTTTTTTATCTCTCGATCTATACTTGTCTCACTTATTTTTTATTGCTTTTAGTTATAAGCCCCATATTCCATTAACTTATTTTCACTTAGATTTTATTATAAAAAAGTACAAATTATATTTTACTAACTTTTTTTTACCCACTTTCATTCACATTTCTTAATATTTCTTAATATGATTGCCAAATACACTTTTGACAATTATATATCCTCGTTATACATTAATGTATATCTCAGACTCCACCTCTAGATAACTGTTTCCTAGTGTTGGACTCTTACCTTTTTTGTCATGCCAAGCTAAGGAAGAGTGATTTTTGCTACACATAACTTTACTTTATAGTATTGTGTTTTTATATATTCTCTCCGCCCCATTTAAGATGACACAGTTTTCATTTTAGTTTTTCCAAACTAAGATGATGACGCATTTTTTTTTTTGGAAACTTTTTTTCTTCAATTAATACACTCAACTACTTTTTCTCAATCCTATTAAAATATTCATCTTTCTTTCTCTCTCTATTTTAATACTTACACCTACCTTTTGTCTCTCCAATTAAATACATTAACCTATAACTCCTAAAATCTCGTGTCAGCCAAGAAATGTGTCATATTAGCCGGGACGAAAGGAGTATAACTCAGTACATCACATACCTACTAGATATAGATATTTGAGTGAACACAATCGAATCCACGCTGAAATATCGACCAAGTTTGGTTGGTTTGATTTTCCCCATTATGAATTTGGTCATAGTGAAACTTGAATGTTTGTTTTTTTCTTGAAAAAATTATGATAAAAAACTTTTATGTTGGTTTTGATTAATTGAATGTAGTCAATTTTTTATGTTAGGGATATTCGCTCCAAACTATGAACTTTGGCCTGATTATGGTATATTCCACAAATTTTTAGATTACTCTAAAATACGTAAAATTTTTACATTCCGGATGTTATTTTCTAACCAAATAATGAACTTAACATATACCTATAATATTTCAAGGTATATATAAAAGTATGAAAAAAGCAAAAGTCATCTCTGATAAAATCTTATTCCGATTCACCATTTTTTCGTGTCCCTTGTTTCCTTTTCCTATGTCTTGTGAAAGGGAATATTGTTGGGGTGAATCATGGCGCATATCTATATAGTATAGGGTTAGGTGTTATACATGACTTGGAGACTAAGTAATTTTATTTTGATATTTATTTAATTTTTAGTAAATTAAAATAAATATATTAAAAGTTATTAACTAATACTCTCTCCGTCCCGCTTTAGCAGTTCCATTGACTTTTCTGCCATCTTTTTGTAAAAATGATAAAAAATAGTTAAAGGGGAGAAATGGTAAATTAAGAGAGAGAATAATATAGAGAAAAGTCTTATCTACATTATTGTCTCTCTTATTTTAGCATTTCTCCACTTTAACTATTTTTTATCATTTTTACAAAAAGATAGCAGAAAAGTCAATGAGACTGCTAAAATGGGACGGGACGGAGGGAGTACTATTCATTTGAATTTGATATTCTTTCTTTCTAGTTTATTTCTTTAAGTTTTACTTTTTTGTAAATTTTAAAATTCTATGTCTGTAGACTACAAAGACACACCATTGGACATTAATTTTATAATGAGTTTTATCTCTTTTAGATTTTCAATATATTGAGTTATTTTATCCGAACTTATCAAATGTCATTTCACAGTAGTTTGTTGATCCGTCGTTAAGTTTCAAATCAAAAAAACAATAATGAGGATCACATCTTTACTAAAATAAGAGCAATAGCTTTTTCTAAGGGAGGTAATGCTCTCTCTATTCCAAAATAGTGGAGTCATTTTGCTATTATGTTGTTACGTTCTATAGTAGTGGGGTCATTTTCCTTTATAGTAAAAGTCAGGACATTTCTTGTCACTTAATCTACTCTCTCTTACTTTATTCTCTATTCTTCTTCCTACCTCTTTCCTCTCCTACTTTATTATTCATTTACTTAACTCACTTAACACAATTTTTATTAATCTCCGTGCCGAAAAGAAATACTTAACTCACTTAACACAATTTTTATTAATCTCTTTGTCGAAAAGAAATGTCTCCACTACTATGTAACGAAGGAGTAGTAACTAATTTGACTCGAGGCAATTATATTGCAATTTGCAATTACACTTTTGTTAGAATTCGGAGCGTTACACACACTTATTTCCTGTGACCTCCCATCATCATCTCTGCTTTGGTAACTATGCAAAATCATCATCCATTCAAGCAAAAACATGGATTTCCAAATGCAATCTGCAAGCAAATGATTGGTTTTGAATTTGTAATGATGCAGAGCAATTGCTCTCCGGCGCAGTTGAAATCGACAGTATGTCCGGCAATAAGTGTAACGGCAGCTCACAAGTTCCCACCACCCGAGTAGGAAGGCTCTTGCGAGAGAGGCTCAAAAAGATCAACAATGATGGCATTTCTGAGATGGATTCATCAGATGGCAATGTGGAGCAGTCTTACGACACTTCTTTCGTCGACAAACCGCCTAAACAGAGGCTGCTTGTGGTTGCCAATAGGCTTCCTGTCTCTGCAGTGAGGCACGGCGAGGATTCGTGGTCGTTGGAGATCAGCGCAGGCGGCCTAGTTAGCGCTCTTTTGGGTGAAGAGTTGTTTTTCGAATAAATTTAATCTTATTCTAGTGTTGCTTTTTTGCTTATTTTGTGCTTCTTTTGTAGGGGTGAAGGAGTTCGAGGCAAGATGGATTGGTTGGGCCGGTGTTAATGTGCCAGACGAGGTTGGTAAGAAGGCACTCACTGCAGCTCTTGCTCACAAGGTTACTTAATCATCGCATTGCTATAGTTGAATGTTTGGTGTTTTCTGATGGATTTTGCGTTGTGTTTGATGAATGTTTGGTGTTATTTGCAGAAGTGTATTCCTGTATTCCTTGATGAAGAGATTGTCAATCAGTATTACAATGGCTACTGCAACAATATACTGTGGCCTCTGTTCCACTATCTCGGACTCCCACAAGAGGACCGTCTTGCAACCACGAGGAGTTTTCAGTCTCAGTTTGAAGCGTATCAGAAGGCGAATCAGATGTTCGCGGATGTTGTGAACAATCACTATGAGGAGGGTGATGTTGTTTGGTGTCATGACTACCACCTCATGTTTCTGCCCAAATATCTCAAGGAATATAACAACAAGATGAAAGTTGGATGGTTTCTTCACACTCCATTCCCATCTTCTGAAATCCACCGCACTTTGCCGTCCAGGTCTGATCTGCTGCGTGCAGTTCTCATGGCTGATTTAGTCGGGTAATATTTTTGTCGTTCAATTTAGGAATCGTAATACTATAGAAGTTCAACAACCTCGGTATCTATATACCAGGATAAGCTTCCTATGTGTGAAGACGCGGTGGTTATTGATGTATGGAGTAATAAATATGCTTACTCACATTAGTTTGATTTTTCTTTTCTAGATTCCATACATATGATTATGCAAGACATTTTGTGAGTGCTTGCACTCGTATTCTCGGACTTGAAGGTACTCCTGAAGGTGTTGAGGATCAAGGTAGACTTACTCGTGTAGCTGCGGTAAGTCCTCGTGTCTCCATTTTCTCAATTTTGGCCTTAAACCACCCTCAAATGATGATGATCTCTCTGTCTTTGATTCTTTCGACCACAGTTTCCGATAGGGATTGATTCGGAAAGGTTCATGCGGGCTCTAGAGCTTCCTAAAGTCCAGAAGCTCATTAAAGAATTCAAAGAGAGATTTTCTGGAAGAAAGGTTTGTTCCAACTTCTTATAGAGGAATGTGACGTCTATATATTAATGTATTCGAGTACGAAATATGTATTAGTTACCAATCTGGTAAAATTGTTACCTGTAGGTAATGCTGGGTGTGGACCGTCTTGACATGATAAAAGGAATCCCGCAAAAGATACTAGCATTTGAGAAATTTCTGGAGGAAAACGAATACTGGCATGATAAAGTGGTATTGCTTCAGATTGCTGTGCCAACAAGAACTGATGTTCCTGAATGTATGTGCTTGTGGTAGTTAGTTGCATTTGACACGATTTTTTTTGCGTACTGATGTTTCATCTAGTTTTTCCGTTTGGTGTTTACAGATCAAAAACTTACGAGTCAAGTTCATGAAATTGTTGGACGAATCAATGGAAGATTTGGAAGTTTGACTGCTGTTCCTATTCATCATCTGGTTAGCATCTTTATTAGCTGGCTTCTTTACGTTTTAGACGAATTTAATACGCATTTGCTCTCATTTCCCATCTTCTATATCATAAAAGGACTGCAAGTAGTTGTGAACTTGGTAGGCAAATTTGATGCATAATTGGTTCCATTTCCCATATTCAGTATCAAATCACCGAGCGACTGACCATGTTATCTCTCTCGTTCTTGCTTTTGACATTGCTGAGTTCCTGGACACGCATTTATGCTTTCAATTATATATTTATTTTAGATTCTGAAGCAACATTTTGTTTTTCTGCAGGATCGTTCTCTCGACTTTCATGCACTGTGTGCATTGTATGCTATCACCGGTAATAGTTGCTCTGTGTTAATATATGTACCTAGATTTCTTATAGTAAATCACCACTATCAAACTAAAAAATCTCCTCCATCTGATTTCAAACTAGAAATGTGTATGTTATTATCTGATTTTATGTTTGTTCAACTGTTAACTGTTAACTGATGCAATTTGGTGGCCTTGAATCGTCAGACGTAGCACTTGTCACTTCTTTGCGCGATGGAATGAATCTCGTCAGCTATGAGTTTGTGGCATGTCAAGATTCAAAGAGGGGCGTCCTCATCCTCAGCGAAGTATATAACGAACCATAGCACTCTTTGATCCAAATTTGCGTGACATATTAATTCATTATAGTCCCTCTGATAGTTTTATATTGATTCCAGATTTTGAGTAACATTAGGTTTTCTTGTTTTTTTCGAAATTCTGGAGGTTTGGAATAAGCATTTTTTTACGTTTAACGATTCCTTTTGCTGAACTGTAGTTTGCTGGAGCAGCACAGTCTCTTGGTGCTGGCGCAATTCTTGTGAATCCGTGGAACATTACGGAAGTCGCTGCAGCGATAGGACAGGCTTTGGATATGCCTGCTGAAGAACGAGAGAAACGCCATAGGCATAACTTTGAGCATGTCACGACTCATACTGCTCAGCAGTGGGCTGAATTCTTTGTAAGGTGAGCCTGCATTTCTCGACCCTCCACTAAACTCTTGTCTAATATCTACACAACTAGCGACGATACTGGCCATGTTCACGTAACGAGCATAGAGGAGACTCTCGTAAATCTGTTCACCTATAAGTTTTTTGCTAATATCTTCTAGATAGTAAAGACAGCATTACAAACTTATTTTGCAACATTTGTAACATGCATATTTGTATATATGGTGCTTCATTATACAGTATCTTGCAATATTGGCTATATTTCTAAATAATTGTCACATTTCTGTGCATCCCAATGCTGTAGTAAGTAGTCTAAAATGTAATCAAGATTCTGATTTTGCTTTGCAGTGAACTCAATGATACTGTTATTGAAGCACAGCAGAGAATAAGAAAAGTTCCTCCCCCTCTTGCATGTAGCGATGCGATCGACCGTTACTTGCAGTCTAATAATCGATTACTCATACTGGTAAGGAGGGACGTTTTAAAAGTTGATGTTTTCCATCATCATGATCTATATATATCACAAGCTTTGTCTGGTAAAAGTTTGTCTCATTTTTGTTCATCATGACAGGGTTTCAATGCTACGCTTACCGAGCTAGTCGACACACCTGGGAGAAGGGGAGATCAGATCAAAGAAATGGAACTAAAGCTGCATCCTGACTTGAAGGAGCCTCTGAATAGGCTTTGCGAGGACGATAAAACTATAATCGTGGTGCTTAGTGGAAGTGACAGATCCGTCCTGGAAGACGTACTCCTGTCATCCCTTCTCATTTGCCTCTTTAGTTGCACCATATACCTTATAAAAATAATTGATGCTGCAGAACTTCTGTGAATTCAAGAATATGTGGTTGGCAGCTGAAAATGGGATGTTCCTACGATCACCGGCGGGAAACTGGATGACGACGATGCCAGAGCACTTGAATATGGATTGGGTTGACAGTGTCAAGGTATTGAACTAAGTCGCTCTTATAGTAAACTAAAATCATTCTCTAGTTATGCACTTAAGATTAGTTATACTTTGAATTTCTCTCTATACTTAAGTATGCCAATAGTTAAGCCTGCCTCTTTCAGCATGTGCTTGAGTACTTTACGGAAAGAACACCGAGATCACATTTTGAACGTCGGGAGACTTCGCTTGTGTGGAACTACAAGTATTCAGGTACCGATAAAAATATTAATGCTCCGATTGGTAAAAACAGTAGGAGAATATACTCAATTTCTGATTCTGATTGTTTGTGTTTGGTTGAAAGATTCTGAATTCGGAAGACTGCAAGCTAGGGACATGCTGCAGCACCTGTGGACGGGTCCAATATCCAACTCGTCAGTGGACGTTGTCCAAGGCAGCCGCTCGGTGGAGGTGCGAGCAGTTGGTGTGACAAAGGTTGGTAACAAATCATGGCTATTATTAATCACATTCACCTCCTATATGTGTCTAGCTAACAATAACAATAAACAAAATATGATAAAAACACGTTTTTAGTCATATAACTTCAAGATAGATGACTTATCTATCGTACCAAACAGCATGTTTATTACATTCTTGTTCTTGTATAACTACAAAGGGAGCAGCCATTGACCGTATACTGGGAGAGATTGTTCACAGCAAAGCCATCTCCACTCCAATAGACTTCGTCATGTGCGTCGGCCATTTCTTCGGAAAGGTAACTTACTCCCTCTGTCCCACTTTTAGTGGAACATTTCTAATTCGGCACGAGATTTTATATAGTTTTATGATTCTATATTTAGAAATGTATCATTTAGATGACATAGGAAATGTGTTACTTAGAGTGGGACGGAGGGAATATTAATTTCTGCATAAATTTGAGACACGGTGTTTTGCAGGACGAAGATGTGTACACATTTTTCGAGCCAGAACTTCCACCTGACAACTTGGGACTATCAAAATGCAAGGTGAGCGAGGTAGCCAAGAGGCAACCTCCGAGCACCAACAGCATCTCCATGGCTCATAGTAAGAGTAGCTCCAACGGCGACAAGAGATCCGCGAGCAGCAGACGCCCGTCGCCAGAAAATACTTGCTTGAATGTGCTTGACCTCAAAAAGGACAACTACTTCTCGGTAGCTGTGGGGCGGCCACGCACCAACGCTCGCTATCTTCTCAACACCTCTGACGACGTCGTATCATTCCTTAAGGGTTTGGCGGATGCAACCAAAGTGTAGGCTAGTTGATACGGGTATCGATACAAACGCACACACGGGAGCCAAAGATGTACGGAACCAAGTTACTGGAGGATTACATGTAGTGTGCATAACTCTTCTTTAATTTCCTTATCACAGTGTTATATTTTTCATTTTTCTATTTTGAGTTTTCTTTATTAGTTCTTTCTCGTATAAATTATTATAAATAGAGGTATCATTCTCTTTCCTATTTTAAGAAATACAACTTCTCTAAATCTCCAAATTTACACTACATCTTTAAACTTCGCAATCTTGTGTGTATATTAAACGGGCTATGTGTAGTTCTATTTATACAATACTACTATTAAAAAAATATGTTGTTGGGGGTAGTCAAAATGAATAATAAGTTGTAGATATAATATCGAAAAGTACAAAAGTCACAACAAGTTTCATCAATTTTTATTTTTTTTGACCGGAGGTATACCGAACACCGCTTTTAGTGAAATCCGATTGAACCTGCTTAATCAGGTTTGCGGATTAAGGTCATATCTCCCAGTGAGTGGCGGGTATGAACCCACATAGCTCCGCACTGTCAATTGCACTACGATCCGTTGGTAAGTTTCATCAAAATTTTAATTGTATGGAACAATTAAAAATGTACAACTATTTTAGATATGATCATATTATTTTATATTATCGGGACACGCCACTGGACAAGCCATAGGCCTATTTCTCCTCCTGCCACATCATCCAGCACTAAAATTCCTCCTGCCACATCATCGGGACACGCCACTGGACAAGCAATAGGCTAGCCATAGGCTAGTCACATCATCGACACTATTTTAAAAAAAACAACTAAATTTACGGAATTAAACACAAAATGCAGAATTAAACATACGACACATATACGGGAAAATTCATTAATTTCATTAAAATAAAAAAAAGTACATTAATTAAAAAAAATTACCACAATAAAAAAAATACACAAAACCAAAAATAACTATCGTCGTGCAGTTCTCCGCGCCCACAACTCTTCAATTAAATCCTTTTGGAGTTGTATATGGGCATCCACTTGGCGCATGTCGGCATGTGCCTGGAGGCGGCCGACTTCATCATGAGGTACCCCCCTTCGTACGTTGGGGGTGGCCACGCCGTGGCTTGGACCGACTTCATCGTCATTGGCCCAATTAGTCAGTTGTACACCTTCATCTTCGACTTTCATGTTGTGCATGATAATACATGCGAACATTATAGAAGCAATGCAGTCGACATGCCACAAACGCGTTGGACCCCTAATTGCCGCCCATCGGACTTTGGAGAACACCAAATGCGCGCTCCACGTCCTTGTGCGCCGACTCCTGCCGTTCCGCAAAGTAGGTCTTTCTGTCCTCATTTGCGCATCTGATCGTCTTCACAAAGACGGGCCACCTAGGGTATATCCCATCCGCCAAGTAGTAGCCCATATCATGCCGGTTGCCGTTGGCGACAAAACTGATGGTCGGACCGACGCCCTGGCACTGCTCGTTGAAAAGGGGCGACGAGTTGAGGACGTTGAGGTCGTTGTTCGACCCGGCTACCCCAAATTATGTGTGCCAAATCCACAGCCGATAATCAGCTACGACCTCGAGGATCATCGTGGGATTCTTTTCCTTGTAGCCGGTGGTGTAGAACCCCTTCCAGGCAGCGGGACAGGTCTTCCACTCCCAATGCATACAATCTATGCTGCCTAACATCCCCGGGAACCCATGCTTCTCCCCGTGCATCTGCATCAGATCCGACGAGTCTGTCGGGGTAGGGTTTCGAAGATACTGGTCCTTGACTATTTCAACGACGCCCTCACGAAATGCTTCAGACACTTCGGTGCAGACGCCTCACCGATGTGGAGGTACTCGTCCCACATGTCTGCCGCGCCTCCGTAGGCCAACTGCCTGATTGTCGCAGTGCACTTTTGAATAGGGGTGTGGCCGGGTCTGCCGGCCGCATTGTGCCTGAAGCGGAAGCATTTATATCGACGCTCCAAAGCGTCAACGATACGCATAAACAGCTCCTTGCGCATCCTAAAACGCCGCCTGAACACGTTGGCGTTAAACCGCGGCTGCTCTGCGAAGTAGTCGTCATATAGCCGCTGATGTGCAGCTACGTGATCCCGAGCAATCACTGCTCGACGGTGGACAACGGGTGGAGGTCGAGGTACCGCCGGCTGCAAAGCCTTTTGTAGCAGTCGGTCTATCTCACCCTTCGTATAGGCCTCCAATGCTTCGTCCATTTGCCGTTCGTACTCCTCATCACTACTACCACCACTACCACCCGTGTTACTCATTTCGCGTTGTTGCTCTTGTACAGAAATTAAGAGAGAAAGAAAACTCGTTAAAACAAGTGGTGTGAATGAAAATGACGTGAAAATCGCGTATATATACTGCTTCAAAAATTTAATTAAAAAAATGCACTAGCCGATCGCTTGCCAATCTTCAATTGATTCTCAATTTTTTTAATTATTGGATTGACACAATCGTAACGGGCTTGAACCATACAAAAAGTGTGCATTGGGAAGCCAATCGGTTGTACCTTATTCTAGTTGTTCTCAACTTTCAACAAAAAACGATTTTGATTTTTGTTGGTTGCCAACTATTGGATATTTGTTGATACCAACAAGGACTTTTAATAGGAGTATATTTGATGTCGTGTACAACATTTGTATTTCGAAAACGTGGGAATAAATTTCACTTCTTTGGTGTCTCGGGCAATTTTGATATTTTCTGAGACATTTCAGAAATGACATATTAGGGAAACCTTGGGGAGATGAAGATTGTGGCCAACCGAGTAGGCATTTCAATATAGGGTAGATTGTTTTGATTAAGGCCACTCGCAATACTGGACGATCGCCCGCCTCTGCGATCTCACGCCCTTCCCGCCCACCCTGTGCGTCAGGAATGTCGATTGGTCGGGTGATCGGTGCTATTGCACACCTTCGGCCGATAAGACCACCGATCTCTTCTTTATTTTTATTTTTATTTTTATTTTTTTCTCATATTTTTAACCCATTTATCATCTTTCACTCCAATCTCTTCTATATAAATACCCTATTTTTTCTACTTCCCCCGTCCCACTTTAGGAGTCTCATTTGAGTTCGGCACGAGTTTTAAGAAATATAAAAAAGTTGGTGAAAAAAGATAGTGGAAGGTGGATCCTAATTTTTTATATTAGTTTTATAATAAAATGTGAGTGGAAAAAGGTTATTAGTGAAATGTGAGGCCTATTACCATTTATGGGATATTCCAACCAGGACTCCTAAAGTGGGATACCTAAAAATGGTAAACCGAGACTCCTAAAGTGGGATGGAGGGAGTAATATTTTGTGGAGTACTAGTTTTTTATACTCCCTCCATCCCTAATAATTTGTTACCATTTGACCCTGCACGAGTTTTAAAAAATGTAATAGAAAGTGTGTTAATAAAAGTTAGTGGTATGTGAGTCCATTTTTTATATATTTGTTTTATAATAAAATGTGAGTGAAAATGAGTTAGTAAAATGTGGGTCCACTACCAAAAATGGTAAAAGTGAAAGGTGACAAATATTTAGGGACAGACGAAAAATGAAAATAAGTGAAAAATTTTCAGGGACGGATGGAGTATTATTTTCTATATTTTTTTTTTGTTGTAACTTTTTTCTAATTAAGTATTTTAGTTTTGCCTTTAATTTGTATTGTTTTGATATTTTATTTTATTTAATAACAAAAATTTAAAAGTAAAAAATAGTGGTGATGTGAAAAATGAGAATGAGGATATATAGAGCAGACTATTACTCCCTCCGTCCACGAATAGGAGTCCCGTTTTGTCATTTTAGTTCGTCCGCGAATAAGAGTTCCGGTTCATTATTACTATAAATGGCATGAGGCCCTCACATTCAACTAACTCATTCCACTCACATATCATTTAAAACTAATATATATAAGTGAGACACATATTCCATCAACTTTTCTTAATATTTCTTAAAATTCGTGCCGTAGAGAAATGTGACTCCTATTGGCGAATGGAGGGAATACTGGTTATGCTCTAGAAGATGAAATGTTGCTGTGGCAGAGAAAAAATGGAGATGAGCGGCATGAGAGTGTTGGGGCAAGTTATATGCTGAGTATAATTCACTGTTTGAATGGAGTAAAAATTCCATACTCATTCCATACCAAGTGGCATGATTATGTGGTATACCTCACCATTAATTTATTGACAAATGGAAGTAAAATGCCACATAAATATAAGTCCAATATACTAAACTAACGGCTCCGGTAATTCATTTATGGAAGGTAGCATAATCCTAGTATTAGATGGAATGACTATAATATCTTCCTTATAATATAAAAATTATAAATTTGATACTTCAGTATCTCTCTTTTAATATCCTATAATTGGCGTAAAATATACTTCAATATAACAGTAATATTTTATATAAAAAAAAAGTAATCGTACTATTACATTAACTTTCATAGGATTTGATAGGTAAGAATATTTGTCTTTGTTTTATATTTATATATACAAAAAAATTATAGATACAAAATTTATGACTATAACTTAGCAGTAATAAATTATACTCCATCCGTCCCAATAAATATGAAACATTTGGTTTCTGGCACGAAATTTTATTAAGTGTTGTTTTGTGAGTTGATGAAGAGAGAGTAAAGTAGGAGAGAGGGAAAAGTAGAGAGAGTGATGTTTCCATTTTAGGAAACGTTTCATTTTTAGTGGGACAATCCAAAAAGGAAAACGTTGCATTTCTAATGGTACAGGGGGAGTACTAAATTTCAATTATTAACAAGTAAAAAATTAAGAAATTTTATAAACAAGAAAATCAAAAACTAAAAATAAAATATTGTGTTTTCAAATAGAATAACTTGAAGATTACCGAAAAGTATAATCTTTTGAAACTTAGTCGGTAATTAATACTCCCCCTGTCCCACTAGAAATGAAACGTTTTCCTTTTTGGGTTGTCCCATTAAAAATGAAAATTTTCTTAAAATAGAAATAACTTTATCTCTACTTTTTTCTCTCTCATACTTTACTCTCTCTTCTTTAACTCATAAAACAACGCTACATAAAATCATATGCCGAAAAGCAAACGTTTCATATTTATTAGAACGAAGGGTACATAATATGTCTCCCACTTTCATAAACAAAAGAAATAAAAATACTACTCCTTGTTCAAATTTAAAGCTATTGCAAAAATCTCTTCAAAAGTATTTCTTCACGTTCTAGCAACGATACCTAAAATAAATTTCTCCAATCCAAAATACTTTTTTCAACTTGAGATAAAATCAAGGGGGACAATCACTCGGAAACATGATTTGAGGTAAACTTGGAACACCTTGATAACCCTATAAAGCAAAAATAATGTATATCTAGTTACAAATGAAGCACATAAGAAAATATGGTAATATATCATCTTTTGAGTGTGAAATATACCTGAGTCAATAATGAAGTATATGAGAAAGGTTGTGCATGAGCATGCTGAATCGAAATCATATTAGATGACTAATCCTACAAATTTTTACACCAACAAAGAACTCAAATATGATATATTCATATAGATATATATAATATATTTATGCATAAGCTAATATGCATTACTTTTAGACATATACATACCATGGTTTGGTGGCTTGGATTCATGTGAATGATAGTGTTGGGGCAAGTTATATGCGCGTATAATTCATTGTTTGACTTGTTTGTAGCAATTTGATATTATAGAATTTGGAAAAATAGAAAAATTTGAGAATAATGTGTCAATTTGAAAGAAAAATAAGAAGAAATTGAAGAAGAAAATGAAATTTAGGTGTAAACGAAGTGGAAGAAGTAGGGTATCTAATATCTATAGAAGGGAGATTTGAAAAGACAATTAATATTTTTGTGTTTATCGGTAAAAATAAAATCAAAATATTGATTTTATGATAAAACTATGACTTATTATTAAGGAAAGGCCGCCTACCGACACGTGGAAGCCACACGATGCACGCGCATGCAGGTGACGCGGACTAAACACACATTATTAGTAATGTGTGTTTTTTTAATTATGGAAGTCCTCGTGCTGCAAATTAAAGGCATGCTTTAAACAATCTTTAGTAATAGGGGATTATATATTTCACAAACTCGTTACACTCACATTCAAGTATGAAATTAATATATAAAAATGAGACAATCTCCACTAACATTTTTTACTCTTTTTTTTATAAAATCAAACAATTTTTAAAAACTCATGTCGAATTAAAATGCATCTTTAAATGGCGGACGGGGGAGTAGTACGTTATTCGAACATATTTTGGCCTAAAAACTTAATTGTCTCCCTTGCAATCTACTCCCTCTGTCCACGATTTAAAGAACCCTTTTACCATTTTTGTTGTCACAATTTATAGAACTATTTACTTTATTCCACTTTTAGTATGTGGATCTCACATCCCACCAACTTTTTACACTCACAATCCAATATAAAACTAATACTTTAAATAGCTCTCACATTCCAATCACTTTCTCCCTTTACTTTTCTTCATAAAGTCAAACAATTTCTTAAAACTCGTGCCGAGCCAAAATGGTGTGTAGTACGATAATTAAATACAAGAGCGCAAAGTTTTTGGGTCATTCCAAACAAAAGGCTAAAAATAAAATTCATGGAAATTACTCTAGGGATTGGAAACATGAAATCAATATAATAGCCTCATCTAGCAAGAGTGATGGACCAACAAATGAACAATACAAGCATATATTCTTATGTATATAAATCTAATCAGCTGATCCACAAATGCAAAATGAAGGGCATATTTCTAAACATCAAACTAACGCTAACATACAGAGAAATTGATCAAAGATAATCTAGACCAAAATGCAGGCAGCTCACATAGATAACGACACTTCACTTGGGTGGGGTCTTCCTGTTTGGTTCAAACACGTACTTGATCAACGACTCCTTGATCGAGAGCAACTCGGGGAACTCTTTCTTCAGTTTAGACGCGTCCATCTCGTTGTTGCTTCTGGCAGCAACAATGACCTTTGCTTGTTCCTCGAGGGTGAAATTGGCGTACTTGAAATCCGGGTCAATATATTGCTTGTACATCTCCAGCACCTCGTTGTGGCTGACGACACCCGGGTTGGTGAAGTTCCAGATGCCTCTGAGGTTTCGTTTTGCCATCTCAATTGCAATTGGAAGAAGCTCATCCAAGATTGTCATGCTGTTAGGGATGTTAACCACCTTGTTGTACTTCGAGATCTTGGTAACGAAATTGCGCGGGTTGCTCAGGTCTGAAGATATCGGCATCCGGACTCTCAGCGTGCAGACGTTGTCGTATTCTTTCAAGAGCGATTCCACCTGATAGAGTGCACACCAAAAGTTAGCATGCAAATATATGACAAGTAATTTGCACTAGGCTGCAACCTAAACAAAATATTACCATCGCCTTCGTCTTGGAATAGAAAGATCCGATGAAATTGGGTGTGTCTTCCTCCTTGTATCCAATGCCAGAACCCTCAGGGTGCGCAGCATCGTATTCAAAGATGCAGCCAGTGGCAAAATTCAGCATCAGGAGTCCGTTCTCTCTGCATACATCGGCCAAGGTCAGCGTGCCAGCAACATTGACACGAATAGTCTCAGTCTTATGGCTTTCACACCAATCGACGTTGGGTCTACCAGTTAAACCAGCTGCATTCAGAACATGTGTAGGCTTCACAGCATTAATGTCGGCCAAAACCTGGTGGCGATTCTCAAGACGCCCCTTTCCATACTCATACGCTATCTCCTGTTTCTCACACAATTTTCCGAGCAAACCACCAATCCACCCCGTCCTGCCATATATCAAGAACCGGAAGGCCGGTTTCTCCATTGATTGGCCAGTCTTGGAAGGCGGCAACACCATCTTCTGAGTAGAGTTAGCAGTGAATTCGGACTTCCCAGACTCGTACTGCTCAGCTCCGTCAAAATGCCTCTCGATTCCACCAGGCATCATCAGCATTCTAGGATGAGGAAGCAGTGCACCGGATACATCACCCCACCAATCAGGATTGCTGGTGTACCACTCAATTGTCTTCTTCAAACCCTCCTCCCATGGGGTCCTCTCTGACCAACCTAACTCCTTCAGCTTCTGGTCGTCTAGGAAGTACCGTTGATCATTAAAAGGCCTGTTATCCACGAACTCAATGACCTTGTCGGGGTCCATCTTGAACAGCTTGCACATGTCGCTGGCTACATCGATCACCCTCCTCTCCCTCTTCGTCCCAATGTTGTAAACATGACCAACTTCTCCCTTGTGGAGAACAACCTCAAAGGCTTCGGCAACATCCTCACAATAGAGGTAACTTCGAACGTTGGATCCATCACCATGGATGGGAAGTGTTTTCCCTCTCATGGCCAAGAGAATGAACTTAGGAATTAACTTTTCCGGAAACTGATTGGGGCCATAAACATTATTACCTCTCGTGGTAATAACAGGCAATCCATAAGATCTACCATATGCCATAACGAGCATCTCAGCCCCAGCCTTTGTTGCTGAGTAAGGGTTGGTCGGAAGGAGCTGCGAGGCCTCGTGGTTCCCAACAATAGCATCCTCCTCAGTCTCTCCATAGACCTCATCCGTGCTAACATGGATAAACCTTCTAATCTGTCCGGTTACCTTGCACGCCTCCAAGAGCACATGAGTGCCATAAATGTTATTCTTGGTGAACTCGAAACTGTTACCAAAGGAATTGTCAACATGGGTTTGGGCAGCGAAATGCATTATAGTGTCAATGTTCTCAGCGACGAGAAGGTAATTGACAAGGTCAGCGCTACCGATGTCTCCCTTGACAAACTTGAAGTTGGGAGAGGATTTGGAAGGAAGGAGGTTCTTGAGATTGGAGCAGTAATCAAGCTTGTCGAGCACGACAATCTTGTATTCGGGATAGTTTCGTATAAGCCTGTTTGCGACATGTGAAGCGATGAATCCGGCAGCCCCAGTGATGAGGATGTTTTTCGGTGTAAAGTTCGACATTGTTGCTTAGTATCTACAGCAGAAAAGCAACCATGTTTTCATACTAGGATAGCATCTGCCTAAAGAAAAATCAGCTAAGATCATAATTTAGGTAATTCACATCCATAACAAAAATATGATTCACATTACATATCGAGTTTAATTCTTTTAAATGGATGTTAAATGATGGATGAATCAAATTCGCATTCAATTATTTTTGAAATCATCACAATAGAACCCTAGATCAATCTCATGGATCCAATTAGATCATCGCATATAACATTGAATACAGAGTCAATAGCAGAAATTAAAGAGTTGAATGAATGCAGGGTGAAAGAAACTCACGTTTAATCTGCGATAATGACTCGGACATGGAAATAGGGGAAGAAAAGGGGGAGAGAAGATTGAAATGGGAGAGAGAAGTGAATGGTTAAGACAAGGAGCGGCGAAAAGAATGGAACAATCATTTACCTCTATTAAAATTTGCACTTTTCATCCTTCCCAATTATAGATCAAGGTGAGCAATACACCTGATGTGATTGATTTTGGAGAGACTCAACCATTGGATTGAATAAATTATGGAGGATACAAATTTTTTGAACAACCGTTTTATAGATAGGATAACCGATAACAAAGATTAGATATTTAAATGATTGTTTAAATTATTGGAGTTTCTAATTTCAAATATAATGTTTGATGATACTATTTCTTCCGTCCAAAAAAAATAGTCTTATTTATGGATTACACGAGTTTTAATGAGAAATAGGTAAAATAAGAGAGTGAAGGAGAAAAACTTGATAAAATAAGAGAAAATGAGAAAAAGTGGTAAAGTATAATAGAGGAGAGAAAAATATGGGAAAAATATGAGAGAGAAACTTTCCATTGTAAGAAATGAGACTATTTTCGGTGGACATCCCAAACTGAAAAAAATAAGACTAAAATAGGACTATTTTTTTATGGACGGAGGGAGTATAAAAAATTGAAAAATTGGCCCCTAAGACCATCAACTTTTGCTAGATTTTAGTATTTTCCATGAACATTAAAATTGGTCTAAAATATCACAATCTTTATACTCCCTCCGTCCCACAAACAAAGATTGTCCCACTTTTCCATTCTCGTCCGTCCCACAAAGTTTGTCCCATTTCACATTTTACCATTTATGGTAGTGGACCTCATATTCCACTAACTCATTCCTACTCACATTTTATTATAAAACTAATATATAAAAGTATGACCCACATTTCACTAACCTTTTCAACTCATTTTTCATTACATTTTTTAAAACCCGTGCCCGGTCAAAGTGAGACAATCTTTGTGGGACGGAGGGAGTATTTTGTTTGTTATTTCTCAACCCAGCCCAAGTATGACATCTTCGGCAAAAATCTTACGAATAATTGGACAACTGTGAAATATTTATGATATTTTAGATTAATTTTTAAGTTAGTGACTATATGATAAAAAGCTACGTAGAAAACCACATTTATTTTCTAGTGTCAAGTAGGATAAAAAAAAGTACGGAAGTTGGTTGGATATGTTGATTAACCTGACCTATCATGAGAAATGATAAACAAAATACTCCCTCTGTCATATATAAATAGGACATATGAGTTTAACACGAGTTTTACTGCGTAATTGGTAAAGTAAGAGAGAATGAGAAAAAATTGTTGAAATTGTGTAATGGATGATGGGGTCCATAAAAATAAAGTAAAAGAGAAGGAGAAAGATTTTCATAAATGGATATGGACTATTTGTATTGGACGAAAAAAAGAAAGAAATATGCTCTATATCTATGGGACGAACGACCTTATATTAATCTCTATTAAATGAAGAACATATATAAAAAAGTATTAACTAAAATATTATTTCTCCAACAAATTAGTTTCTTATCTAATTACTCTATAATACTTCATCCTTTTTATAGAAATAAATTATTTGGGAAACACAATTTTTTTTTGAAATAGGTAAAGTGAGAGAAGAAAAAAAACAGCTAAAATAATATAATGGATAATAAGGCCATCAATAATAAAGAAAAAAAAAAGTTTTTGACATGAATTATTTTTATAACACGAATGAAAAAAGAATTTCAGCCTATTTTTATAGGATATATGATTTGGCAAAATGATGATTAATTGTGGTCACAAAATTATAGAGCTGGAAGAAAAGACAAATAAATAAAACGTGCTCTTAATCATTCCACTTATATTAATGGAGAACTCCGAATCTCCGATCCCAATAGATTATGTGTGAGCAGCTGACAAAACTCAACTATACTAAACCTGTGATCCTTCCGCCTTTTAAATGTGTGAGGGTTTAACATTTCAGGTTGATTTCACTCCATAATTTCTGCTTGGCTGGAAACAGATAGACAACTTACAACAAGTAGAAGATATTTTGAGAGAGACTTTGATTTGAATGGTCCACAATATATATGAAGCCTTTTGAGTTATTGATGAAATTGACTACCATTTGTTTTTGAGCAGAGACTAAAAAACCTAGATGGATTTTCTGGGTTCGATTCAAGTGCTCACAGCCTGCAAAGATGCAGCTGGAATTGCAGGTATTTTAACTCCTACTCCTTTATGTTTGTATTTTGCTTTCAATTTTACTTTGTGGTTCATGGGTTTTTCCTTTCTGTTCGTTTCTATGGTTGTTTTGTTAGCACGTGGAACTTTCAAAAAGTTGAGATTTTTTCCATGAACTTTTATCTTGGCAAATAATATCCTTTATCCGAGTACGTTATTTTCCACCGGCAAACAAAATTCCAGAAAGTAATATCATGATACAGATTTTTTTTTCTTCATTTCTTGACAACAAATTCGAGAGCTTCGAGATCTTCAATCTTTGAGGATAGTTTTGCTTGAAGCACACCCTCCAAAATTGTTCTTCAATCCATTAATATATCCAAAAATAATTCGTTCGTGAAAAATAACAAACTCGGGTAAAGTTCGTGATATTATATGCCAAATTGGAAATTCACGGGAAGAACCCAAACTTTTTGAAAGTTCCATGATATTAGTGGCCACATTAACTTTATTAAAAAGGATTGAATGAGTTTATGTAGTTATTTACCATTAAAGTCTAAACCTTCTTTGGTAATACCAAATTTCTTATAATTTGGGAGGAAATATCTTTAATTCGATATCTGAATTATCAAGAATTTGGTTATGGTGAATGCCAAGTATGGGGTTTGATTCGTTAATCTAGACAAGTACAGTGGTGTTCGGTTTTCTGGATAAAATAGTACTACTAGATATAATCTAAGAGATATAATCTAGGATTAAGTTGTGAGATTATTTTAATTGGAGGGGATTTGGCTATGACTAATTATGACATGATTATCCATCTTAGATGGATTTCTGGGATTCAATAGCATGAACAACGAACTCTACATATTTAATCCCGTGATACGATCTTGCAAACCGAACAACCCCTACATTGTTTGTTTTAATGCAATGCTAAAAAAAGATGTGTTTCAGAGAAAAACATAAAGTTTGATTTTGTGTTGCATTTTTTTATGCAAATTGTAGCATTTTGTTTTTGGTTGATAGCTTAGGGAAGGGAATGAATGATAAAGAAAGTGATAGCACTAGCTCCTTATACAGCCTACTTGCTTTAAAGCATAAGAATATCCAAACTAAGATCAAATTCTATTTAAGAAACTAAGATAGGAAACAATAGAGATAAGGAAAAGATTGAGACTTGTAGTCCCCTTCTGCTAAACTTGGTCCGGACTCTCATGAATTGCTTCGACTGTGCTGCAGGGAATATCTTTGCTTTCGGACTATTTCTATCTCCTGTGTGAGTATTTCCCGCTCCTGACATCCATTTTACTCGAATTGTTTAGATTGAAACTATGTAGGAAGGACAAATTTTAATCAGCAATGCCAAGTTTGTGTATGGTTGTTTCAATCATTTTCTGCAGGCCTACGTTCAGGAGAATTATTAGGAACGAGTCAACAGAGCAGTTCTCGGGGCTGCCTTACATCTACACTCTCTTGAACTGCTTGATCACTGCTTGGTATGGTTTGCCAATGATCTCGACTGACAACTTGCTTGTCACAACAGTCAATTCAGTTGGTGGAGTTTTCCAGCTAGTGTACATCGCTATCTTCATAGTACACGCTGAAAAGAATAGAAAGGTTATTGCTTTGACAGTCTTCGTATTTTCAGCCTCTGATCTCAATAGGTTACGAAATTTTGAATCTGTAATGTGAATTTCCCTGCAGTTGAGGATGTTAGGGCTGCTTTTGTCAGTTTTCATAGTGTTTGCAGCTATTGCAGTGGGAAGCTTGCTCATGAGTGACTTTGAAGTCCGCCATCTGACCGTTGGATTTCTAAGCTGTGCTGCCCTCGTATCTATGTTTGCTTCACCGTTGTTTATAATCGTACGTGAAGCCTTTAATCTTCTTTGAATAATACTTATCTGTAGCATAGCCTAGTTTCTTGATGGTTTTTTTTGGCAGAATTTGGTGATTAGAACAAAAAGCGTTGAATTCATGCCGTTTCATCTGTCCCTCTGCACGTTCTTGATGAGCACATCGTTTCTCTTATACGGTTTATTCAATTTCGATCCATTTATATACGTAAGATCTCTTCTTATTCTTGATGGCATAGCTGGTTTAATTAAATGATATTTTATTCTAGTCGTTGCGAGTCTGTAAGATTCGATCCTCTTCTTCGCGTATATTTCAGGTCCCCAACGGGATTGGAACTGTTTTGGCAACAATACAATTGTGTTTGTTCTGGTATTACACAAAGCCATCAACAAGAGATTCCACACAACCACTGATAGTTTCCTATTCTGGTAGTGGTGCCTGAAAAAAGGTAATGTATGTTTTGTTGCAGCTTCAACTATGAATTGATTTTAGATTATTTGGAAATTAAGAGTCAACTCTTTCCGGCCCATTCAGATGTTGAGCTAGACCCCTCAAGATTGTTTGTACGTTGAGTATCGAAGGACAAGAGTCGAGCTCAACGAGTCATCTTCAGGCCTGGGATCTCTGTATATTTGAGGCTGGCAGTTGAAAAATGTTTTTGTTATTCTTTCCTTTTCCATCTGTCTTACATTTTATTTATCACTATTGTCATATTCTATTGCTTTTTTAGAAATCTGAGCTTCCAGATTCCCTGTATGGATGTTCTTCAACTTCTACATTCATCAAGGCAGTATTTTTGGTATATTAGTAATTTAGGATGTGTTCTGAGACTTCATTAAAGTTGATAATTTATGGTTGCAGCAGATTTTCTTGGCACAATTTTGTCTTTCCTGTGCCTGATCTTATTTTTGTACTCTTTTAATTATCATTATACTCCTGTCCTACTCTAAAAGTGGAATATTTTTATTCCGGCATAGAATTTTATCTATTTTGTGAGTTAAGTGGAGAGCGAAGGAAAAAGTAGAGAGAGAGTGTTTTTATTTATAGAAAATATGTCATTGGGAAATCTTAAAAAGAAAAATGATTCACTTAGAATGGGACGGAGGAAGTAGTATGTTTTAGTGCGATATTTATATTGATCAATTGAGACCAACGTTAGAGAATAGTAGTAGCAACAGTGGCGGAGCATCGACTCCGGTCGTGGCTCGACGGTCATAGGAGCAACTATTATTATTTTTAGATTGTATTTTGTAATTTCCCACTTTATTGCATAAATATAATTTCGTTTGTCCAATCTTGTTTGCTAATTACAAAATTTTACTTCTGCCTATTCAATTTTGTTCGTCAATAAAAATTTATAACTCCTTTGATTGCTTGCAAATGGAATGGGAATATAACTCGTCTCCAACCTAAGGTTTCTGTTCTTCATTTTCTGGTGTTGTCCAATTACATTGAAATTGAACTTACATGGAGAAAACAAAAAATGAAATGATCCTAGTCTATCACGGTCAACCACGTGGATTTACAATAATCCACAAATTAAAAAAAAAACGTCGAAATATTAAATGTATCCACAAAATAGATACTCCTCTATAAAAAAATATAGTTCAATTTGTGCACGCACGAATTTTAATGAGAAATCAGTAAAATAAGAGAAAAAGAGAAACAGTAAGTAAAAGAGAAATATGGAGAAAAAATATTCCCTCCGTTTCACTCATTTCCACCTTTCATTTTCGGTTTGTCCTACTTAAAATGTCCACTTTCCATATTTGAAAATAAATTTATCTCTCCTCATTAAAACTCCAACTACCTTTCGTCTCTTTACTATATTAGAGCATCCACAATGGTCGGCGAGCGACCGGCTAGCCGATTCCCGGCGCTGGCCGGTCCGCTCGCCGAACCATTGCAATCGGCGAGCGCCATTTCGACGAGAAATTCGGCGGGCGCTGGCCGATGCGCTCGCCGCCATTGTAGGCTGGCGATCGGCGAGCGCATTTTATTTTTTTATTTTTTTATTAAATTTTTGAAATACTATATATACGCGATTTTCACGTCATTTTTATTCGCACCATTTGTTTTAATGAGTTTTCTCTCTCTCTAAATTTCTGTACAAGAGCAACAACGCGAAATGGATAACAACAACGAACGAGTCTACTCTGGCAACGAGCGGGACTCAAACTCCCACGGTACCCGTGGGAGCTGGATGGGGGCCAAAGGGCGGGTACTACAACATGTACCCTTGCAGCAGATGATGCCGCAGGGCTGCGGGCAGGGGGTACCGGGGATGCAACCCGGTATGCAGATGATGCCCGGTTGGGGAGCCGGGATGCGAGATGATGCTCTGGGGTGGCAAAGTGCGTGAGGGGTGCAGCAAGTAATCCCGGATGGCCATGACGGGGGGGGACAATGTCAATCGCCCCAAGCCTTGATTTTTTATTGCGTCTTGTTAGGTTTGTTATACCGAAAAGCCTGTTTCTAGCAAGTTTCGTTCGAATAGTCATGCTTGTATATGTAAAACTCTATAATCCACTTTTAACCCGATTCAGCATTATTCGAGCAGTTTCGCACGAATAGAATCAGTATATTATTACATTGTGTTTGCTTGTGCATTTATAAGATGTTTTATAAACATTTAAATGTATAAGAAGTAAACAATGCCTAAGTCTTTTGCTTAGTAGACCGGTTGTGGCGACGTCCACTTTAAGGTAACACGTCAGTTCTATGCAATGCTTTGCAAAAAAAAAGAAGAATTTCACAACCTAGATAGGCTTTGGCTACCTATCGTGAAAGGTTGCAATGTCAGTCCGATTATTTCTAAGCCTTACTGAAATAAGATGACATTGGTGTGGTATAGCACTAAACGGATCTAACAACAAGACGTGTCTTTATGCTATCTATTGAAATACTAGGTCTTGATAAAATACTATTTCTTAATCTACATATGTTAGCATTGAGCATACGGTATTGATTATGCACTACTTTGACTTATCAAATGGTGCGGGTTTTTCGCACCCAATAATCCTGATATATTGGGTAGTGGCTAGGATTACTATTATGTTGAATCGTACGTAATGTGAATCTCGTTTGATAATGTCCTCAAGAGGAGCTCGAACAAGGTTTTATTATTCGAAAAACTGGTCAGTTGGAGTTTTATTACTATATGAATAATAAATAAGTGTTTCTTTCTAAGTCCACTCTTGGAATTAATAAGATGTTAATTAATTAAGTCCATAGCAGACATTAATTAATTAATGGACATTTATATCTTAAGCGCGAGAAATAAATAATAAACAAAGTGGAAACCCGGATTGCTTGTAATTTCGGATTTGGATGGGGAGAGTTCAATATTACTTTTATAGTGGCTGCTCATAATATTCCAATATAAGCTTTAATTAAATTGTGGGTTCAATTTAATTAGTAAAAAGCTAATTGAGGGAGTCATATCCAAAACCTTCCACAGATCACTGTCTGGGCCCAAAAGGAACTTAATATAAATATGAGAATAAAGAGAGACAGAATAATTAATTATTTTTCATTATGAAAATTTTCGTTCCTTTCTCTCTACAGAAGGAAACGATTTTTTCATTGTTTTTCTCCTCCGTGAGTTTTTCAGCTTCTCCTCCGTGAAGAATTTTCTGTCTTCTTTATTCGAGTCCTAGTATTTTGATAAGATCAACCCACACTGATATCCGAATACAGTTCGAGAACTAGAGAGAAGATCCGTGGTCTAGTACTCAAGATCATCATTAGGGAGAAGGCGCGAGCAATCGACGATTCTTTGGAGAATCAAATTGGTAACTCTAAACCGTAGTATTCATGTTTAGGATTTACTTTCTTTGAGCATGAATTATTTGCGTTCTAGCATGCAATTATCTGTTTAACATGTGAATTGATTAATCGCATAATCGGTCAAATAGATCCGTGTCTGATTTATTTGTTTTGTACAAGTTTTCAGCTGTGTAAGGGGCACCAAACCCCAACACGTCTTCCCACACATCGACCCCAGTGGAGACTCAATTCACTGGAGATGAGGCTTTCTCCTTAGAGGAGTTGTTGGAACAAGTCGATCAGGGGCAGGGTCAGGGTCGGGGCGCACCGAAGAAGAAGAAGGGCAAAAAGGTGGTCGGTAAGTCGTCGCAGCTGGCTGATGACGGCAGCCCGGCACGGAGGAAGTGGACGGATGATGAGAATGTCGCGCTGTCCAAGGCTTGGGTGTCTGTTTGCGATGATCCCCTCGTTTCGAACAATCAGAGGATCGTCAACATGTGGGCTAAAATTGCAGCAGCCTACAAGATGAATTGCCCGCATGGGAAGGCATACAACGGGGAGGAGTGCCGGAAGGGGTGGGAGCGAATCAGGGCTGCAGTCTCCCGATTTGCGGGCTTGTACACCAACGCCCTCCGCATGAAGACCAGTGGCCAAACTGACGAGAACTGCAGGAGGATAGCGGAGAAAGCCTTCCCCGTGCCGGGGCTGTATAAGGAATTCACCTACTGGAACTGCTATCTCATGCTGATGGATTCCGAGAAGTTCCGGGCGGGTTTCGATGCTGGCTGGCCGAAGAAGTAGCGGCTGAACTATGCCGGTGATTACATCGGCAACAACGGTGGTTCCCACAACCTCCCCGAGGATGTTCAGGAGTTCCCGTCCCCTCCATCGTTTACTCGCCGCACTCGCCCGGTTGGTCAAAGGCGGACGCAACGGGCAGCGAGGGGAGTCGCCCAGGGGTCCCATGAGGTCCAGTCGGCATCCCCCCTGCTGGCAAGGCGCCAGCCGAGCTCTCCTTCTTCGCGCGTCAACAAATGCATAAACAGATGCACAAGATCTTTGCTGAATGGAGGGAGACAACTGACCCGTGGAGAAGAGGTTTTTTCACTCAATGCTCGAGAGTATGCGGGTCGATTTGGATGCCGCCGCGGCACAGTTGGGGGAATCAGACGCAGGCTCAGATGCCGCAGATTTGGGGGTCCCGGGTGGCGGCGACGACGGCGGCGACGACGACGAGGAGTAGAGTGGGGTGGGGGCTCGTGTGTGGAAGTCCGGTTTTTTTTTATTATGTAATTTTTTTTAGTTAATGTACTTTTTTTATTTAAATAAAATTAATGAATTTTTCCGTATATGTGTCGTAAATTTAATTCCGTATTTTGTGTTTAATTCCGTAAATTTTTAGTTATTTTTTTAATTTTGTTTGATGTGGCTAGACTATGGCTAGCCTATTGCTTGTCCAGTTGCTTGTCCTAATGATGTGGTAGAAGGAATTTTAGTGCTGATGATGTGGCAGGAGGAGTTTGGCTAGCCTATGGCTGGCCTATTGCCATTGTGGATGCTCTAAACACTAAGTAATTTTTCTAAAACTCCATGTCACTCAAGTTTGTGGACATTTTGAGTGGTTGGAAGAAGGGAGAAAAAGTGGATGGAAGATAAATTTTCTGTATTTAGAAATAAGACTACTTTTTGTAGACATCCGAAAATGACAAAACGAGACTATTTTTGGTGGACGGAGGGAGTATAACCAATTTCACTGCAGATATCAAAATTAGAATTTTTTTTTAAAATCAGAGCATATGATCGGGCTCTAGTACCAATTGTTGAGGATGGTTTGAATATCCTCGACTCCTGAGGCTCTCATATGAAATTCTCGAAAATTTAATACTCTTTTCGTCACCAGTTGAGTTGTATTCCTTCCGTCCACGAAAAATAGGGCACTTTGTAAATTGACACGGGTTTTAATGTAGAATTGGTAAAGTAAGAGAGAAGGAAAAAAAGGTAGAGAAGAGAAAAAAGTAAGAGAGAAGTAGTGTTAGTGGAATGTGGGGTCCATATTATTTGAATGTGCCCTATTTTACATGGACAACCAAAAATGGGCAAATGTGCCCTATTTTTCGTGGATAGGGGGAGTATTCCATTTTAGTTTGTTCCAAAATAATTTCATTTCTTTTTTGGAAAAGACTCTAGTCCCTTTCTTACTTTATTATCTCTTAATCTTTTTTATTTTATTTTCTATCTTACTTTACTTTCTTTACCTTAACCTAACAAATCAATTTCTTAAATCTCGTGTCCAAAAGAAATACCTCAATCATTTTGAGACGGAGAGAGTACTTTTATCACAAATATAATCTACTCAAGAATGTATCTAGAAAGACAGCAGATCAAATAAAATAGATCATATGCAAAGAATCATATATAGATCAATAAATATATTTATGTTTATTTTCTTTTTTTTTTCGATGGATTGCAAATCCCTTTACTCCACAAGTTGGACTCTCAACCTTTTATCTTTATGCTAATTACTCCACAAGCGTGTTTGGTTTGTTAGATAGTGTTAGTAGTTAGCGCTCCTTAACTGTTGATTACAAATGTTTGGATTGTTATTTAGTTTATCTGTGTGGCCCGTTGAGAAGTCAAAGGCCCAAGCTTAAGCAGCTGTAATTGCTGGTTTGCCAATCGGCAAAAATTGGTCGGTTACGTATCAGGCTAAGAACAATAATCAAGTAACAGAATGAAATTACGTTGTTGCCCCTTAAATTCATAATAGTTTATGGTGTATTTTGGGTTTTTATTTGCCCCGATCTACAGCTTGACGAGCTCGAATTGAGTACGGACTACCGCCGACGAAATCAGAAAATGTTTTTTCTCAACAATTCCTCTCTCTACAAGATGGAAAAATCTCTGGCACTCCCTCACGGATCTCCACCTCATCTGCGTCGCCGCCCAAGCCATCTCTCACCGGTTCTCGACTTCGTCTCCTACCTCCTCCCCCATCGCGACGACACCGCCACCACCCACAGCTTCCACCTCTGACTCGACAGCCATCGCATACGCAGCATTCATGGATGAATGCGTGCTCTACACCATCAATTCGACTTCCGATCGAACTACCGCAACCATATACATAATTATGATTTGGGGATTGGGGTTTTATGGAGTCGAGTAGTTATGCGAATTTCTTGCAAATTTTGTCAATTCTTTTGTCTAATATGTGAGCCATATCAAATTATGTCGACCTTTTCCTCGGGAGTAGACTTAGTATACATGAATTTTTTAAACAGCTGAATCCATAGGTGATTCCAAATTTGGAAGTGAGAATGAGCGGCGCCGGGGTGTAAAACAGAGACATAATCATCCAATATGAATTAGGGCAGACGAGGATATTATTATCATTAGATGAATATCCATGGATATAAAGGTAAATTCCAGTTACTTGTTATTGCCTAAAACCAAATAAAATGTAGTCAAAATCAGGAAAATCAAAGTGACAAACCAAACGTATGATCAAGTTAACGCCCATCTAGAAAAGCTCCTCTTTTCGGATTCCAAACATTTTCTATAGAAATGCTAAATAACAAACCAAACAAGCCCTTAAAGTTTGAATATAATGTGATTTAGAGACGTCAGTGCAGTCCGCAATCTGTGGACTAACTTTAGTAACCGCTAAATTTAGAGGGTTAGAGTTGAAAATTTTCAACCCGATAAAATTACAACCTGATTAGCTCGCATTCCAAGTAGGCCAGTCCCGAATTCTAATGGACTGGTGGCCCGATAGGTTAAACTTAGGTAAAACTATTGTCATTATTTTTTCAAGTTTTTTTATAATAATTCGATATTTTATTAATTATTTTATTAGTATAAATAACTATAAAAAATTATTACAATTTCTATTTAGTTTTGTAGATCAATAGAGGCAAAAAGAGAGTGCATGGTTGAGTTGACTGTTAATTAGAGTTTTAGAGCTAAAAAAATTACTAACAGGTTTAGTTAATACTGTCAAGTTGTCAATCGAATTTCTTCCTAGATTAACATGTCTTATTTTTCTTTTTAGTTTATCTCATTAAAAATATCATATTCTCATTTTTAGTAAAAATTTTCTTATATTAATATAAAAATTATATTTTTTCTTTTTATTGAAGATATAAAACAAAACCTTCTAACATACAATTTTACGAGTGTGACATATTTTATCGAAGGTAATTACAAATTTGGATATTGGGCTTATTTTCAAAAAATATTGTTAATCTCTAGCCCAATTTATGATGAAGGAAAAAACGGGAATAGATATGATAAAAAAAATGTGCGATCTTATTTTCTCCTCTTCATCTTGTCGACTGAAACACACGTATATTATATTGCATCATCCAACTCTCTCTCTCTCTGTTGTGCTGGAAAAATTGGTGTTCAGCTCTCCGACTCCCACATCTCCTACCCAACTCAATCTCTTGAATTTTAGGTATGAATGGATTCCGATTCCAATTCCAATTCCAATTCCAGTTCATATGTTAAAGCTCTTCTCTCGATTTATTATTGGATACTTGGTGAAATTATGTCGGGGGAAAAATCAACCCCTTTGGTTCATGGCTAAATGTTGAGGGGTTTCTTGATTTCAGTTTTGAGGCTTGTTCAATATCTGTATTTTTTATTTTCTTATGCTTTAGTTTTGACACTTAAGATTAAAGACATCTCAAAATCGATACCTTTCATACTCAAAATCGAAACAATGGCAATATGGTATTTATAGTGATTCAAAACTTCTATTGGAATTCAATTTTTCTGCATTCTATGGGACAATTTTATTGCCCAACAATTTTTGCCCTCTAATTGACCTCTGAGCATGTTTCCCATTTTTGTAATTTTTTACTATAATGATAGATGATAAATTACTGGCATTTCAATAAATTTCAATCCTTCATGTTCTGCAGCCTGCATTATCATTTATTCGTTAGCTCCAGCCATTGCTCTGTTTTTGTAGAAGTTAGTAAGCCAAGCATCAAAAAATGTCGGCTAGAAATCGAGGGCCTCCAATTCCTTCTAAAGGGGTTCCACACGGCGGGCTGCCCCATCATGCCCCAATCCTTGAACCACATTTTCCCAGAGGCATTCGGGGGCCTCCGCATCCTGCATTACACGAAGAAGTCAGAGAAGCCCATTATAGCTTGTCCGGACCTCGACAGCTCCCTCCTCACCCCGCGATCATAGAGGATCGGTTGGCGGTTCAACATGACGACATCCAGGTGCTGCTAATTGATAACCAGAGATTGGCTGCAACGCATGTGGCGCTTAAGCAGGAGTTAGAGGTCACACAATATGAACTTCAGCGGGCGGACAAGTATGCACAAACGCTGCACGCTGAGAAGGACTTGCAAATGAGGGAGCTGTATGAGAAGTCGGCTAAACTGGAGAATGACCTTAATGCTGTTAATGCGATGAGGTCTGAGCTTGTACAGGTGCACATGGATGTTAAGGAGTTAACCGTTGGTAGGCAAGAACTTGCTGCGCAGGTGCAGGTTATGACCCAAGATTTAGGTAGAGTTACCTCGGATTTGCATCAGGTTCCGGCAGTTAAGGCGGAAATCGAAGGTCTAAGACATGAGATGGAGAGAGTGAGGTGCGGGGTGTGAATTGTAATGTTGTGATTGTATTTGCTTTATTTATATCCTGTGCATGTGCGTGATAGAGACATTGTTGTTTTTTCCACAGGTCTGCTATTGAGCATGAGAAGAAGAGCTTTGCTGAAAGCTTTGAACATGGGAAGGTGATGGAGAGTAAATTAGTCACTATGGCCCGTGAGTTGGAAAAACTTCGAGCTGAATTGGCTAATGCAGAAAAAAGAGCTCCTGTTGCAGCACCAGTTGGAATTTCAGGTATTGTATGTTCGGTCCCGTTAATTATCTTGTCCTGCAAATGATTTGAGGAAGAGTTCTGTTAGAAGATAAAAACTCTTGTCGAAGAAAGTTTTAATGGAAAAGAGTGTGTACCTTCTGATGTTTGGCATATGAACATGGGCCTGAAGCTGCTGTGACAATGGATACGAATCTAGTCATTTGCCGCAGCTTCAACCCCATCATATGATTATCTGCATATCTCCATCCAGTTCATATAATGATTATGCAGTGTAAGCCTTATTCTTGGAGTCTCTATGCAGGTGTTGGTTATAATGCAAATTATGTGAATCCTGAATCCGGGTATCCTGGAAATCCATATCCTGCTGGATATGGCATGATGCCTGCAAACTCAATGCACCCAGTAAGTCATAAATCCTTGCATTTTGGCAAATTTTCTCCATAAAAAAGAGACCTTCACGAAAAAAAAAACTTTAGAGCTGTTAGCTTTGTATCATCAATTTATCATGCATGTTCGATCTGAATCTAGCAATACATCCCCGATCCTGTTTCAGGCACCTGCTGGTGGAGAAGGCTATCCTCCTTATGGCCCTGGAGCTGGTGCTTGGGGGCCTTACGATACACAGCGAGCTCAAGGATCCAAATAAACTGGTTCATCCCCATGGTACATGTTTTTTTTCGTATCACTTGGGTACTGCATTATGCTTTCAGTTTGATCATAAAGTTTATAAGATAAAAAGTTCAAATAAATAGAGTATCTTCTAAATGCACTATGCAAGATGTATTAAGAAATCGTTATGCCAATCCATGCATATATTTACCTGATAAATGATTTTCTAGTACTTGGCATGAAAATGATATTGATTTATGCTATCAGGATTCAGGACATGGCATGAGAACTTTGCTAGTAACGAGTCTGATATGCTGCATCGATGGAAATTTTGTGTGATGAAAGCAATGGAATTAAGATACCATTGGCAAATGCGATTTCTTAGAGGCACTCATCTACCTTAGCCATTGGCATGTTGCCCATTAGAAAGATTGAGAAAACGAGTAGCTATCACCATTGTTTTGCATCATTCTGGGAGGAACTGATGTGTGGCTGATTAGTTCCATGCATTTTTGCATCATTTTGTTTTCACGAAATTTCTGGTAGATGATACAAATATAATATGAGTCTTGCATCAAGCTATAAAAGGAAACCGGAAACTTAGTGATTTAATGTATCTATGGGGGCAATTAACTTAATGAGATGGGGATTTTTTTGTATATTTATTGTTGCGTGCTATTAGAGTTCTGACAGATAATATGCGAGAAAGTTTGTGAAGTTTTTATTGACTGCCTTAATAGTATTATGTGACTAATAAAGCAATTTGAATTCCGTTTCTTTCTTTTCATGATAGTCAAAATTAGGTTTGAAGAATACTTCGCTACGTTGATAAACCCTTCGTCCCAAGAAAGATGACTCCTTTCTGGGATGACATGAGATTTTATGCAATTTTATTTTATGTGTAAGTGGAGAGAGTAAAAAGTAAGAGAAAAATTAAAATATGGATAAAGGTGTTTCCATTTAAAGCCATGAATTATCTTAGTTGGAACAAATAAAAAATGAAAGAAAAATTAAAATATGGATAAAGGTGTTTCCATTTAAAGCCATGAATGGACGTAGTTGGTTTCGATGGGATGCTAACTCCAGGACGTCCAAATATCGGTGATTCAGAGGGGTTGAATCTAATTTGAGCTAGAATGTTAATGCTTATATCTACTGAGGCATGCAAAGCAGAGTGCACGAATTGCCTGTCTCAACAGGATGTGCACACCTGGCCTCTGTGAAGATGCGTGCAAAAATACGTAGATGGATGAGCCAATTTTCAAATATTTTATTTACGTATTTATTACTCCCTCTTCCGTCATCCAAATTTTATCACAGTTTGATCGGACACGGGATTTTAGAAATGTAATGGTAAGTGAGTTGAAAAAGTTGGTTAGATGTGGTTCCTATTTTTAAAGTATTAGTTTTATTTTATAATAAAATGTGAGTGAGAATAAATTAATGGAATAAGGGGTCCATTACCAAAAATGATAAAAGATGAAATGTGATAAATTTTATAGGACGGATAGAAATAGAAAAATATGACAAAATTTCAGGGACGAGGGGAGTAATTTAAAAAAATTAAACTTAAAATTTCTTATGTAAATAAACGTTTAGTTAGGATATTTTTATATTTTTTGAATCATTTTAAATCTTTAAACATACTTTCTCATTTTCTTCTTCGTAGTCGTACATATTCATCTTTCTTTTACCATTTTTTCCATCAAAAATTCAACTTTCAATCCCGGTAAATATCAAGAAGCAACCCACGTAAGTTCAACTGCAATCCACACAACCCACCTTTAGGTTCATTTTCTCACCCAGTTGACAAAGTAGATTCGAGGAGTTGGGAGCTTCATATGGGTATTATACAAGTAGCACTGTGTTCTTTCATTGAGAGGGGTGATGGATCCAGGTACACCAGCTTCAGATATTTATTGCTCATCCATTGAGATTTACATGGAATGCAAAATTGTTCCACTCTCCAGCACTCATCAAGAATGTATTCACATGTCACATCTTGCAATCTACAAATTTGTTTACCATATAAAATTATTAACTACTCCCTCCGCACCCCTTAATTAGCACATATTAACTTGGCACGAATTTTGAGAAATATAATGAAAAGTGAGTAGAAAATATTAGTAGAATGTTGGTCTAACTTTTATATTTTAATTAATGGAGTGTATTAGGGTCCTCACACCTGCTTAGTATAAAACATCAACACAAATCACAACCCTTAAATCTTGGATTGGATGGTTGTGATAAACTATATTATTAGACTAAGATGTTACATTATTAGACTAATAATCTACATTATTAGACTAAAATGAAACATTATTTTACTAAAATAGTACATTATTAGCTAAGTTACATTATTAACTAATAATCTACATTATTAGATGACACGTGACATTAATCTAACCATTAGATCTCAAGATCCAATGGACTAACAAGTGCTTTGTTTTTAACAATATTTACCATATGAAAATGAATACCATCCCTTTAATTATACTCCCTCCGTTTTTTAAAAATAGGGAGGTTTAAAACGGCACGGATTTTAATGAACAATTTGATAAAGTAAGAGAGATGGAGAGAAAAATTGGTTAAGTAAGAGAAAGGGAGAGGTAAAGTAAAAGAGAGGGAGAGAAAAATTGGTAAAATAAGAGAGTGAGAGAGAGAGAAAAAAAAGTAATGAAATTAATGTTAGTGGATTATGGAGTCCACTTTATTAGGGGTATAAAGGTTTACTAAAATGGAAAGTTTGAAAGTTGCTATTTTTAAGGAACAGACTAAAAAGTAAAGAGTTGTTATTTTTAAAAAACAGAGGGAGTAGTATAATAAAATGTCAGTGGATGAGTTAGTGAAATGTAGTAAAAAGTAAGATTATCAATTAATTGAGACGGACGAAAAAAGAAATTGGTGATAATTAATCGGTGATGGAGGGAGTAAATGCTAACAACTTATGTTATTTAGGGCTATTTAGTTTCCATATTTAGACGTTGGGCAGATTTGAAACTTGGACAGATTTGAATGGGTATGGCCCACAAAAGCTTGTCCACTACTTATTTTTAGGGCGTGTTTGGTTACGAGTAACAAGTGCTTTGTTTTTAACAATATTTACCATATGAAAATGAATACCATCCCTTTAATTATACTCCCTCTGTTTTTTAAAAATAGGGAGGTTTGAAACGACACGGATTTTAATGCACAATTTGGTAAGAGAGATGGAGAGAAAAATTGGTACAGTAAGAGAAAGGGAGAGGTAAAGTAAAAGAGAGAGAGAAAAATTGGTAAAATCACAGATTGACTACCTCCTACTAAGCTTCTTTCACTATTTGGAAAGCGAGAGAATTTTGGATTTTTGAGAATGAAAACGGATTGAAAGCAAGTAATGCAAAGTAAATCACAAAGATAAAATATGAAAAATAAGGGAATTATAGGGATGTGCGTTCACAGTTATGGTTATACAAATTTCTACTAAAATACTCTAGCACTGTTCTTACTTCGATAGAACGAGTCACCTAAGTTTTGTCCATGCGGCATAAGCGAAGATTACTAACACTAGGGTTGTCAATCCTAGATTCGTAACTCCTAAAAGCTCCTAAGACTTGAAAAGTCCTCACTCTCAATTAACAGTGTCGTTTTAAGGGAAGCTAATTGTAGTGTCTATTAAGTGGATCTAACTCGCCAACCTCCTCTCACGATTATGTAGCAAGTTATATAAAATCTGCATCGGATGTGTCACTCAAACATGCAGTATTACAGAACAACTTAAGGATGAAACGAAGTAAAAACAGAACGGATATTAAATAGAAAAACGGAATTGTATAAACCAATAAAAGTTACTAACGCATCCCTAAAATCTTATGAATTTAGTTACACATGAAAGAATAAGCTAAAAACATAGATTGTAGGGAAGTCAATAAGAAAATAAGAACTAAAGCAAATAAAACCCAATGGTAAAGCTACAAAATATGCGGTGACTTATATACCCAGTTCGCATATTACAAAAGCCAATACTCCCCCCGTCGCCAAAGAGTATGCACTATTTCCATTTTCTTCCGTCCCTGAAAAGTATGAACTTTCAAATTTTGGAAACTTCAAATAACTACACATAATTTTATTTACAACTTTTACCATTACCATTAACATCTTAAATATTGGTTTAACCCCATTGATTTTAAGTAATTCAAACTAATTAAACATTCCTAATTAATCCTAACAAACTAAAATGAAAATTCACGTAATTCAATTGGTGAATCCAAATCAAAATCTAAGAACCCTAAAATTTGAGATTCATCATCGTCAATCTTCATCTCTCTTTTTCATCGCCTCCCATCTCTCTTATTCTGATCGTTCTCACCCCTATCAATGGAGTCCAAAATAGATACCATTGTGTCGGAAACTCCCCTTTCTCGTTACCGTAGTCGTAGCCCTTTGCTCTGTCGAAGCATAAATCTCTCTCTATTTAGAAGAGAGCTTGTCTGCCCCATTTCCTATTCAACACGTTTGGGGTCCGATCCAGTTCTTGCACTCAGGGAAGCAGTGGTGCCAGAGACCGTATTCTGCTCGATGACTCTGATGCGGTGGTGCCGAAGCTAGCTTTTCTATTCGATGACTCGATTCCAGTGGTGCCGAAGATGATTCATCTGTTTGGAGTTTTATTTGCTTTAGACTTTATGTTTTCTTTGATTTCACTAAAATCTAAGTATATGGGTGCACTATGGTGACACTATAGTTAAAATGACAACCTAACACCATTATAAGCCATCAAATCTCTTAAATGGATGAATGAGATTGAATTATAGGAATAGAGTCTGGATCGCTTGGCTATTAACAGAATATTGCTTGTATGGGTATATTTGTCATTTTGCAAAAAAAAAAAACTGATACATGATTCGAAAATCTCGGTTGTTTTGCACATTGATTTAGAATTTCTCTCTCCCACTCTGCCATAACTCTCTCCCAACGTTCTCTCTCCTATATTCTCCAATTAATCGACGTTCTCTCAATCCAGAAACCCTAGGAAGAAATCTACAATTAATCAGCATTGTTCCACTAGTTATCTCCGGCAATAGCTCTCGATTCCAGCGTCTCCACCAGTTCTAGATTCCACCAATTCTCTACGTCGATTCCAGCAATTATCAACCTTGGGAGAGAGTCGATTCCACGCCGCCATAACTCTCTCCCACCAGTTCTCTGCATCGATTGCAGTTCTCTCCACCCTCAGTTCTCGATTCCAACCTCTCTCATTGTTTCTCATTGCGTCTTGTGAAGGGGGCGATGTATGCTATTAATAGCTCCTCCTCCGACGCTCTTGATTCATGCTCCAACGTGACAGATTGGGTAATTCTTTTAATTCTGGTTCTACTCAAGATTTTGGTTGGGATTAAGTCTGCTTTCCTTTCGATTTTGTTTGGGTTCGATTATGCTTGACTTGATTTTTGTCTACAACTATATTGATTTCGAGTAGGATTTTGTTTGGGTTCGATTTTGAATAGATTCAAATTGATTGTTACAAGTTGGATAAATACTTGTGTGTGACCATATATCTACTTGCCGCTATAATTGCTTCTGTTTTAGTATATTTTTGCTTACTACAATTGGGTAGTATATGTTTGGTTGTTGAACACGGGACTTGCTGATTATAGTTAAAAAGACTATATTGAATTGCTTGACACAAGTTTGAAAAATGCTTGTGTGTTACCATATATTTGCTTGTTTCTTCAATTGATTATGTTGGATATCTACTTACTACACCTCCGCTTGTTGCTTGACGTACTCAAGAATGAACATTTGGTCTAATAGTTTTTGGTAGTTGAACATAAGACTAACTAATTACAATGGTTAGAAAAAAGATTTCATATTGCTTGCCACTAGTATGAAAAATGCTTATGTGATTCCATATATATGCTTGTTGTTTCAATTGCTTGTGTTCTATCACATATCTGTTTATTACATATATGCTTGCTGAGCCAACAATCTAATAGTTTCGGTCATTCAACACATGACTCGGTTCTTAAGATCGTTAGATAAAGGAAGACAAACGAAGATCCTGCAGAAGAGGGTTGTAGAAATCGAGATATGTTTGTCATTCAACACATTGAGATTTAGAACATTAATCATACATAAGGGATCAATTATTAATATAAGCAAATGTTGATGCACAGACAGGCAAATCATCAAATGTAACCAAGCAAAATTTTAGTTTCACATTGAATTGCGAATATTACCCGAAATCAATAACAAATTGACGTGCACTATGGTAAAACACATATAACGGACTAGGTAGGAACAAAGTACAATTTGCTACTGTTATGCAATTTTGGACCTACAAAAAAGCAATATAACAAACGGTTTCAAGCAATCTGCAATATGAAATCAGAGATAATCAAGTCAAGCACCAAACGACATAATAAAAAGCAATTACCTAGACATAAAGATACAATCTTGAGAGTTATAATCTATAAAAATTTCATACAAAATTAGAAGTAAATGTGATTTTTAATATCATTCAAATTTCAATACGCAATATAAACTTATAATTAAATCACAAAGGAAATAAATAGTATAATTTCGGATAAATATAGTGTCTACTATAAAACTAGAAAAGATATAACTTAGCTTATCATTAAGCAATAAATCGCGTGATTGTAGGTATTAAAAGATAAACAAATAATTAAATGAAAAATCTCACTTGAATTTAGCAATGAAAAACGGTTATTATCATATATTTTTTTCATTCCCTTAGTACCCTTGAACGCATGAAATTATATTTTTGTGGTTACATTTGGTCTACCACGTGGCAGATTGTGGTTTATCAAATTTTTATATCCAATGGTCTTATATTAAAGGTACGTTGTCACTTTAAATGTTGTTGTCAACTTAACATTTCCCTCTAAGTATATCTTTAGATTACTCTTTAATGTGTAACTAAACTCATATAATTCTAGGGATGTGTTAGTAACGACTTTGGTTATACAATTCTGATTTATCTAATATCCGTTTGGTTCATTACTTGTTTCTATTTTAAGTGTTGGATAATTACTTCACGTTTGAGTGACATATTCTATGATGATCTACTGACTTGCTACATAATCGTGAGAGGAGGTTGGCGAGTTAGAAGAGCTTAGTTGACACTACAATTAGCTTCCTTTAAAACGACACTGTTAATTGAGAGTGAGGACATCTTGAGGTCTTAGGAGCTTTTGGGAGGTACAAATCTAGGATTGACGCCCCTTGTGTGTGTAATCTACGCTTGTGCCACATGGGTAAAACTTATGTGACTTGTTCTAATGAAGTATGAACTGTGCTAGGGTGTTGTAGTTGGAATTTGTATAACCATAACTGTGAAAGCACATCTCTGGAATTCTCTTATCTCATCTGTTTACATCTTTGTGATTTATCTGCATTTAGTTGTTTTCATTGTTTTTACAAGTTTTTATTTTATGGGGCACGAAATTCCATCTTTCCTACTGCTTGGAGAAAATTCCATCTTTCCTAATGCTTGGAGGAAACTTATTACCAAATTTAAATCTTTCTCAAGCCTATATACACCCCATAACCTCATTCATAGAATTAACCCTTCCATAGCCCCCAAAAGGGGAGCTTTCATAGCTCTTCTTCCAACCCTAATCTTTCACTCTTCTTCTTTTTGCTAATTAATTCCATAGCATAAATTTGAGAGTTCTTCATTGTGCAAGGGGTTGAAGAAGGAATAAAGAGAAGATCAAGGCTACAAGAATTCAACCATTGAGTTTTATTTGCTTTAGTTCTTATTTTCTTATTGACTTTCCTACAATCTATGTTTTTAGCTTATTCTTTCATGTATAACTAAATTCATAAGATTTTAGGGATGTGTTAGTAACTTTTATTGGTTTATACAATTCCGTTTTTCTATTTAATATCCGTTTCGTTTTTACTTCGTTTCATCCTTAAGTTGTTCCGTAATACTGCATGTTTGAGTGACACATCCGATGCAGATTTTATATAACTTGCTACATAATCGTGAGAGGAGGTTGGCGAGTTAGATCCACTTAATAGACACTACAATTAAATTTCCCTTAAAACGACATTGTTAATTGAGAGTGGGGACTTTTCAAGGGTCTTAGGAGCTTTTAGGAGTTACGAATCTAGGATTGACAACCCTAGTGTTAGTAATCTACGCTTGTACCGCATGGGCATAACTTGTGTGACTCGTTCTATCGAAGTATATACTGTGCTAGAGTATTGTAGTTGGAATTTGTATAACCATAAGTGTAAACGAACATCCCTAAAATTCTCTTATCTCTCATACTTTATCTTTGTGATTTAATTGCAATTAGTTGTTTTCTTGTTTTCAATCGTTTTTATTTTCAAAACTCCAAAATTCTCTTGTTTCTCTAGATAGTATTTGACGCTTAGTACATAATAGTCAGTTGCAATTATATTCCCCGTGTTCGACAACCCGGTATTGACATTTAGCTATACTAAATCTACCTTGTATACTTGCACGTATTTTCAGTGCTAATAAACAGTGCATCATCGATTACGTTTTTCGTCTATTGAATTGGGGTTGCGCTTTCGAAATCAGCCATAAAGAGGTTATATTACTTGAGTTTAGGGTTAAGCCAAAAATTTTGCCAAGTCAAGCCTTTGGCATGCCACGTGGGATAAGTTTTTAAAGGAAATATGACGTCGGGTCGGGTAATTTGCGAAATTTGCACGATCCGAGAAAGTTTATGACTTTAGGCGCAACTTTTATAGTTTGTGGCAAAAACCAAACTTTCCCCAAAATTTGTGATTTTTTAGGCAATTTACCCTTTTAATTTTGAATATTATTATCTACTTTGCAGGAACAGGTTGTTCTTATTGAACAATAGTACATGTAGTTTGGTCTTGCTTGCTTGAATATCGAACCACAACCCACATACACATTGTTGCTTGGTTTTTATTACACCGTAGCAATGAAAGACTTACTACTATTGTATACACCTACAAGTGAGAAAACAATATAGAACCTAAGTATTTAAAAAAATATTATCGACGGTCCTTACTATTATTATATGCACCTCCAAGTGTATGCCACAAAAGCTTGCAGATAATTGTCAATAACATGGATCACACTTCGAAATCTGCAACATTTGTTGTTTTGCCAATCAAAAAGCCAAGTAGGACCAGCATTACTGCCATACACCCGAAGAGGAGGTTAATCTTGAAGTCACTGCATCTCTTCATACCGTTGCAATGACCGCATCGGGTCTGATGCTGAACGCTTTCATGTGTGGCCTCATTACTGGGTAAATTATTCTGATTGTGTCATTCACCTTGACGGCCCCGACAGGTTGTCCTCTCTGTCACGGTCGTCGTAGCAACGAAATAAACCTTAATGCATACCGTTGACCGGACATTTGAAGTAATCACGTCCGGCGTGCATAACGTTGTTCATAGCACAACACAAGTCCATTTTCCCATAACCACAACAACACTCTTGGATTTTCCCGTAACCACAACAATACTCTAGGATATCTACCCCCATCGAGAGTCTTGTGGGAAATATTGTTGAAAAGATCAGAAACAAAGACGAGTACCAAACCACAATGTTACCAAATAGAAGACAAAAACATATATTAAAATTGGGAATTCAAGACAAATGGGTACATAGTTATGTCACATTTCAGTTGCAGTTAACTCATTATCATGCATCACAAAATTCTGAACAATTGTTCCACATGTTAAAATTCCCAAGCATCGCCAGTTTGAGTCCATTCTTTGGTTGGCTCAACCCAATCCACATACTCAACACCAATGGTCGCACAGCAGACAACTACATTGCATCCATTAATACCAATAACCTTGAGAATGCTTCAATGAAGTGAAGTTAAATTACCTAGTTCGGACTTGTAGAAAGATGATATGGATCAATATCATAGCCATAACACAGTAGATTATTACACACAACGTCACTTGCTGTCTAGGGCATTTAAAAAACAAAATAATAAAGTATTCATCCACGTTATACTAGCAGTGAAATTATTAGACTTGCAGCCCTATCCCCAACACAGATTATGGACGCGGCAATGTGAGGTCACCAACCAATTGGTGAGTTCGAACCACACGAACTTGTGCGCGGAGATGCTCTTGACGTACCAACATCACTTTGGTTTCCAACATCACCAACCGACTTCATAGCATAAGATGGGGGCAATGCACGGCCCTTTTCGAACCTTGTATGCAATTTTCTATCGGGGGAAACGTCAATGAAGTATTTTCCAAGGTTCGTAGTGGACTCTATGTCCGTCAGAGAGGGTGCATCTTTGAAGAGTTTGTGGGGGACTGTTGACGGGGGGACTACAGCTGGAGAGTTAACCTCCTCATTAACCTCACCAATCTCATAATCGTATGGCTCATCACTTGACAACTTCTCTACTTTATCTGAGAGTACAATGATCTCTTTCTCCCGCTCGGCTTTGATGTCAGTTAAGCCGAACAAGCAGACCAACTTTGTGTACTCCAGCTCCTCATTATGATAATACGCGCCCGCAAACCAATCATACTATGATATATGGAACAAGTTAATAACAACCTATACAAATGCGACCCAAATTGAAAAGTGTACAAAAATTGCAATTTATCAACTTTTGTGTATAAATTTAATGAAGTGTGAGAGTACCTTCATGATCTTTTCCCATAGGTCGTCGCTAGCGACAACAATCTTGTTCACCTGATCCCATTGTGCGTGGAACGTAACAACCACAGCTTTGAACACACGATACCTCCTGTGCATGAACACCATGCGTTCCGCTAGCTCCTCTTCAGATACGACAACACCTGTCGTGGTCTGGAGCTCCTGAGCGGCAGTCATCAAGAACCAGCTCGGGAATGTGGTCTCTGTCCAACGCGTTTCCTTCTTCAACATGATCATCGTGTCAAGTACGATGGTGTCCGTTGCCGGCGAGCACACGCCATGGTAGAGGTATGAAGATTGTGGTGGAAGAATCATTTAAGAGAAGACAAGTGGTGAGAGAGGAGACAGCAGCTTGCATGCAAGTTTAATGGAATAATTACGTTTCTCGAAATCCTTATTTATAGAACGTTTTCAAGTATCAAATTTGATTGACACATATCTACCATTTAATCATCATTGCAAAACCTGCAAACACATTAATTACACACTGCAAAAACACTTTAATTACAAAATAAATGTGATATACTGTCAAATATGGAGTGGACAAGGTAACTCTTTATTTGCCAATTTCAGTCTCATTCCATTTCGGCACAAGTATTGCCACTTTGTGAAAGCTAATTTTTAGTCAACGCAAGTATTTTCTTGTCGTTTTAATGAGTAGTTAAGTAGCAACAATATATTTTGAACTAAATCTAATGGTACTTTGAGCATGGAATAATATTTTATACGCACAAGGCAGCATAGCTTGAAAAGAACGTAACATTAAAATCGATCATCTTGAGAAAAGAACGAGCTGGAACTTAAATGTACGGGTAAACTTAACCATGACTATCAGATTTGTCCTACTTGATCAACTTAAAACAAGAGATGAACAACAATAAACCATACTCATGAAACTTAAACGGGAAACTTCAGATCTACGTTATCGAACATAGATCCATAAAATTAAAACACAATCAAAGGCAGATCCATAAATTGCAACGCAACAACACAAATTTCATTCTCCTACACTACCAATTGCGAAAGACATCCAATTAGATCTCAACAAAACTCCTCGAAGAGGAAATTCAACCAACACAGTGAAAACATCCATACCTCAAACTCCAGGTCCCCACAGATTTAGCTCAAAACAACAATAACACACACAGAATGAAATCAAACAGTAAAATACTTCATAACATCAGATATGAAATAAATGATCCCAAATAAGCTTCACAAATACGAAGTATCTAAAAAACTAGGAAATGCTTAAAAAGAAATTGTATTAGACATAAATACAGAGAATTGTTTCTTCGCCCCTGTAGGACGTTGGGACACAGACACGACGAACTTAATAACACCACCACAGCTAGACCTGCCCACGGTTCATGAACCGGCGGTTTCGGTTCGGAACCGCCGGTTCCGGTTTTGGGAAATATGGAACCGGAACCGAACCGTGAGGCTATTTCAAGGTTTCGGTTTCGGTTTTGGTTCCGAACCGCCGGTTTTCAGACGGTTCATAGCGGTTTAGGTTTGGTTTTGCGGTTTCACGGTTTTTTTCCTTAAATTTTTTTTGTCATATAGTTTGAAATTATAAAATAAATTGTAACAGGGAAATGGATAGTTTAAATTGAGAGATTGAAGAGAGAAATTCTTGTTAACACTAAAATGAGACGAGTGTAAGTGACGATAGAGAGGAGAATTTATAGATAAATATAGAGAGAAATGAGATCCAATTTGAATTTAAAATAAGCATTTAAGAATAAATAAATAAATAAATAAATAAAAGAAATGGTGTTTTGTGCAATCAATTTTAAATAGCGCAGCCATCGCCAACCGCCAACCAATCAATTTTGAAGACTCAACTAATCAATTTTGAAGACTACAAATTCATTAACCAATGTTAATTTGAGTATTATGCTTTATTTAAAGTAATCAATTCTTCTAAATTTTATAAAAAATGTTCGATAAATATTTATTAATAATGATCCATACTCCATAGACTCCATACGTAAAAAACTATGTTAATTAATAAAATCGGAAATAGTATTATAAAGTTATTACCATAACCATACTCCATAGACTCCATCTTGTAATTTAGTTATTTTTATTTTGTTATCTTTTCTCTTATATTTTCCAAATTACAATCCAATTTTACCAAATAGTATTATAAAGTTATTTTTGCTATAAAATTTTGTCCCACATTATTGTTTCTATGGATATTACCAAATCTAAAAATGAAATTTACTTATATAAATATAAAACTCATAAACCGGATCATTCAATATTTTTTTATTTAATGGTGTATAGTTTTAATATAAGGATTAACTATGTTTAAATTTATCATTGCATTGGCGGTTCGGAACAGTGAAACCGACGGTTCGAAACCGTGAAACCGACGGTTCGGAACCGTCCGGAACCGACGGTTCGGTCGCGGTTTCGGTTCGAAAAATTTGGAACCTGAACCGAACCACGGTTCTAAAATTCACGGTTTCGGTTCGGGATATTTTTCGCGGTTTCGGTTCAGAACCGTAACTGCCGGTTACGGTTTCGGTTTTAACCGCCGGTTCGGTAAACCTTGGGCAGCTCTAACCACAGTCAGAGAATGAACCCCTCCTCGAAGTGTGTAGGACGGAATCTAAGGAAAGGAGAACATGTGAGCAACCGAGACTTAGCCCGGGAGAGAGCCGATGATAAGAGCTGCATCAATCTTCCTTCCCTTCCCTATTTATAGGGAGGCTTGAGGCTTTGATCCATAGGGCAATCTTCCTTCCAAAAGGTCGGTTATGCGCTTCGCATTAGGATCTTTGGGAATATACTCTATCTCCTTTTAGGTTTCTCTCGCTGCCTCGGCTTTTGTTTAACTTGATTAGCTCACAGCATATTGTAAAATGCTCCATTTCCTCCTTGATCCGTTGTCCGCCTGATTGCTCTATGCATTTTCTGTTCTGGCGAAATTTGTACACACTTGGCTCAAAATCATACGTTAGTCTCCAAAAATTACAGAAATTCACCACAAAACCAATGCATGAAACGAGCTTTATCACACCTTCATCTCAAAAACACATACAAACCTCACTTTGATTACCGATGTAGTATTTCTAGGCTGCAGATTGTAAGGAATGTGAATTCCATATTGCAAACATTTTCTCTTGTTGGAGAAAATCCAATAATGTAACAAGAGAAGCTAAAGAAGTTGTGAATAAGAAAATAATAAATCAGACATATTTATAAACAAAATATATAATGAAAGTATTTATGCACTGTGTAATAAATGACGCAAGTTTTTGTGCGTATTGGCGTGTATACTGCAATTTGGGCATGTTATAATTATGGTTGCGTTACTTCTAATTGACCATAACCGCCGAACACTTTTAAAAATTCCAAGGAACGTGGAGAAAATTGTCCAACGGCTGTTGCATTCTTAGAGAAATAAATTCTCGTCATTCTTAAAGAAATAAATTCCCATGACAATTTATTAGGAGTACAATATTATGTTATGTAGTCTATTGTCCTTTAAGTTAGTGCTCAAACAAAAATAAATTTCCATCAATATAATATGATAGCCTACAGTAATGTGTGTCAGTGTGTGTATTTATATACTGATGATAGCCTAATTTAATAGTTTTTGTTGATTACATTTATGTATGCATAAAAAATATTTATTCAAACTCTCCTAAAAATCACATTTTATGTAGTTATTAGATAGATTCTCCCACTCAATTTTGTGTTATTCATCACCGTAGTCGTGTGTATATATATATATATATATATATATATATATATATATATATATATATATATATATATATATATATATAGATTTTTGCCAATTAATCGTGCCTCGTTTTGGTTGCAATCAAGTAAGTTGCACTTTTTTTTTGTTGGATTGCAAAGAAAGGAAAGAAATATCGTGAGCAAGACGGTGCATACTTGGATCAAAGATAAGCTGTATTAAAAGTTCACATAGCCAGATGAACTAGTTGAATAAGAGATTTTTAAAAAAATTAAAAAAATCGGTTCAACTAGCCAATTTATCCGATCTGAACAACTCAAATAGGTGGTGGTAATGACCAAACCGGACCGGATAAGGTACTGATTCACAGCCGGTATGGTCAAGTTTTTAAGAGCATCCACAATGGCGGCTAGCGCACCGGCTAGCCGATTCGCGTCGCTAGCCGGTCGGCTAGCCGAACCATTAGAACCGGCCAGCGACATTTCGGTGAAAAACAGGCGAGCGCACGCCGATTTCCAAGCGCTCGCCGATGCGCAGGCCGCCATTGTGGCGTGCCGATCGGCGAGCGATCGGCCATCGTATTTTATTTTTATTTTTTTGAAAATTTTTGAAACACTATATATACGCGATTTTAGTTTCATTTTCATTTGCACCACTTGTTTTAACGAGTTTTCTCTATCACTAAATTTCTGTACAAGAGCAACATCGAGCGATGAGTAGCGCGGGTGGTAGCAGAGGTGGTAGTGGTGGGGATCTTGAGGAGTACGAACGGCGGATGAACGAAGCTATGGAGGCCTACATGAACCGCGAGATAGAGCGGTACATGCAAAGGGTCGAACAATGGGCGGTACCTCGCCCTTGACCTGTTGTCCACCGCCGAACGGTGATTGATCGGGATCACGTAGCTGCACATCAGCGGCTATATGACGATTACTTCGCTCTGGACCCGCGGTTTAACGCAAACATGTTTAGGTGGCGTTTTAGAATGCGCAGGGAGTTGTTTATGCGTATCGTTGACGCTTTGGAGCGTCGATATCGTATTTCCGCTTCAGGCACGGTCGGGTGGCAGACCACCCCTATTCAAAAGTGCACGGCCGCAATCGAGGCGGTTGGCCTACGGAGGCGCGGCGGACATGTGGGATGAGTACCTCCACATCGGTGAGACGACTGCTCGAATGTCTAAAGTTTTTCTACGTCGGGCGTGATTACAATTTTCCGTGATCGGTACCTTCGAAGCCCTACCCCCCAAGATTGCCAGGATCGATGCAGATACACGGGGAGCAGCATGGGTTCCCCGGGATGTTAGGCAACATAGATTGTATGCATTGGAAGTGAAAGAACTGTCCAACTGCCTGGAAGGGGGCCTACACGACCGGATACAAGGGAAAGAATCCCACGATGATCCTCGAGGCCGTAGCTGATTACCGGCTGTGGATCTGACATGTGTATTTTGGGGTAGCCGGGTCGAACAACGTCCTCAACTTGTCGCCCCTCTTCAACGAGAAGTGTCGGGGCATCGGTCCAGCCGTCTCATTTGTGGCCAACGGTAACCGGAATAATATGGGCTACTACTTGGCGGATGGGATATACCCTAGGTGGCTTTGTCTTTGTGAAGACGATCGTGCACGCAAATGATGACAGAAAGGCCTACTTTGCGGAACGGCAGGAGTCGGCGCGCAAGGACGTGGAGCGTGCATTTGGTGTGCTCCAGTCTCGATGGGCGGCAATTAAGGGTCCAACGCGTTTGTGGGATGTCAAATGCATTGCTGATATAATGTACGCCTGCATTATCCTGCACAACATGATCGTCGAAGACGAAGACGTACAACCTGACTAATTGGACCAATGACGATACTGATGCAGCCGGTCCAAGCCACGATGTATCTAAAACCATTGTGGATGCTCTAAAACCATGAATTCACAGCAATCCAAATCAAAATTCTGCGGTATGTATCTAAAAAGCCCAATGTAAAACAAATTAGCATCCTCCCCTAAGCCCTAATTGACTAATTCACTACTACGCTGAACACCAGCTTCCCGCCGCCTCACCCGCCAATTTCCCGACGCCGGCGCTTCTCTGTCAACCGCCCTGCCTCTCTGATGCTCGTTCATGCCTTGCCCCGCCTAGACGCCTTGCTCCGGCTCGGCAGTTGATGATTTGGTTTGACACAAATATCTTCACCTCCAAGATTCAATTTTCAATACTTTCCTCCATCAATTCATCCCCACTACTCTCTCATCATATTAGTATTAGTATAGACTATAGATAGATAGATTGTTGTAGTTTTTGGCATTGCTAATTCATGCCAAGTATACATTTTTAATCTATTTTTTAGCTGTCACTGCTCGATTGCTTACTTTCTTCTAAGTTGTTTTTTAATTTATATTTGATAAATGTTTGATTTTGCAGATGCTGCACTGGCAGTTCCTGCGTGGCATTGAATAGGCCTTTCTCTTTCTCAGGATGGATGCATCAGTAGTGAAGGTTATGGGCATGACATGGTATCGTGCTCAATTATCTCAGGTCAGTGTCAAATTCATACCAAAGAAATGTTTTGTTGGGGAAATATTCTTGATAGTGCTGTGTTTGTTTGTTAATACTGTTTTGTAACAAAGTCTTTCTCCTAACGTTCGTAAGAAGTTTTCTAGGAATATGATAATTTTTTTCCATCATTTTGTTTGAATTTAAGTTTCTGTCTCTCATATAGTTTCCAACTAAGTTTATTTTATTGAGACTAGTTTAACTTTCATTATCAATGTCAATGGAGAATATGCATACTTCAATTTGAGATTCTAATTTGAAATTCATTCTACTAGTAATATATAACAATTCCTACTCGGTTAAAGAACAGCAACTCTGCGTATATGTGTGTTTGTTATTTTTAGTTCTATTTTGATGGGGATGGTAGAAATTTGCAATAGTTTGTGGTGGCACATGCATGCTTGCTAGTGTTTTTTTCTTTCTAATTTGGTAGCTTTCTTATCTATTTAGTTGCAGAAACAGGCATTTACAAGTTACCATCCTCGAATCTGTTTAAAGTGTCCATCTGTACAGGCTCAAAGATCGAAACGATCTTCCGTGAGAGCTGGGATATCATGTGCTCTAACGTTAAAGACAGGAACAAAAATTTGTCCACTACGAAGTTGCGCTAGTGTCTCATCCCCTTTCTATGCATCTAGAACCATGTCATCCTTTGGATGTGAGCTTTTGAACTCTGGGATTCCCATAAATGTTTCCTTTTATGGGTTAGTAGGTGGACCATGGCCGACTAGTTGTGCTAGTAATAGCATCAGAAGGACATATTCCCAAACAACAAAGGCGGGTACACGAAATCGTATTATTTCAATGGAAGGAGGGACTGCTGAGGTGCCAGATAGCTCCAAAAAGATATCTGGGGCCAAGAAGATTAGAAAAGGCAAAAGCAAACAACCTAAAGTATCCCCAGAGGTCAGATGCAACCTTTTCATTTGAGTCTAATTGGGTTTTAGTTGTTCACCCAGCATTACATATTTACATTGACTAACAGTACAGGTGCAGACAGTTGCAGAAGTAGTTGAAACCGTTGATACACCTAAGACAGTTCAAAAGAAAGTGAAGAGGAGCCCTGCTAAAAAGAAAAAACCTAGTGTGGAATCTAGTTCTCTTCCCAAATCCAATGAAGATTTTGCAGGAAAATTAAATCTCAAGGCTTCGCCTACCCTTTCTTCTTGTGTGGTTACTAAAGCAAAGTCTCAAGGCGGAAAGGCTTGGCCTCAATTATATCCACCTATTAGTAAATCTGTGGTAGTGGTTGAGTCAGTCACGAAGGCAAAAGTCATTCAAGGGTACCTTGGTGAAATGTATGAAGTCCTTCCAAGTTATGGCCATGTAAGGGATTTGGCTGCAAGATCAGGATCAATATGACCTGATGATGACTTCAGTATGGTGTGGGAAGTCCCATCTCCCGCCTGGTCTCATCTTAAGAGTATCAAGGTTGCATTGAGTGGGTATGTGGCATCTGTTAATTGTTATTATTATTTCTCGAAATAGAAATTCAAAAGGAAAGAGAAACACTTTTCTTTTTGTGCTAATTCTTTTTCTCATTTCACTTTACAGTTTTCACTCCCCTAATCCCCCCTCCATGAGAAAAGAGAATTCCCTTTCCTTTTTACATTATAGTTTGTACAGTTTCCTGTCTACTCTCTTATCTATTGTCCATTTTCCAGGGCGCAAAATCTTATTCTTGCCTCAGACCCTGATCGTGAAGGAGAGGCTATTGCCTGGCACCTAATTGAGATGTTGCAGCAACAGGATGCACTTCGTGAAGATATCAGCATTGCTAGGGTTGTTTTCAATGAAATTACTGAATCATCTATTAAAAGTTCTCTTCAAGCTCCACGGGACATAGATGCTGATTTGGTTCATGCTTATCTTGCTCGGCGTGCTCTTGATTACTTGATTGGCTTCAATGTTTCTCCTCTACTTTGGAGGAAACTACCAGGTTGCCAGTCTGCTGGTCGTGTCCAGTCTGCTGCTTTAGCTCTCTTATGTGATCGAGAAAAGGAGATAGATGACTTTAAATCTACAGAGTACTGGACTATCAATGCTTGTTTCCAGAATAACAATCTGAACTCAACCAACAATGCCACTGTCACTTCACATCTAACACATTTTGATTCCAAAAAGCTGAATCAGTTGTCAATCAGCTCAAATGTGGAGGCAAAAAGTATTGAAGAGAAGATTAATCTATCTGAGTTTGAAGTGATTGGCTCGAAAATCAGCAAAACCAGGAGAAACCCACCCATGCCGTATATAACATCAACAATCCAGCAAGATGCAGCAAACAAATTAAACTTTGCAGCTTCATATACCATGAAAGTTGCACAAAAGCTTTACGAGGGAGTTGCATTATCAGATGGAAAGGCCACCGGACTGATAACTTACATGAGAACTGATGGCTTACACTTATCTGATGAAGCTGCAAAGAGCATTCAAAACTATGTTGTTGAAAAATATGGGCCGAATTTTGCAACAAAGTCTACTCGCAAGTATTTCAAGAAGGTTAAAAACGCTCAGGAAGCCCATGAAGCCATTAGACCCACTGATATCCGTAGAGTACCGTCTAGCCTTGCTGGGGTTCTTGATGCAGATTCCCTGAAGTTATATACTCTTATATGGTGTCGGACGATGGCATGCCAAATGGAACCTGCCATCATTGAGCAGTTACAATGTGATATCGGAAATGCTGATCAATCCATTGTGTTTCGTTCTACATGCTCAAGGGTTGAATTTTTGGGATATCAGGCAGCTTATGCGGATGCTGAAACCATCAGAGTTAGACATAGTGACGATGATGGTGGTCAACGTAATGATGTATTTGAGATATTGAGTAAATTGAAATATGGTCAGCCATTATTCTTGACTAACGTACAGCTTGATGAACACCATACAGATCCTCCGCCCCGCTATTCTGAGGGCTCATTAGTAAAAAAACTAGAGGAACTCGGTATCGGAAGACCTTCTACATATGCAACCACTATTAAGGTGCTAAAAGATAGAAAATATATAACAATGAAAAGTAGGGCATTGATTCCTGAATTTCGTGGTCGCATGGTCTCAGCATTTCTTTCACATTATTTTTCGGAGGTGACAAATTACAGTTTTACTGCTGATATGGAGGCTGAACTTGATAATGTATCTGGTGGAATAACTGAATGGAAAGGCCTTCTGAAAGATTATTGGACTAGATTTAGCAAGTACTGTGAGAGTGCTAGTGGTGTCCACATCCATCAGGTTGAGAAAATGTTGGAAAAAACATTTGGTGACTTCTTATTTTCTTCTCTTCGTGACGGAAATAGGACTTGCCCAAGCTGTCTGGCTGGGACATTAGTCTTCAAAGTTAGCAGGTTTGGTGCAGGATACTTTATTGGTTGTGACCAACACCCAAAATGCAAGTGAGTATGAGAATCACTGTGCTGTATAGGTTTGTCCCTGTTGCCTTGATAAAGTCTAACTTGTGTTGTTGTGAAAATCCAATGCAGGTATATTGCTCAAACACTCTATGGTGAAGATAATGACGATGACATCCAGGACCAACAAAAGAGAAGTGTCGAGGAGCCAAAGTTGCTGGGCTTACATCCAGCATCTCAGGATAAGGTTCATCTAATGATTATATGTGCTGATTGTTAACTGTTAATTGACATTGTCTTTCACTAATTTTGAGTTTTCTGTGTTTTTGTTGTGTTGTTTGCTATGTAGATTATGCTGAAGTGTGGTCCATATGGACACTATGTACAGCTTGGTGAAGACAGGAAAGGGCATCCACCCAAGCGAGCATCATTGTCTCACGTACGTATATATTTTAGTTGTGGAATTTTGATCACCACTTTCGTTCTCTTATTCTATGTCTTAGACTATCTCTATCATTTGTTTATTCCTTACACAGCTAGCAATAGAGGGCCCAAACATATTCAGAAAAAATTAAAATAAAATGAGGTCACTTGATCATAATTTATGAAATAGTTTCAATCATATCAGTCTACTTAATGAAAACTGCCCACTGTAGTGGTTGGGAATTGGGGGCAAAAAGCACTTGCATCCCTGATCCCTCCACAGAGTCTGCTTCATAGAATTTCTATTGTGATATTTAAATTATCATTATAGGTTTTTTATTTTTAATAAGTTAATAACAACCACAATAATGATAATATAAAACAAAAACAGCATCATGCTTTAGTGTATATGCCAGCCATACTTGAATGTAATTTTAGTGTATAAAACAAAAACAGCATCATAATTTTAGGCACTCACATGCTTTTAAATGTTCTGTTTTTGTCAATTTTAATGCTCATCAAGGAAATGCTAAAAGCCATGCAATCCTTCACATTCCCTGACTTGTATCTATTCTGATACACTTTATCAATTGATTAACTTTGTGTGCTCTTTATCCATACACTGACGTATCCCCAATTTCCCTTTGCAATTATGCTGCTGTCAATATTGTCATTCTCAATTCACTCATCTGATGTATATGTTCTGTCCCTTAATAGATAAAGGATGTGGCCTCCGTCACGTTGGATATTGCCATAGACTTGTTGCAGTATCCAGTAACCTTGGTACTTTCTCAGACCTTCATTTCTTCTCTCTATCATTTCTTCAAATTACTGACTGATCCAAAATGAGCGTTTGTTTCAGGGAAACCACCCAGATGATAGCCAACCCGTGATTCTGAAGCTTGCAAAGGGTGGATTTTCCATCAGAGACAGGCGCACAATTGCTCCCGTTCCCAAGGTGTAAAGTCTGCTTTGTCTTGGTACTTGTCATTCTGTTATATCTGTTTCTCATGCGAATATAATATGGCTCTACTCACACATGATTTTGTATTGCAGAATCTAAAACCCAGTGAGATAACCTTAGAGAAAGGTTTGGAACTACTAAACGGTAAAGATGTAAAGAGGTTTGGACGACCGAAGCAAAAAAAGAGTGCTGAACCGGTAGAGGCTATGTAATTTGTAAGCATAGCAGGCTTATCCACATTGGAAAACGATTAGAGATAGATATACATTCTTTTCAGGAACTTTTTCTTAATTTTTGTTGGCAATAATTTTTGCTAGTGTAATTTATAGGAAATGTACAACCAAGATTTAATTTTATAGAAGAACTAGAAAAAGTTTGGTTGAGTCCCCAGGATGATTGACTAATATATAACCTGAAGAAACTATTTGGAAGTGGGATTTCAGCAGAAAGTATTTGGAAGAAACCTGTGTTTGGGTAGAGACTCAAAGACCACTACTTTGAGCATTACGTCCTCAATTAGTATTTGGAACTGGATTCCTACTGATTATTTCTATCTTCTCGTAGTATCTCTGTCCTATTCCCTTACACTCTTTGCTCATTGCTATCGTGTAATCGGCCTCTCATGAATATTAGACAATTTGAATTTGCAGGTCAGGTAATATCTTGCAAGGCTTATGTACTGGAAGGTGTGTATTTCTTTCCTCCCTCTAATTTTAAACTCGAGTTACTAAATCTTTGCATTTATATGTGTATTATTACTTTTTTTCTCAAGTGAACATTTGGTAGGTGCCAGGGGAAGTTTGGTCATGATGTCCTTATTCATGTTTTACTTATTGAATATGTTTCTTTTCATGAGTGTGATGGGAAAATCCACTTCATGAGATCTGATGGTATGTATTTCACTCAGCCAAAATATTAGTCAGAAAATTCCATGCTTATCTCTCCTGATATGTGTATATGCACTCCCATTCTTGACTATTGTTCTTGTGAACAATTTGAAATCCACTTATCATTAGTTAAATAGTGTAGCTTTTGAAGTTGTCACTGCTGGTTACCATCGAAGTATATGGGACATGATTGGATGAACTGCAAATCCATTTTGCCCCATATGTGGACACTACAATACCTGCAGGTGGTTGAGGTGAAAAAACTTGTCAAGGAAATGGGGAGAAATTGTATCTTTTGAATATGCGAAGAAATATAAGATCAATCTGTTTAATAATGAATCTCACTGTCATATGCTTTAACCACCTTTCAGGACTTTCTTCTTCTCAAGTTGGTATATATTGTCCACTTCAATATCTGGTGCTCAGATCTTTTGATGAATCTCTGCTCTTATAGTTATACTGTATTTCTTTGTAATGTATCATCACTTCTAATCATATGGTATTTGGCCTAGTGTTTTTGTTGCACGCTTTCTAATTTTACATATGTTTTCAGGGATTGATTTTTATTACAGCTTCTGCTCAATGCTCAGAAATAACGTTGTGTTAATTGCATTCCATTGCTTTCATATTTGATGTCTTGAAAGCCTTTGGCAAAGTGCACAAGTTTTACTGCTGTAAATTGTAATGAAGAAGAATGGCCTCTACTACATCGATCTGCGTTTTAACAATTATATATGCAATTTGGTATGCTGATTTTACTATATTGAGAATTAATTAACCTACGGTTCAAGCAGAATATTCCATACTATTCTTCCTGCTTAAATAGCGTGAATCGATTGGGTGAACAAGCAATAACCAAACAGCAAGAAAAGTAAAGTACACAAACAATATGTGGTTCGGATGAATCCTACGTCCTCGGGAAACTTTAGCAACAATTTATTGATAGTTGGAATGAAACAAGATGAAGATTGGTGTACAAGAATTCACCACAATTACAAACCCCAAAACACCAGCTCAAAATAGTGATTGAACCGAAACAAAACTAACCGAACATCCGCGACTACTTCCTTGGATTTCCCAGCTGCTACTCGATCCAATTTGATCCAGTCAAGCTCTGACTTCTTGCTCAAGAATGTAGCGGAGACAACAATGGAATGTGTGTGTGTAATTGTGTTTCTCTAACTGACTCATTGAGCTTATATATGTGAGCTCAACAAACCGCCCAACAAACTAACTTCACCTTGAGTCAGCTAACCCCTTTTGGCTCTCGACGGTCACCTCATTTTGAATATTGTTGAACCAAAATTCCCAACATCCACAATAAGGGTCAATGATCAACTTCAATTCAATTACAACTCTATTTTTCAGTGTCATGATAGCTTTCTTTTTATTTCAGCCACAGCACTTACAATAGCAATGATTCTATTTTCAGCTACTACAACTCAAAGTGGCAATCTTATGTAGTATAAAATACTTCCTCCATCCCATTTAAGATATTCACTTTTCCCTTTTTAAATTATCTCGTTTAAGATGTCCATTTTTTACATTTTGAAAATAAATATTTCTCTTCCCTCCTCTCCACATTAAAATACTCAATCACATTTTCTACTCTACTTTATCATATACAGCTACTCCACCAAAAATTTCGTGTCATTCAAAAATGTGAACATCTTGAATGAGACGGAGAGAGTAATAACGAAACAATTCCAAATATATTGTTTGTTGCTACTCTTACTTTTTAGTTTGTAAGTAGTATATTGAGTGCCTCAACTGTTGTTACTCAATACTATCTTCGTATTTCAAAAAATAGAAACTCTTGAAACGGCTAGGGGTGAGCATTCGGGTTTCAGATCGGTTTTTTGCCAAATCCGAACCAAATCCGAAAAACTGAATTTAGTTTAAAACCCAAACAGAACCGAACCCGAAAAACCAAAAACCGAACTTCAAAAAACGAACAAAACCGAACAAACCGAAATTTCCAAAAAAAACAAAAAACCGAAAAAAATACATATATATATATATATAATAATTTCATTTTATATATACTAATAGAATATAAATATGTATTTAATATAAAATTAATAGATAGTACATATTATATAAAATATATTAAAAGGATATAAATTATATATATGATATAATAATTAAATTAACAGAATAAATATATATAATATTATATTTAAAATATAATTCGGTTTTTCAGTTTTTTATTTTCCGGAACCGAACCGAACCGAAAAACCGAACCGAATTTCAAAATTTTGGTTTGGTTCGGTTCGGATATTCGGTTTTCGGATTTTTTTCTCACTCCTAGAAATGGCACGGATTTTAATGCAAAATTCTAAGAGAGAAGAAGAAGAAAATTTTTTTTAGTAAAGTAAGAGATATGAAGAGAAAAATTGGTAAAGTAAGAGATAGGAAGAGAAAAAAGTAATAAATTGATGTATATGTGTTTAAATTTTTTCTAAAATAGAATGTTTGAAAGTTTTGATTTTTAAGAGACAGACTAAAATAGAAAGAGTTGCTATTTTTAAAATTTGAGATAGTATTTGAGTTTAACTTACAAGAGAATATCTTAATTTACAACAAGTGATTGATTATGCAAAAGTCATTAATTTGATAATATTTATCTTAAGTTTAATTGGCACACTAGTTATCTATTAACATGGAGTATGCGATTAGAAAATAATGAATTTTATTAAATTACTTATAGTTCTTTGATATATCTTCTGCTCACGGCTATTCTTGTTAAACTAACCTATTTGATATATTGTAAGGTTGTAGTAACACTTTTTTCTTTATAATTTTCCGATCTTAAAAGCAATTCCTCACTACTAAATTTACAATTCTAAATTTTATAATTAATATATTTAACACTTTCATAATATTTTTAATTTTTAATTTTTACTTTCTAAAAATTTAAAAGATAAAAGGAGAAAGAAGATTTGGCATAAAGTGATTGGAAACGTATAGTTAAACATTACAAGTACTCAAACTATAATAAAAGCTCAAGGCGAGTGGACACACCAAGAAGAAGAAGAAGAAGAAGAGGGCCACCGCTGCAATAAAGCCAACCGTTGTCGTGCGAGGCACAATCCCAATGATGAATTCCAAGCCAACACGTCCGCCCGCCTATGAGAAATGCTCTACATGCAAAACATGTCACTTGGGACAATCGTTGGATGGAGCAACAACAAGAGAATGCCTTCAACCGTCAAGGCTGGGCGGCTCAAGAGGATTGGCGGACAACGGAGCAACAATTTTGGGAGACTCAAAGGCTTCAAGATGTGCAACAACGTCAACAAATTGCCGAGCTCCAAAGGATAGCCGCCGAAGCACAACAAGAGCGTCAAACCATGAGTGGCGACATCACCTATTTGATTGGTGCCTTCGACGAGCTCAACACTCATTTCCCTTCTCCTCAAGATTGAAGTTGAAGAGTCAAGCTCATGACTATAAATGAGCAGTATTATCTTTTATTTTGTGTTTAGACAATGTTTAACATATGTTTTTGAACAACTTTTCTTCTGTTTTAAGTTTTTTTGTGTTTAGTTTTGTTTTTGTGTTTTATTGGATTTTTGCAGCTACTAGATTAAACCCAGCGACCGCTGGCACTTGCGCAACAGCCCGTTGAGAACACATAGAACGGTTCTGAGCGGTCGCTAGGCCGTTCACAACTGCCCGATGGAACTTCCATCGCAATCTAGCTGCAATTTTAAACTTGTGCTGGAATTTTTGCTCCATAAATAGTACTCTCTCCATTCTAAAAAGGAATATGACTTACTTATCTTGGAACAGAAAGAATATAAAGATGAGATAATCGAAGAGGAAATGGAGAGAGAATTATGGATACTCTAATATTCTTGTGGAATAGAATAGTAAAATGTTGTAAACAATGGTCAATTATCTAATTGATTTTCATTGTTAATCAATTTCTAAAATTAATAAAAAAATAAAAAAAGATATGAAGGCAATTGAAATTTCTGAGAAAAATTTGGGGGTCAACGACAATAATAATCCTGTAATAACCAAGCGGATGAAATCATTACTTGCCATTAACGTGTTAAACCAATAATACATTTGTTTTTCGATTAATTCATAAATTTTGGATTAAATTAAAAGCCCCATACAAAATTATCGCCATGAATTTGGAAGCCAGATAAGATCTACCGCCCTGTTGTCTCGTCCATTGCTTCCTCTATCTCTCACTGTCACACCACTTTTCAAAACACTTTCCAATAAAAGTCTTGAAATTGTGTGAAATTAAACAATCCTGTGTGTTGTATAAAAATAAAAATCCGAAGTCGAATGCTGTATTCATTTGCTCCACTCAATTTTTCCTGCTCATGCCCAACCCAAAATGAATACGTCTCGCAACCAGCAGCCTCTTCTATTCTTTGAGAAACTCCCCAGCTCCACAGCCATCAACATTTCGCATTTTCCCAGCCTCCTTTTTCAATCAAAGATTCAATTTTTGTTTATTCTGCGTCAAATGAGAAATTGCCCGAGTTTCTGAAGTGGGTTATTTAGCTTCTGGGAAAGAAAGGTTGCTGCTTTTGCTAGTAATGATGTCAGTGACATGTAGTAATCTCGATTTTGGTAGAGCAAGATTGGATTTTGCAGCGTGTGGGTGCTCTTCCAGTGTTTCCACGAGAAATTTCGGAAAGGGGCTGCTCAAGAATGTGAATTGGCGCCGCAGATTCTTGGGTTGCCGGCGCGTGTTTTCGACCAAGACTCCGGAAGCTTTTCTCAATGGTAACTTTTGTTTTTGTAGCTTGTGATATTGTTTGACTTGATATGTATAGTTTTTTCTTGGCGTTGTTTATAGGGGTTGCTGCTGGTCCCCCTCCTGCACTGGACTTGGCTGATGAGGAAAAGGGCCTTCCTTCAATGTCGGATATGTTTGAAGTGGTTTCTGAAGATTTACTGCAATTGAATAAGAATCTGCAATCGGTGAGTTTCTTGATTTTAGACGTTTGTTTGATGTTTGTTGCATTTATTTTGAGATGGGATATATTAGTGGAGAGACACCATAGAAGATGTTTTTTCAGAGTATGTTAGGTGGGAAGGATATTATGGAAATGGTGATGATGGTTGGTGACTTATTTTCTTGTGTAAGTTGAGTGATCAAGATCGAATGGAGGTTTTATGGGAGGCTTGGTTAATGTTTGTGGTGCGGCTTGAGTCTTGATAAGGCCCTTTTGGCACTGTAACGTGGATTTCCTTTCGCGGGTAGGGAGGATGAATGATTTTTTGCGTGCAAGAAATCAATAGTATATTCGTCGTTCAAGCTCAAGTTTGTTGTTATAGATGATAGTTTTAACCTATTTGCGTTGTATGAATCTGGCTACAGTGATGTAATGGAAGCGTTGTGTCAAATGAATACAGTTAAATAGCAATGGTGAGGAACTGAATTAGACATTCAAAGTTGATTGCTTAATATTGGAATAAGAAGCATCCATGATCTAAAATGGATAGATCTTGTGGCCACTATAACTAGTTGGATTATGTCAATTGGGAGGATAAGTAGATCAGATAGATGCATTTACTTTTTGTGATGCACCTTTTCGAATTTGATTTGTTGACACTCGTTGGAGAATATCTAGTTCACAATCAAACTAACTTAGTGTTGAATATGAATTTTAGATTGTTGGTTCAGAAAACCCTGTTTTGATGTCTGCTGCTGAGCAAATATTCGAAGCTGGTGGGAAAAGAATGCGGCCAGCTTTAGTTTTTCTAGCCTCACGAGCCACTGCAGAAATTGCTGGTTTGAAGTAAGTCGTTAGGGCGTTCTCTATATCTTCCTTCAGTCGAGACTCAAATTGCTCTGTTTACTTAACATTCTCGTGGTTCAGGGATCTTACCAAAGAACATAGAAGGTTGGCCGAGATCATCGAGATGATCCACACTGCAAGTCTGATTCATGACGATGTAATAGATGAAAGCGATATGAGGAGAGGTTAGCCCTATTAGATTTCTCATATCATCCATTTCTGTGCTCTTTCAGTTTTCGATTTCATCTTCTCTTCAGTTTTTAGTTCTTTTTATTAGAAAAAAAATAGAAAGAAAGGAAAATTGCAAATTCTTTACTCTATACCTTCTCTTCTTGACTTCTACCTTTTAGTAGTTAAATTTTTTCACTTATCTTTGTCATCTGTATTTTTGTTTTAAAACTTTTTTTCCTAACTTGAAGTATGATACATCAGTCATTCCGGTTTGAACGTAAAACAATAGCTTGTAAAAATACACTATTTCTGTGTCCTCTTACCATAGGTTCAATGCTTATTCCTCTGACTTGATTACTCATAACTTGACATATGTTGATTTTTTTAGAACCTGAAGTTGCAATCATGTGGTTTTCCCTTAAACGTATCTTCAAAAGAGAGCAATCGTTGCTGCACTAGATTTTCTTATATACTGATGCACTGCAGGAAAAGAAACCGTCCATCAATTATATGGCACAAGAGTGGCTGTTCTTGCTGGCGATTTCATGTTTGCTCAATCATCGTGGTACCTGGCAAATCTCGAAAATCTTGAAGTTATCAAGCTTATAAGCCAGGTGTGTTAGAACTTCGCCTCGTGACTATTTGCTGATCATAAATGAAGGCAAATTACTGAGTATAATGGTGATGCAGGTTATTAAAGATTTTGCTAGTGGTGAAATAAAGCAGGCATCAAGTTTGTTCGACTGCGACGTTCGCCTTGACGAGTATCTAATCAAGAGCTACTACAAAACAGCCTCCTTGATTGCTGCTAGCACCAAGGGATCCTCGATTTTCAGTGGGGTTGACAGTTCCATCAGCGAGAAGATGTACCAGTATGGTAAGAATTTGGGGCTCTCGTTCCAAGTCGTCGATGACATATTGGATTTCACTCAGTCAGCAGAGCAGCTGGGAAAACCGGCTGGGAGTGACCTGGCAAAGGGAAACCTTACTGCTCCGGTCATATTTGCACTTGAGAAAGAGACGAAGCTCAGAGACATCATTGACTCTGAATTCTGTGAGACGGGCTCTCTTGAGGAGGCCATTGAGATTGTCAAGCACAGCGGGGGGATTGATAGGGCTCGGGAGCTGGCTAGAGAAATGGCTGATCTAGCTGTTGAGAATCTCCACTGCCTGCCCCCGAGTCCCTTTAGGCTATCACTGGAACAGTTGGTGAACTATAATTTGGAACGGATAAAATGAAGACGTGTTGCTCAGGCGCGCAGCAGTGTGTTGTATGCTGGATTCTTGATCATCACAGAATGAAATTGTGCATGAAAGCAGGTCTATGGTGTATATTTATAGGAAATCTTGAACAATATTGGTGTAGCAGTTGTAACATTGTTAAGGTCATTTTCGGACAATGGCCTATAGAAGAAACATACATTTGTTCTTCATCAAATGGGAAGCTAATAATATTATGGAATGATTGTCATTTCAAGCATATTTTTTTTCTGATCAATCTCGCTTTGAAACTAGAACATCATCCTATATTTTAAAATTTTAACTAGGGGTGGGAATACGGGTATCCGTGGATACCCGACCCGAAAAAATCGGGTATCCAAACCCAAAAATCATTAAAATGTCTATCCAAAACCCGCCCTGATATATTTTCGGGTTCTCCAATACCCGCCTCGGGTATCCATATCCGACGTATCGGGTATCCAAATACCTGACTCTTTACATGTGTTAATAATTAATAAAAAAAAATTAAATTTTATATATTAATATAAATATAGAAATATCTAAATTGACTAATATCTTGCGTTTCATTTATTTTGTAGTATAAAACTAAAAAAAAATGGATCACTTTTATTTTAAAGTATAAGATTATATTTAATGCAAAATGGCAAAACCTAATTTAAAATATGCTTTAAATAATAAATTGGATATTCGGGTAATACTCGATACTCATTCGGGTTATCCAATACCCGATTTATCTTATATTTCAATACCAATCCCATAAAATTAGATATTGGGTATCCAAATCCGGCGGATATCAGGTCGGATATGCGTAAATCCAATACCCGATATCCGTATTCTCACCCCTAATAATAACAATCGTCCTATATTAATCAAAATTGAAACTAATACTTACGATTATGACGATAAAACAACATTGGTTTGTATATAATGACATCTTTAAATTAACACTTCAAAAGATAATAAGATATTTTTTTTAAAAAAAAACATCAGCATTTTATTGTTTACATCATGTTTGATTTAATCATATTAGTACTAATTCTAATAATTATGAGATAATTGAAAAAAACATGTGCCCATCAAATCATGATAAATTATTAGAGATAGAGGGAGTAATAGGTAATGGGAGAAATAAAAGAAAGAAAAAAGCAATAAGAAACTTTTTTAAATAAAAATGAGACTAAATTTGATAAATTGACTAATATTAAAAGAAATGAGACTATAGTATAAAAATTAGACGTTTAGGTTATATAGTTATCATTAATTTTAATTACTGAAGAACACAAAAATGACACTATTTTTTCCGAAGGAGTATAAAATTAGGCGTTTAATATCTCTGATTTTAATTATTGAGGGGGAATATAACATTTTTATTTTTATACTCAGTGGTAGTCAAATTAACCTAAAAAACAGCTATAAATAAGAAGGTGGGTTTAGGGTTTTATCTCAATGTATTGCCTTTGAGAGAACAGAGCGCGCCGTCTAACTGTGGCGCTCATGTTCCGTTGCCGGCAGATATCGATTACCGGAGTCCTTTCTCAGATCTCAATTGATTGATGAATTGCTCTGAAAAGGTCTCACATTTCTCCAATTTCTATTTTGATCGGCCGATCCAAAGGGCTCTCTGCCATTTTACAATGCGTGGATGCTCTATTTCACCCGGCCTACATTTATTTTGGGGCATCTTCAGCTTGTGAATTCACACGATTTCGTTTCGTGCTGAAAATCATGGAAACTGCCCTATAATTTTTTAAGCTCTCACTTTTTGTTTTGGTTTTTGACTTTGGTCAACAATTAAACTCAACCAATCAATGAAGCATTTGGATTTGAGTTTGCCAGAAACTGTGCTGTTTCATTCAAACCAAAAAATTGATGGTCTAGAAATTTTGTTCACGCGTTTTCCTGTGTTCAACGTCATATTTAGTTGAGGGATTGCCTTGAGATGAAGGGAGATTTGTTTTGTAAAGAATTTTCAAATATGGAGGTATCATGGCGAAATATTAATTGAAGCAATTGGTATATACCACACGATCATAGGACTCCATCTATCTAAAATAAAATACACGTACTGATAAGTAATGCTATTTTATTGTAATGTTATGTAGTGAGTGTAATCGTTTTAAAATTTTCATATTTAGATTTCCTCTAATTTTGTGGGTTGTACATAATGTTAAAATTAGTTTATTTTTAATATTAAAATTAATTTATTATTTGGGGACCGATGAAGTGGAGTATTATAAGTTCCATAAATAGTCTTAAAATAGTCTTTTTTTTCTCCCTTGTGGTTATCATTTTTGGCAAGTCTTTTTTCGCTAGCTAATTTTGCATTAAAAACTGCATCATCCTAGAGTCTTTATTTTTGTAGGATGAACGGAGTACTTTGTTATCCTTATTTTAGCATTAAAGCTGTAGAAGTGCCATGCCCAATAATTTTAAGATATTTGAATGTTAGTGATAATTTCGTTAAGAATAATTCACAATTGCCATATGTGGATTGGCTAATAATGAGGAGTTTGAATACATATATAATCACTGGCCACATAGGTGTTACAATCTTCAAATCAAATATAATTGATGAAAGAGCCGTTGGTCTTATTTTTCCCCTCTCTTTGTAATGTGAATTTGCCGTTGAGTCAACCCACAAAGAACAAGCTTAATTCATTGCTTTACTAGCCTCATGTCTGGTTTATATCATTACCAACACAAAATTCCAGTTCATGTGGCATATCCCTTTGAATTTATAGAGCAATTCAAATTGGAGACGTTCCACAAGAGCTCTTTATGCTTGTGATGGCAAATCACAAGGGAGCTCTCTATTCAAACGGGAGACACTAGAAGTATACTTTGTTACAATGAGGTGTTAAAAGTTACAGGTTTACTTATGATTAGAACATCGGGCTTCAGCGGGCCTTGCATACATTCATCGGCTCACAAACAAACTTTGTGTATGAAAACATGTGAATTTGCTAATTTTGTAAAACTTGGGAAAATCGCACTATATATAAATTTTTTTTATTAATACTAAAATAGTACAAAAAGTTTTTAAGTTTATATACGAAATATTTATACTAAATGTTTTAATCAACTTAAACTCAAATCACTAACGCAATTTTTATCAGGATGTTTTACCAAAAGTTAACCAAATGGATATATTGGATGTAGATATTATGCAAGCCATGCATTATATATCTTCACATTAAATTCTTAATTAATTAGCACTAATATATTAAACTATTGAAAGCTCCTTCATAAGAAATACTTTCAGCCCATTTTTTAATTACAAGCAGCAAATAAACTTAAAACACAACTACAATCTTTCTCAACCAAACATGAATTCTCACATTTTAAATATTAGTAATGATATTGAAAATATTTTCAAAACCTTAAACTTGTCACAAAATATATTACTGTTGCTCTCTTTTTCCTGCATTTGCTCCAACCGCAGCAGTGCCCCAACCGCAGCAGTGCCTCAAAGCTTGGTTGTAGCATCTGAAGCTGACTAAAACTATAGCCACCACTGTTAAAGCAACCAAGACATGTTTCTAAACTAAATCACAGTCAACAATCAAAACTCATAGAGCAAGTAATCAGCAAATAAAAAGCAACCAAGAAGTAAAATTTAAGCAACTGCATTTGACAAAAGTGTAAAAGATGGAAATTTTGAACAAAAACTCCTAAATTTCAATAGAGGTTCCCGACCCTTTTTTCAAAGCTCACCAAAATTTTTATAAAAAATCAAAGGTAAGTATACCTGTTGTTATTCAGCCATGTTCCAGATTTTTGTTTGAGCGATCAATTGTAGTAATGTATTGTGGAGTGAGTCGAGTGACAGTTCATCTTCATGAGGGTGACTTTATTTTGTTAACTTCTTATGATATGTTGAGACAGAGTTAAAATAACTAACGGATTTAGTGATTGATAAACACGGGTTTTGCTTGTTTTTAAGGCCTAGATTTGGCTCGTCTTAAATGTCAATCATGCAAATTATGTTCTTAAATTGCATATGTTATACATTTTGGTATTTTGACGTATTTGTTGATAACTGATAGAAAAAGAGAAAAAGGTGCAAAAGTGTCAAGGTGCAGCAGCCTCTGTTCGAGCCCATTCTACCAGCGAGTTTGAAGTCCAATCAGTGCTTACTACATATCATTCTCTTTGTCTTCGAAAGAGCTTCACACTGGTACCTTAAACATCTAAATCGGAGTTATGTGGAGAAAGTTATGGTCATTCTACGAATATCGCATAGTGCAGTCAAAAGCTGGCGGAAATTAAGGAAGGAAGAAATTGTTGCCAAATCTTTCCTATTAATTGAAGGGCTCGAATTTATCATCTTTCCATTGGAGGATACTTTTTACCGATTTAATACTTTTTACCAATTTAAAATCATTTTCAAGCCTATATATACCTCATAACCTAATTCATAGTACTCCCTCCGTCCCACAAAAGATGTCACACTTTCCTTTTTAGTTTGTCCCACAAAAGATGTCATATTTTCATTTTCGGAAAAGTTCTGTCTCACATGAATATAAAAATTATATTTTCTCTCTCCATTTAACACACAATAAAACCTCCTAAAATCTCGTGCCGTCCCACAAGTGTGACATCTTTTGTGGGACGGAGGGAGTAATATTTATCTCAGAGCCTCCAATCCTCTCCCTCTCTATTCTTCTTCCATCCCATATTTCACATATTATTCTTCCATCTTCCATTGGAGCGGAGCTCTACAGATCCAAGCAAGAGATGACTGAAGACTGCATAATTTAACCTTGGGTTTTGTTTTGTTTTACTTCATGTCTGGGACTTTAATTGTTGTTTTGTCTATGATTAGTAAACTTCTTTTGTGAAATTTTTGGTAAACATGCTATGATTTTGAGTGATTTATTCAATTGTTTCTCCTTGTTAGCTCTTGTAGTTATTTCAATTTCTCTTGTGCTTATACGTTTGTTTGATTGACCATCTTATAAATGCATGTGGATTCTGCTACAATAATCGGGAGATGGGTAGTTTAATTTGAACGAGGAGAAATTGACGCCTTTGTCAATATAATCGAGAGATTTGAGCCTTTGAATGAAGCAAATTTATCTTATGAGCTTTTAAGAGTTGTTGCCTTAGTTCTAGGAAGGAGACTTCGGTTCTAGGTAGCAATATACAAATTGTATGCTTCGGGTAAAGATATAGTTTTACTTACATTTGTGATAGCTTAGTAACTCTAGAGACCGTGATAGCTTATTTATTTTTATGTTTTATGTTATTTGTTTTATTTATGTCTAGTTTATAAATCCAAACCCAAAAATCATGTGTCTCTAAATAGTATATGACGCTTATTAAATAATAGACAGTTGCAATCTTATTCTCTGTGTTCGATATCCCGGTACTGACCTTTAGCTATACTAGATCTACCCTATATACTTGCAAATATCTTTAGTACTAATAAATAGTGCATCAAGTTTTTGGTGCCGTTGTCGGGGAACAAGGTAGATCTAATATAGCTAAAGGTCAGTATCGGGATATCCCGACAACGACATCAAAAACTTGATACACTAATTATTAGCACTAAAAATACTTGCAAGTATACAAGGTAGATCTAGTATAGCTAAATGTCAGTATTGAGATATCGAACACAGTGAATAAGATTGCAACTGTCTATTATATACTAATCGTTATATACTATCCAGAGACACAAGATTTTTATATTTGGATTTATAAACTAGATAGAAATAAATAAATAAATAAATAACAAAAAAAAACATAAAAACAAATAATACAAAGCAGACTAAGGAATGTAGAGTTTTAGGAACCACAATTAAAAGCTAATATCCAAACGACTTCCTTGAATTACGGTCTCTAGAGTTACTAAGCTATCACAGATGTAAGTAAAACTATATCTTCTCCCGAAGCATACAATTTGTAGATTGCTACTTAGAACCGAAATCTCCTTCCTATAACTAAGGCAACAACTCGTAAAAGCTTCTAAAATAAATTTGTTTTATTCTAAGGCTCAAATATCCCGATTATATTGGCAAAGATGTCAATTTCTCTTCTTTCAAATTAGACTACTCATCTCCCGATTATTGTGGTAAATTCCACATGCATTTATAAGATGGTCAATCAAACAAATATATAAACACAAGAGAAATTGGAATAACTACAAGAGCTAACAAGCAGAAACAATTGAATAAATAACTCAAAATCATAGCATGTTTACCAAAAATTCCACAAAAGAAGTTTACGACAAGTAAAAACAACAATTAAAGTCCTAGACATGAAGTAAAACAAAATAAAATCCAAGGTTAAATTATGCAGTCTTCAGTCATCTCATGCCTGAATCTGCAGAGCCGCTCCAATGGAATATAGAAAAATAATATGTGGATTATGGGATGGAAGAAGTATAGAGAAGGAGAGGATTGAAGGCTCTTAGATGAATATTATGAATTAGGTTATGGGGTATATATAGGCTTGAAAAAGATTTAGAATTGGTAAAAAGTATCCTCCAAGTAATAGGAAAGATGGTAAATTCGAGCCCTTCAATTAATATGAAAGAATTTCTTTCCTTCCTTAATTTCCGCCAGCTTCAATGCGCGACATTCGTAGAATGACCATAACTTTCTTCACAGAACTCCGATTTAGATGTTCAAGGTACCCATGCGAAGCTCTTTCGAAAACGAAGAGAATGGTATGTAGTTAACACTGACTGGACTTCAAAATCTTTGGAAGAATGGGCTCGAACAGAGGCTGCTACACCATGACACTTTTGCACCTTTTTTCTGTCTTTTTTTTAATTATTTATTAACCAACAAAAATGTCAAAATACCAAAATGTATAACATATGCAATTTAATAACATAATTTGCATGATTGTCATTTAAAACGAGCCAAATCTAAGCCTTAAAAACATGAAAAACCCGTGTTTATCAGTGATTTAAGTAAAATGTATAAACTTAAAACATTTATGAAACATTTTTATGAATGGTGTAAACTTAAAACTTTTTGTATCAATTTGAAACATTAATTAAATATTTTGTATGTATGTATGGTGTAATTTCCTCGTAAAACTCGTGATTCCAACTTAATGCTGTGTATTTTCTATTCTTGGCCTATTTTAAACTTTTCTTCTGACAAAAACTCAACAAATTGACCAAACAACCAATTGGTAGCGCTATCGAACTCACGTAACCGCCTTTCATATGTCGAGTTTGCTGCCAACATAGTGTGGGAGTTTTGTGTAGATTTTGATTTGATTATCGTCAATAATGGGGCCTACATAATCAAGTGTATTGTTGATCCGCTCAAGGATACAACATTTTAGTTGTATATTATATCCAATGCTAATTCAACTTGAAAATTAAAAAATTATGGACTAGATTAAGATAATGACTTAATTAAGTATAATTAGACTATGATTTAAATAAACTATAAAAAAATAAACTATAAAAAAATTAGTTGATTTGCTCATGGCTCATCTGTTAGTTATTTTGTATATTCTCTGTTGTGAAGAAATACTCTATCCGTCTTAAAAAAATAGATAAACTTATAACCGACACGAGTTTTAATATCCAATTGTTAAAGTAAGAGAGAAATGAGAAAAAGTAAAAGAGAAAGAGGGGAAAAAGATAGTGGAATAAGTGTTAGTGGATTGTGAGGTCCACATTATAAATAACGTGTATGATTATTAATTATTTGTTGAAAGCATTCTATATTTAGACTTTGTCTATTTTTTGGGATGGTCAAAAATGGTAAATGTAGTCTATCATTTTTATAACAGAGGGAGTATGTTACAAAAAATCTCACACATAAAGTTCTATAAAGATACGCTGGCTTTCTTCTATAGAACTATTATGTCAGGATTTATTCGTGTATTTAATAAGAATACAAGTGGTGAATTCAACTGCATGATCTGATCAATTGGTGAAATCAAAAAACACAACTATGTGATTTCAATATGTTGTATTGAATTGCTCCCCTTACTAGTACTCCAGTTCTCTTCTGTTCCATGTTAATAGAGTCATTTTTCTATTTTAAGAAATTCCAAGTTAATTGAGTCATTATTTTTGGCAAAAGTTATTATCTCTTCATCTCTCTTACTTTATTCATCATCTGTTTAACAAACTATTCTTAAACCCCGTGCCAAAAAGAAATGTCTCTGTTAACAAAGAACGGAGGGAGTAGTATATCAGGAATATTATATACTCCTTCGTCCCAAGGTAGTTGAAGCATTTTTTTAGGATCGAGATTTAAGAAATTGATGTGATAAAGGTAAAAATGGAGAGAGTAAAGTAAGAGAGAAAGTAAGAAAGTGAATATAAAGTATAGCATGAGAGAAGATAGACTTTTTGTCAAAGAAAGAAATGACACAACTACCTTAGAATAATACAAAAGGAAATACGACTCAACTAGCTTGATACGGAAGAAGGAAGAAGTATACATCACTTGGCTCATTTTTAATTATTCTGCAAATTATTGAGGGGCATTCTGGTTATTATATTAAATAGATTTGTGATGGAGCCCGGAGATAACTTGATCATGATTGACACAAAAATTATATTATAAAACTGTCTCATACTATAAATGCAGCAATTAAAACGATACCATCCCTTTATCGATCATTAATCTGTGTCTCCATAAATCGGGAGAGAGACGTGTATGTATGTATATGTAACATATATATTATCCTTTGAAGCATGGGAAAGTGTGGCGTACCATAATTAGCATTTACTTCATCATCACCAAACCATACCTAAGTCCATTAATAAAAGTAGCCTTTCCTCATCTCTCACTCTCTTCACAACTCACAACTAATTACTTTGCTTTGTCTTCACCACATATTTTTCGCAATCCATGGGGAAAACTGAAGTTGCCTCTTCTGCGGCAGAGGACGACGGTGGTAGCCCCACCATGCGCACGGCAGAGACGCTGCTGCGAGTCCTTCCCATGGCCCTCTGTCTCGCGGCTCTCGTCATCATGCTCAAGGACACTCAGACCAACGAATTTGGCACTTTGTCCTATTCCGATCTTGGGGCTTTCAGGTTTACCTAATGTCATTATATGTAAAAATAAAATAAAATAGGGAATTAAAGATTTATGTTTTGGTCTCACTTTTTTTTGTGGGTGCACAGATATTTAGTGCATGCAAGTGGTGTCTGCGCCGGCTATTCGCTTCTGTCGGCCGTTTTTGCGGCGGTGCCGCGACCGTCTACCTTGTCCCGGGCTTGGGCCTTCTTTCTCCTTGACCAGGTTTCTTTAAAATCCGTCTCTAAATTATCAAATTAATGATTTGTTCTGATTTTGCATCCAAATTATTGATTTTTTTTAGTATTGCAACCAAATCAAGATTTCTAACTCTAGTATAATTTGAATATATAATTTACTTCTGTGTCATTATCAAATGTCAATTAAAATGACCTTACATTTTAGGCGAATTACACGAGAATAAATAATTCCATTTATTGAATTATAATTTATATTAAACCACGTTGGTACTAAGATTTTGATTAATTCCCAATTCAGAATAAATCAATAGTTTGGTAATCTATAGGTCAATTTACAGTTGGTATATAAAATAGAATTTGACAAAAAATTAAGAATTTACATATAAATAACCCATCAAAATTTACGTGTAACCAAATCATTTTCAAATTTAACTTAACACAACAACTACTGGGCTATGTCTATTTCAACTCCATCCTTTTTCCCTTATAAATCTCCACCTTGACATTGCCCACACACATCTAATTTTCCTACTTTGCGAAAATATTTTTTTCCATTTTTATTTGACAGTACTTTAATTAAGTGCACTTATGTATCATATCATTATATACACGCAGAAATTAATTAGAGAAAATTTCATCTAAATAACCCTAAACACTTTATAATTGATAAAACACAAATTACTACTCCTATTTTCTTTATCTCAAAAGGAGCATTGCCTCTACTTTTTTGTCACATTAAGCCTATATGATATGCAGTTGCTGACTTACATAATACTAGCGGCCGGAGCCGTATCGACGGAGGTCGTGTATCTAGCGTACAAGGGCGACAAATCGGTAACATGGAGCGAGAGCTGCGGCTCGTACGGTGGCTTCTGCAGGAAGGCAACAGCATCGATCGCGCTCACGTTCATCGTGACTCTTTGCTACGCAGGGCTCTCCCTCCTCTCATCTTACAGGCTCTTCAGCAAGTATGATGCACCAGTTGCCTACTCTACTACCAAAGGAATTGAGGCTGCCACTTGCAACGCCTGATTTTCCTGCTTAATTACACGTTTAATTCTCTAATAAAAGTCATCAACATCATTGTACAACTAATAAATTAATGTAATCATTTCAATTGGGCTTTCAATATTAGTAATAACATGTCTATACTTTGTATCGATACATATGTGGCGTTGATATTCAAGTGTGAATTCGTTTGTGTGATGTGATCATAGGTAAATTATAGTAGTAGCACATGTTAGCACATGCACAAATTAGTTCACATAAACACGCCATCAATCAATGTGGTTACACAGTTAGACTTAAATTATTGAGCATTAATTATATGTTCGTGTAACGGATTTTTTTGTTTATATGATAGCTTTGGAATATAAAATTGATTACTAAACTTTTAATTAGGGGTGACAATTTTTGGCACGACACGATAACACGACACAAACCCGCACGAAATTAATGGGTATGTGTCAAAGCTTATTGGATTTGTATCCTTATCGTGTCGACACGATAACGACACGAAAACTTCGTGTCGTGTTCGTGTTACACGTTAAGAAACAATATTAATATATTATAATATATATATTTTTTATTTAAAAGTTTTAAAATTTAATATTAGAAATAATATTTATATATTATAACATTATTATTATAGTGTCGTTATTGTGTCATGTCATATATGTGTTGTTATCGTATCGTGTTGATCCGAAGTGGTTCGTGTCGGTAATGGGTTCATGTCGTGTTCGTGTCTGAGCTCTGAGGGTAGCAGGTTGTGTTCGTGTTTGGAGTTTTCTTAATGGGTCGTGTTCGTGTTTGTTGTTATCGTGTCGTGTCGTTATCGTGTCGACACGATAACGACACAACACACACGATTTGTCACCCCTACTTTTAATGTGCTCGCTCCACCAATATATAAATAGTTTTGAAACCAAACACTTCTAAAGTAACTTGGGTCTTGGGCAATTATAAATCGATCGAATTGGAGAGATATACTATTACAACATCAATTGATTTCCACTTTTGAAATCCCTCACCTCCATCCAGAAATAGTTATAATCATATTACTAATGTAAATCCTATATCCCTGCAACAGTATATAGCATTCTTATCTACTTAAGAGGTGATCACATATTATCATTTACTGCAACAAAAAGAACGGCTAAGGAAATTTTTTATTGGTGTAATTTATGTCTAAATATATCACCAACGCTTCATAAAGTGTAATTATTATTGGTGTTTCAACTAAAACTAGGGCTCACAAATAGAAACGTCATGAAAAGACAAAAAGTTAAGATAATTTGCCCTCAACTTATGGACGTTTTCTTTTGCGTCCTAAATTATGATTGTGTTTAAAAAATTTAAAACGTTAGTAATTGCCTCTCAATTTTTATATTATTAAAAGTTAGTAAGTTTTTTCGGTAGTGTTTCTTGAAATCATAAACCATATACATATCACAACATTCTCCACAGATCAACAATTCTGAACAGCAGCAGATCACCATACAAAATTTTGCAACCAGCAATAAAAGGAAAGCTTTAAATTAGGAGTATTATATGGACAACTGCACCAGTAATGTACCATGCTGTTTTTAAATTAGGAGTATTAATTATAGCATCAAAGCCCCACAACTGCCCACACAGATTTGATCTTTTCGATGTAAAACTTTATTGATCGAAACCCCACCAGTCTACCACTAATGATGGGCTACTTGGAATGGTACTTGTTTCACACCGTTGAAAAATCTCATCAACTAGAGTCTCATCCTTGGAAAATAAGTCTCATCCCCTAGGTAAAGAATGGTGCTGTGTATTTTGTGTTTGTGTGTGCATTTTGTGGGTATAATGTAGTATATCGTGGGCAGAGTGTGTAATTTTTCAGTGCATGTGCAATGCATGTATTTTGTGTGCAGTGTGTAGTACGTGATAAGTCATGTTTGGTAGGGGTGATAACTCATCTAGGGATGGAAATCCATGAACAAAAATGACCAAACATGTATGGTGTGCATTTTTTGTGTATGTGTGTGTGGAGTGTATTGCGTATTTTGTGTATAGCGTGTGTACAATGTGTACAATGTGTATTTTGTATAGTGTGTGTATTGTGTATGTAGTGTGTGTAGTGTGCGTATTTTGTGTATAATGTGAAGTGTGTATTTTGTTTATATGTGTGTTTTATGGATATATGCCGTGAATGTTTCTTACTTGTACTCCCTCTGTCCCCTAAAAATAAAAACTTTTAAAACAGCATGAGGTTTAATGCAAAATTGGTAAAATAAGAGATAGATTGAAAGAAAAGTGTGTTAGTGGAAAATGAGTCACACCTCATTACAGAGTAAAGTTTCTACTTTTAGGGGATGGGTTAAAAAGGAAAGAATTTTTATTTTTAGGGGAATGAGCGAGTAATTATTTGGAATTTCAATTATTACTCCCTACGTCACCAAAGAATATGCACTTTGAGTTCGACACGAGTTTTAATGTAAAATTGGTAAAATAAGAGAGATGTAGAGAGAAAAAGTAATTAAAATATATTAGTGGGGAATGAGTCTCACCTCATTAGTGAGAAAATAATTTCCAAAATTAGAATGCATATTCTTGCGGGACGGACTAAAAAGGAAAATGCATATTCTTGTGGAACGGAGGGATTACTACTTTAAAAAATGGCATCAAATTCTAATTGAGAGATTTGAAATTGTAATTCAAATTCAAATCCAAATATTTTTGTGATTCAAAATATTCAATTTTGAATTGAATGCTTCAATTTCAATTCCACAACTTCAGTTACACCTACCAAACGGAAAATGTAATTAATCTATAGGGTTGTGATCAATTGAGATTTTTTATGCTAATTGAGAAATGAGATGCAATATTAGCCACTTATTTTTATTAAATGAGTGGTCCAGATTTTTCCACATGGAAAATATCTTTAGATTAATTAATTATGAAAGGGCAGAATGGTAATCTCATGGTATATTTTATTCAATAAATATTTTTTTTAATTTTTAATTTTAATTTTTTATTAATTTGTATTAATTTTTTTAAATTTTTTAAAAAAATTTTAAAATTTATTTTTTATTTTTTATTTTATTTTTATTTATTTATTTATTTTTAATTTTTAAATTAATTTTTAAATTTTTTAAATTTTTTTTAATTTTTTAAAATTTAAAAAAAAAAATTTAAAATTTTTTTATTTTATTTTTCAACTACACACACAATTCATGTCAACTACACATATAATGTCAACTATTTGTATAATCCATGTCAACTACATATACAATTCATGTCAACTACACATACAATGTCAACTATGTGTATAATCCATGTCAACTACATACACAATTCATGTTAACTACACAATATAATGTCAACTACATGCACAATTCATGTCAAATAGTATTTATTGAATAAAGTTGTTGACATTTGATGTGTAGTTGACATGAATTGTATATGTAGTTGACAAAAAAAATTTAAAAAAATAAAAAAATTAATAAAAAAATTAATAAAATTACAATTATGTCCCCGTGTTGACATAAACTACATGCTATTGACATTTCACAAATATTCTGGATGAGTGGCTGAGATTGCATCTCAATTCTCAATTAGGTTCATAAATCTCAACCTAACAAGACCCTTACTCTATATGTCCAAAGATTATCAATGATATTAAAATTCGTCATGCACAAATTTTCCCGGAACTATTGTCATAATTCAGTCTTTATTTTGGTGACTAGCTTTTTATCTTTACAATATTATAAGAGATAATTAGTCCCTAAAATCATAACTCTAGTCAAATCTGGTATTTGCTTTTAATATTAAATTCGGTCTAAAATATCACAAATTTTACATTTCGTTTGTTATTTCCATGGCACAACTAAATCAATATAGTTTCTTATCCTACTTGTCAAGAACTAAAAAAGTGGTATAAAAAAAGTTTCACAATTGTCCACGTAGAATAAATTTTTGCCGAAAATCTTATTTAGGTTTTTCAAGAAATAACAAACTAAATGAAAAATGATAATTTGAATCAATTTTAAATTTCATGATAAATACAAAATTTGACAAAACTTTATAATACCAAATCCCATATAAAAAAGACTAAAGTATATGACACAATGCTCAATCATTAATACGAGAATGAGAATCTTTACTTTGAGAATGAAAGGGATAATGAACAAGCTCAAAATTAAACACTCCACCAAATTGGACAATGAATTTGTTTAGATTATTTTTCAACAATTAATTTTTTCACTTAGTAAACATTCTGATTTTTTTTCTCATACACATAACTTCAATATGTATCTTGCGTAGATACATATTAAAATAACTACGGCAACCAAAGAAACCAACGAAATTTGCACTTGCTACTAGTTTTTTCAATGGAAGCGATAAATTAAGTGTATTGCAGTAGTCCCATTTTTCTCAAACAATGTACGCCCACAACGAAACAACAAAAAGAAATAGTGAAGCAAATAAAGTCCCAAAAATACAAAAGCAAGAAGTAAACAAGACCAATTCTCCCGCACCTAATCCTAATTGGACAACAAATTTTAACACATCCTGAAGCTTATGATTTTGAACTTGGAGGTCGACTTAGGTAAAATATACGTATACAGAGTGTCCGAATATAAATAGAAAAGCTATGAAAAGCAATCTCCAGAACCGCAGCAGTAATATTCTGAAACAGTAGAATACAATAATCCCACACAACTATTATTGATTAAAGGCGTTACTAAAACTGAGGTCCAAAAGGGAGAAGATACTCAAGATAGAGAGGTTCTCTTGCATCCTGAATAAACATAGGAAATGGAACTTTAGATTTCCATTACTTTACTCCATTTGAGGTGAAAATTAACAAATAACATCAACACGTTGTGTTTGAATAAGCGCTGATAGGCTCTCGGTTCAATCAGAGTACCATGAGGCAATAATAACTGCAAGCTGTAAAAGTCAAGACAGATAAGATTAGGTTCCAAATAGAGAACATAGCTTCAAATGTCTAATTATCACATGTTGCAGTTTCCATGTTACATAGGCAGACTGCAAGGTAATATGAGAATTATGAGCATAGCATTCCTAGAAAAGCCAACATGAGATATAGAAGCAGGGGGCATGAATAGATTAATAATTCAACTGTCACGTGTCACCCTAACGATAATTTCTAGCAGAAGTATCGTAGTAGAAAATTACCAGACGCCACATCTTCAAGAATAGCCCATTTAGGTCCTCCCACTGCTCTTACTGAAAGAGTGTTTTGCCAAGAGCTTCTGACCAGGTGTGTGATGGTCATCCTGCAAAAATTGTGTCTAGAGTCATTTTTGGTAGTGCAAAGCTGTAAAGGTATTTATAGTAGACAAGTGTAAGATACACCATTTTGCCCGAATTTGGAGTTGCTTGGTGGGCCTCAAACCAGGTATTTAGGCCTTTCTTATGTTAGATGCTGCTAGAGATTGGAGATTTCTCATCCCACTGGAATACCAGCTCATTGTTCTAATAAAATTCCATTTCTTACCGAACAAAACGATACCCTCATTTCAAAATAATAACAAATTTGAACAAATAGAGAAGTTCTTAGATGATAAAATATTTCCAAAGTCCACTTCCTTTAGATGGTAAAAGGAAAAACACCAAAACCGCATCAGATCGAGTATCAAAAAAATTGTCAATAAAAAAGGTTATGATCATAAAGAACGACTAAATAATTAGATCTTATAAAGAAAAAATAATTCTTGTTATATTTACCAAATTTCACATAGGTTGTATTATTAGGAAAGAACAAAAGAAGGAAATTTAAACAAAATCAAGATTCAGTGTAAAGCATTTGGAACCTGGCTATCTATGTTAACCTTATACATCGAAGCAGCAGATTCAGATTCAACTGGTTGCACTGGTGGAACCTGGCCTTGCAATTGGAAAGCATCCAAAGCATCTAACGTCAGCTGCCAACCACAAAGCGCAAGAGCACTGTGACTGGAGCCAGAGCCGCCGCCGCTGCTACTAGAGCCAGCTGCAGCAACATTTCCATTCACCCAAGGACAGTAGTAATTGTGATACTTTATTGGATCAAATTCCACAGCTTCATCATAGTTGCTTCCACCATTGGGAGGCCCTAACAGAGTTCCATATGCAAACCAAATACCCGGTTAGCATACACAAACGTACGCACACAAACACAAACATTGATTGGAATTGATTATCGGAAGTGTATATAAATCCAAGCTGTGATCACTCAGCAAACTACAACACAATTAATTATAAAGTAGACTCATAGATTGGAATTAATTATCAGAAGTGCTTAAAGATCTATTCTCTGAGCCTCTGACACACAAAAAGTTAACAGACCACTTTAAAGTAGATTCGCAGATAAATTATTTTGTGGATCTAATGTGCAGAATGAACATCAATTTTCATTTACCAAAGTGCAACTCTTTACCTGATCCATTTGCAACTTGATAGCCTGATTCCACAAAACCACAGTCATCGGTTGTTGGATCCTTGGTGGCTTGTGTGACTTCTTCCTTAGATAGCTCTACGCCAGAATATAAAATGGCATTACAAGAAAGTGAAGGATGGGGACTGTTCTCGCAAGAGGTGGCTCGCATATTACTTGTCTTTTCTCCACTTTCAACAGATTCTGCCTTAGTTGAACCCATAACTTTTGAACCACTATCTGCCCTAACTACAGACCGAGACATAAGATCTTGACTATCACCGTGAGGATCCTCTCTATCCACTTCTTCAGGGACAAAATCGCCCATCAACACTGGATCTGGTGCAAATTCGCCTGTTTGGCCTTGGTTATCAGTTACTTCAGTAATAGGCTCTACATCACCAACAACACTCTCAGTTCGGTAGATAGAAGTATCAATCCCATGAATTTCAGCTTCATGGCTAGCACCCATGCCAACACTTCCTCCACTAATCCCCAAGCTGGGACCATCCCTCCCATGTGCAGTTGCAATATCTGTGTTTACAACTTCTTCTTCATTTGCACTACTGACTCCAATTTCACCAGTACTTCTCACAGCAGCAGGACAAGTACTCTGCTGTGCTTGATTGCTGTAATTCACCTCTGATGTCTCAGGATGTTCGTTGTTTTTTATTCCTGATGTAGACGGCAAATGTATGTCATCAAAATCGCCAGGATAGTTCTCAACGCTTTCCATTGAATCATTATCTGCAGTGTGGCACATAGTGTCCATTGCAATGACAGAGGATGCCCGCGTTGAATCTCTAGTTGATGGATTACCTATGAATTGTTCAGTACCCTGGTCAAATTCCCCCTTATAAGCATCGACTCCTATGTCGAACCCGAATGACAGGCTGGGACCAGCACCAGAAGAATCTTTTCTATATGGTGACCGACGGGGTTCTACAACCCAAGACTCACGGGCACGCTTTGAAGGACCAGCAGAGTACTGTCCACCATCATCAACTTCATCACCGTCGCGATCAATGACCGTACCCTCTCCACTGTCTGCTTGTTGCAGAAAGTGTGGCCTGTCACCTGTACTTCCACCTTCATCTAAGTTCCTCTTATGTGAACTAGGGCCGCGTGATTCAAACGAAGCTGCTCGATCACCAACCTCACTGCTGGAAGGCTGCCCAACCAATAAATCTCTACCTCTAAGCCCATATTGATACTGTTCAGATGCAGCATTCATGTTCAACCGCGATGACGACAATACAGCAGACATTGTAAGATTCAACTCCACCCCAACATTTGAAAGTGACTTTCCTTCTCCAGTTCCAGCTTCATCAAGGTCCTCTGCCTGCTCCTTCTCCACACAATCTGCAGCAACCCACCCACTGATGCCACTTGCTGCACTTATTCCACGTGTCAACATCTTCTTGCTAGTTTCAGGACCTTCAGTGCTACTTGGAACAAAACTAGAGGGACGCTGTACAGTTAAAAAGTCCCACAGTCTGACTGTCGCACCACATAAGCTGCAGTCTAGCAACGGTGACCTGGATACACCTTTTGAGTTATTTCCAGTAACTTCATATCCACCATAATCCCTTTTTGCTGAAGAGGACAAGGCTTTCTTTCCTCGGCTAGGATCACGGGGAGGAGCACGATATTTTGAAGGACCAATTGAGCAGCCGTTTCTAGCTGATTGTGCAGAATGCTCTTCACAATCCTGAATATTTGGGAGCCACCTAGGTTCCCATCCACAAAGGCTTATGAGCTTCTGACACTGCAATTTGACAGAAATTTCACTAAGAGGCCCAAAAAACTTACTAGTTAAATAAAAGAAGTAGAGGCTACATATGTATTACACGGGAGTATATGAAGAAGACATCATCTCTGGAGCACTCAGTTCCTAAAAAAAATTCTGGCTTGATGCCAGATTCATTGCGTGCAAGCTGAGACTGGACCAGCAAACGATCAATTTCTGAGCCTCGAGAAATCCGCATTTGCTCAATTGCAGATGCAGCCACGGCAGGAAGGGAGGGAAACTGGAGCAGTCCATCACACCTATCCTTGTAACCACCAATAAGTGCTGATGGGGGAGTCGGCGGGAACTGCACCAGACTTTCTGCACAGCAGTTTCCTGTCCATGGGCAGATAACCTTATGCTCTTCATCAAGTTTCTTGGAAAATTCTTCTCCAGCACCATCAGCTACAGCAGGAAATTAGTCAAATGAGAGATAATGACTAGCCAACAGCAAGAAAATTTTGATTGGTACAAATAGAAAAGGCTTCGTATTCCCAATATTCAATTTGAGATCATTCAAAGAAGCTTAAAACTGGAGAACCAAAATTTTGTGTTACTGTCCTTTTCGTCGAAAGAAATGATTCTAACCAGACCTACGTCGCCGTATTCATTCGGTAAATTCTCCAAATCAGCAACCTTAGTTGCATACAAAAAATACTAAGCTCTCCAACCAGAACATATGCACATTTAAGCTCATAGGTAGTTCAATGAGCTTTATTATTTTTAAAATGACACACGCATCGGCAAGCTATTTCTTATAAGTGTGAGAGAGTCTGAGGAAGAGTCACAGAGTACAATGGAGAGAAACAAAGATAGAACAGAAATTAAGACTAGCCACCTTAGTTTACAACAGAAACAGGAATCAAGAGGTTTCTAGGTAATAGAACTGCAAGTTCTACAGAAGCTCTCTTCAGCTAATAATAACACAGGTTAACGCTACATTTGAGTTTGTTTGACTTTGAGTAAAACTAACAGAACCACCAGAGATGCAAATTTATATGAGAAGAAAAAACCTATTTAGCCACCTATTACAGAACCCTAAACCCTATTACACTACGATATTCATTTCATATTCAAAGTGATTCACAAATCACAAGTACTCCCATCCCAGGAGAACCCCGGGTAAGTCACACCCCAAAAAATTGATATATCATTCCTGTTAGCCATCCTTCCTGCATTTAGTGGGATTCGGAGCCACTATTCCATTACTGATCAACTCTCTGGCAACATATAAGACTGTTTTTAAAAAAAATGCATACATTAAAAACATAATATAATCAACCCAAATAAGATGACAATTCAAAAACTTCATACACAGCCAATATCTTGGAAAAAACTACATAATGTGTCTTGCAATAAGTAGATATTTGCACGTCAAAGATTTGAAGTACAACAATTATCAGGCATCTATGTGTTTTTATTGAAATGTTTCTGGATTCATGTACAGATGACAGCCAACAAATAATTTGAATATGATAATGTTCACAAACTCATATTTTGGTTGTTTATCTTAGTAAAATACTAAAAGACAATTTTAATCTCATAATCAACTAGTATTCAAACCTGACCTTGATCTCAACTGTGGATTTATAGAACATGAACATCCAATATAAACAAACTGGTGATAGCATGGAAGAAGCCTTTACTTAATCTAATAACCAACTACCATCTCAATTCACCTTCAGAAGAAGTCCATGTAGCTGATGAAACAAACTTCAGAATTGCACCACAGGATTCACATTCAACTTTATCAACATCCACATTCACCCAACCTTTTCTGGCACATGCCAGGGAACTAGCAGCCTGAATCAGGAATGCACCCAAACACAGATATAAGTATATAAACAACATCTAGTCCATGACCAATCCTGACACAACAGAAAGCTATACAGGGAGAATAAACACGAGTGAAATAAAAATTGAATGGGTCTGCTCAAAAGCATAACTAACGATTCAGCAGATATTCTATTTATTACACATCTATAAGTAAAGAAGACAGCTAATGCTTTGCCCAAATTCAAAGTTTAACCCATCAAAATACCATACATAATGGAACGAGAAATTACTGAAGTGAAACATTATTTTATTTTGGTTGTCTTAAAATGTATCAAACTTTTAAATTATACATAATTAATTGTAATGCCAAGGTTTAATCAACCGATATGGCAGGAGATGATGAGAACCTTGATTGATTGATTGACATGAAGCTGACACTCATGACTCAACTATGTCTAATTGAATATAACATCAATAAAGTAGCAATTTCTGAAAAGCAAATACAGAAGGGAGAGCAAGTTCAAAAACCTTGGGCTTTCCAAACCAATTTTCTGGTTTGAATGTTGAGAGACGCCTCAGCAAGTCACCCCTTTCCCAGGGCCTACAAGAAGGCTGTGATGTTCCCAGTGCTGAACCACCAGCACTGGTGCTCAATGATGCGTGTATGGGCTGGGAACCAATCCGCGAAAGAGACCCTCCTCTCGAATTCTGCACTTGACCAAGACCATCTGAGCTTCCAGCATTTGTGGGAACAGCAGGAGATGATGCCCCAACAGAACTATATAGAAGAGCATTGATTGCAAATTTGCAACAAAATAAGATTTATAACATTCATTATGAGAAATCCAACATAATTAACTTTTTGTCAATTAATCTAATTAAGACTCATTACAAAATTTGCAGAAAAAACCGTGTCCTACGTTTACCATCATTACTCATTCATTATTCGCAGTTTCTTGTATATGGGTAAAGGCTCTTAACAAAAAAGAGAATCCACTCCTTATAGAGACATAATTTCCACTACATAATTTAAAAATTGCATGGACAGAGATAGCATTACGCATTTGCCATTGCCAATACAGATCATTTCATGGCCTGCCGAGGCTGTTTAATTCATAGAAATTAATGAAACTCAGCAGAACAACTGAAACTTTAGCTGCGACATTATTCAATGAAGACTGCAGAATATCAAGAGGCATCACATGCCCTAATTTCTCATCACAACACTAACACGCAAGTTGAGGAAGCAATAAATAGAACAAAATCAAACTATTCGAGCATAAAATTGAACCAATAAAGACACAAGTAAACAGTGCGTAAAGCATAGCAATTACAATTGGGATAAGAGGGTTTGGCGAGGGCGTAAAGGTAAATTAACCTGGCAGCGGGAGTGAGGCTCGGAGGAGGAGACGAAGATCTTGGGGGCAATAACGGGTCGCGCGAGGAGCTGACGGCTTCGTCTTTCATCCCTCGCCCTTTCTCACTGTCGCCTCTTTCTCTCTGTGCTTTTCCCCTCACTCACTCTCTCAGTTCATCTGAGAGCGAAATTCTTGTAATTGAAATTGACAAGCAAATGAGAAAGTAGTTAAGACTAATAAATATGGTCGGATATATAAGTTCACTGCTAAGAGGATCTCCAAGCTGTGAGTTAAATGGATTATTTTACATTTCCTTTATGAAGACGTATCTTAGGGTATGGAAATATAAAATTTTATAACTACTATATTTATTTTCTGTTAATGAAAAATCATTCTCCAATAGAGAAGGTATTTGAGAGGTATCACATTTTATGTATTTTAATGCATTTTGTACTTAAAAAATCATTTACCTTCTTTCTATATATCTTTTTCCTTTGGAGTATACTTCTTTTTGGAAGGGTATATTTCACTTTTTGAGGAGGTATATTGATGATATACCTCTTTTATTTACCCTTCCTTGTTGGAGATGCTCTAAGTGAGTGACTATTTTTCTATTAAAAGCTATACTTTTATAGACACTAGTATTAATACTCGAGCTATGCACGGGACATAAGAATTTCAAATAATGAATATAAAATATAGTAAATATATAGAAAATAAGAGAATTGAAAGCAATATGGAGATTTAAAAAAACAGAAATCTACTTATCTTGTCTCACTCAAAATGAAGAATTTACTATTCCCCAGTGAATGAAACATTTATGCAATTTTAATTTATAATCTAAAGGAGTGTTCGGTTTGCAAGATTGTATCTCAGGACTAAATTAGTAATGTGTTTGGTTCATAATATTTTGTCCCTCAACTCATTTCTAGATGGATAATCATGGAATAATTAGTTATAGCTAACCCTCTATGACTAAAATAATCTCACAACTCAATCCTAGACTGTATCTTGTATTATTTTATCTTGGAAATCGAAAGCCACCTTAAGTGGAGTTAAAAAGAATAAAATTAATGACAAAAATAAGATGTGTGACTAATGATGAAAGAGTATGAATTAATTAAAATAAGATATACAAATAAACAAAATATGTGTGAGTAAAGTTGTTTATTGAAAGTGCTATGCAAGTCGTTAATCCAAATAAAAGGTAAATTAATAAATTTAATATCTTAATTTATAAAAAATTAATTTGAAAAATATATGGAATAATAAACATATCCATATATTTTTAATAAAAATATTTTACTCACACATCTTTGAGAAGTCAAGTTAGAAAATTTGTACTATCCAATAGTCACATTTTAGTTGACTTTATTTATTTCTTTTAATTTCAGACCATACCATAACTTGTATACATTGCCAAAGAATAAATGATTTTTTTATTTGGAAAGGATAAATTTTTTATTTTCCGCCACATATACATATAAAAAGTAGTAAATAACTACTATCAATTAAAGTAACGATAATATTTTATGCATTTTGTTTGTTTTGAATAATGTGACAATTTACACTACTCTTTATATTAAGAAGTTATACAAACTTTATAAGTTAGATTTAATTTTAAATATATATAATTCATCTTATTCCTTAGTTTGATCTATAAACTTAGTAGTATTGTTTAATTAGAGGCTATTAAAATATAAGAATTAAAACTTTAATTGAGTAAATATTGGATGAAAATTGTAAGCATTACATATATGTGTTGTCGTTTAGTTTGTGAATTAATTCGAAGAAAAAGTATTTCCATAAATGATTAAATCTCAATTTTAACCTAAATAAATGGAAGGCAAACTAAACTCTCTAGCACAATTCCAATTTAATGGCTAATTAATATATAAATTTAATAAGGCTAATTTATATATAAATTTAATAACTTAATTATAAAAAAAAATAATGGTAGTGCAATATTTAAATGTATTTTAAAACTTCTTCAATTGTTTTTGCATTACAAAATATTTTTGGATAGAAGACATCTCATCTTTCCATTTTCCCTCCAAAAAGGGCATTAAGGTCTTTTCACCAAATTTGCACTTTCGATTAAGATAAATTAGATAAAATTGGACCGATATAAAAAAATTAGTATAGGTCTACACCCATAAATTGACATACTTTTCTATTAAGGGCATCTCTAACGATGGACAATGAAGCGCAACTCAGTTCCTAAAATGCTTCTTTTATCAAATAGATAAGAATTCGAGTAATCATCTGGATAGATGGCGAACCATTGTTAATCTTGTTTTTTTAAATAAACATCTACAGTAGGGTCTCGTAACGGGATGAGCCGCCATCAGGATGCCATTGCATGTGCAGTGACAGAATCAGAAATTTTAATTTTATATACTTTTATTTATTATCTTTTATAATAAAGTGCATAGAGTAAAGAAATAATTACTATTCTTAAATTATAAAAACCATTTTTCATGATTATAAAACAAAGTTATCTATACAAAACAAATTATAAAATCCAAATAGATTTACATAACTACTATTTCAATAAGAATGCACAGAGGGGTATCGATCCGGGTTCTCATAGTGGCTGACCAAAAAAACCAAGCCACAAGCGCTACTTCCACACTTGTTAAACAATGCATACGTATATAATACTCCATCCGTCCCATTCAAGATGACCACCTTTTCTTTTTTGTTTGTCCCAATCAAAATGACCACTTTTAATTTTGGAAGTAACCTCTTCTCTCTTCTCTCCTCATTAAAATATTCAACTATGTTTTCCCTCTCTACTTTATTCCACCTAACAACACTTTCTAAAATCTCGTGCCACTCAAGAATGTGGCCATTTTGAGTGGGACAGAGGGAGTACCCCTGAGGGACCGTGACAGCCAACTTGTCCGGATCGCGTCCTCCAACTAAATTTGTCCACCAACTTTATCTAGTAGACATGCAACTCATTAGCGCACCATTCAGGTGGACGACAGACTCGCGCCTAACCACGAAACGACTTAGTCATTGTCCCAACTTCCAACGTGTAACGCTCAACTGGAAGACGTTCCGGTTCAATGTCCGCAATACGTACCCTTCGACCGAGACGGATACATTATTCGATGTGTAGGTTGCCGTTTCACAAGATTAGATCGTGGAAACCAACCAAAATGGAAAGGTTTGGGAACAGGTCACCGATCGCTACAACGCTAAACGGTCGGATGGAATAATAATTTAAGAATTTTAGGATTTAAACTATACAATATAAAATTTTTAGGATTTAACTTATGTAGGTTTTAATTGTTAGGCATTTGTAAAGTTACTTTTGGGTTTAATAATGAAGTTTTATTCTTAATGAAATGTTTTTATTAATTATTTTTTAAAATTGAATAATAGAATAGTGGGCACCATGGATAGATAAGGGATGTGATTAATTGTTGTATGTGCTATCTCTTATATAAGAGATGTACAATAAATAATGGTTAAAAGTGGTATGCGGCTCATGAATAGTTAAGGGTCAGCTCTTTGCGGAGAACACTTTGGATGCCCTAAAAATCATACCTTACATATTATGCTTCATATACTCTTATTGTTCCATCTATGAATAAATGAGATAATTTTCTATTAAAAACCACCTATAATAAGGATGATTACACTATTGGTACAAAATGTTTCCCTCTTGCTTCCTGTTAGTACATAAAGTTTGAAGTTTGTAATAAATCATACAAAATGTTTAATGCACGTTTCATTTTAATACGTTTCGTTATCTATATTTGGATGTCGTTAACTCTTTACCTATATGAGGTACAAAACACGAAACTAAGATTAAACTTATGTACTAACATGAAACAACAATGAAACTTTTTGTATCAACATAAAAAAATATGAAATTTTTTGTACCAATCTGAAACAATAATTAAACCTTTTGTATTCTATGTGAACAAAAGAGTTGACTACATGCATTCAAATGAAACGCGAATAAAATATTTATACAATTTTTATGCAAATCTCAAACTTTTTATATATTAATTTCATATTGAAAGTAAATTTAAGAATTTAATTGGGTATGAAGAACTGTAGAAACCGTCCACTCACAAAGGAGGGGAACGAAATTTATGATTTTTTATTATCTAAATATCCTTTTATATAGAGGTATGATGGGCTAGATTAGAGATTCATGGAGGTTGGACTTGGGCCAAATCTGTTGGACTTTTGCTAATTAAATTAGTCTCAATTTAATACAAGTCCAACAGAATATTATTATTATTATTATCAGTTACTACAGTAAAATAATATTGACTGCCCGTCCAATCCCAAATTACAAGTAATCCGGGCTTTTACTCTTTAATTTATTATTTTCTGTGTTTAAGATATAAATATCCATAAATAAATTTAAATTTGCTATTTGACTTTAATTAATTAATATATTTTTCCAAAAGTTGTCTAGTTCAAAATCTTTATTTATTACTTGAATAATGCTATTTGACTTTAATTAATTAATATATTTTTCCAAGAGTTGTCTAGTTCAAAATCTTTATTTATTACTTGAATAAATTCCAACCGGCCGGGTTTCTGAATAATAAAACCTTTTTCGAACACCTCTTGAGGATATTATCAAACTGGACTCACCCAACACACGATTCATTGCAATAAAAATACTAGCACCTCTAGATATTGATCACCACTACCCAAGATATCGGGATTCTTGGATTGCAAAAAATCTGCACCATTTGATAAATCAAAGTAGTGCATAATCAATATCATATGCTCAATGCTATGTCAACAATTATTATGAATAAGAATCACCGAGACCTCGTTCAGTAAATAGCAAGAAAGACTTATCTCAACTGTTAGATCTTTCAGTGCTATACCACGTTATTGTCGTTTATTTCCTAAGGTAAGGAAACATACGGACTGACACTGCAACCTTTCACGATAGGTAGTCAAAGCCTATCTAGGTTGTGAAATTCTATTTCTCTTCTACAAAGAACCGAATGCGTCACATTCTGTAAACGTCGTTCACGACCAATCTACTATGCAGAAGAATTAGACTTGTTTGCTTCTTATACATTTAAATGTTTGAAAAACATCTTGTAAATGTATAAGCAAACACCAATGAGATAAAATTAATTCTTCTCACCTTGGGTTAAAAGTGGATTGTAGAATTTATTGTATGCAAATAATTTTATCTGTGCAACATGCCCGAAATATACTTTTCAGTATACCAATCCACTAAATGGTAAGTATACCTCACATTCTACCACTAATGCATCTCTTTCATATTTATTATAAAATTAATATATAAAAATGAGTCTCACATTCCATTATCTTTTCCACCTACTTTCTTTCATAATATTTCTTAAAACATGTGTCAAACTCAAATGAGACTTTTAATGGCGGACGGAGAAAGTATAATTTTTAAAACTCATAAAACTAAGATACATATTGAGAGATGAAAGAAGTAGTACTCCCTGTTAAGTAAGATATATAATGATGATTTTGTGACTTAGGATTAGGGAATCCTTATTAGAAGACTTGGATAACTTAGAATCGTATAAAATACTTTCAGATCAAGTATTTTGAGTGCACAAAATCTATGATCGGATAAGACTAAGTTTCCCTTAGATGATTGTTCATTCTCTGATCTGTATTTAATCAAAAATTAGCCTAAACCGTCGACAATTAACTGCCAAGGCAGTTAATTAACTAAAACTGATTCCAAACTGTTAATAACTGTTTAAAAACTGTTAAAACAGTTAATTCAAACACTAAAATAATATAAAACAAACTTCTAATGAAGCAGCCGAATTGTTTAGAAATTAAAGTGATAAACACTAAAATTCCAACATTCTTCCTTAGAATTAAAGTGCTAATACACTAAAATTCCAACATTCCTCCCCTATTTTAGTGGATTTATAAGCATGATCAAATCAAAAGAACAGAAAACAAAAATTATGCATAAATGAAAATATCACAAGGATTGAATTTCCATTTTAGTATATCAATGTACAAACATTCTAATTATAAGAGTGGTCTAAGACTTGAACTCTTACAATTCCTTTGAATATCAGTCTTAATATACACATAATTATCAAACAATTAATCTAAACCTGACACCTTTATAACAAGTCTAGTGTCCATATCCTTCAACAAACATTTATAAAGCTAAGTCCAGAGCTTTATTGGAACAACTTGGATTCCATGTTTGTATAGGTAGCTTTTCATCTTGTTCTGTCAAAACAATTTGCCAAAAAAACTATTAAGAAGCAAAACTTCAACCTCCTTCAAACTGACAGATTATTACACATA